>NW_026652293.1:26823473-27366696 GCF_009828535.3 Hylobates moloch
CCACCTCGGCCTCCCAAAGTGCTGGGATTACAAGCGTGAGCCACCGCGCACGGCCAGGAACTCTTGGCTTTATTATCAGTTATATTTTACACTGAACTTATGCTATTCAATCACTATATTAAAAACCAATAGAAAGTACCTCAATATTTATATATTTTCCTATTGACTTTTATAAAATTTTATTAAAACAAGTGATTTTTTTTTTTAATTTAAGAAAAACTTGTTTGGGTAGTAAAATCATCATCCAGAAAAAATTAAGTCTTTCTCAGGAGAAAAAAGTAAGTAACCAGTTTGAAAGAAAAGCTAATACTTTCATATGAACGATAATGAAATTTGTAAAAATCAAACTGGACAGGGAATATTGAATAATTTTGATCTAAAACACTCTGAAATACATAATCAGGGGAGTCCATTAATTCGTTGGGAAGTTTTCATTATGTAGAAAGTAAAAACTGCAATCAGCTTCTTTTCCTGTTTTAACCAGTTGCCTGATTCACTCTATCAGTGTTTTGTTTTGGTATCGTTTCTTTTGTGTTGATAAGAAATTTCAGGAAAAGATTTAAAAACTGAAAGCATAATAAGGTCTATTCTGAAAAAGTCCAGATTTGTTTGATTATAAACTGAGGACTAGAGCTGGAAGGGCCTTGGCATCTCCTGCAGGAGCATATGAGCAGTTTCTGGCTTCTGTTAATGAAAGCATAAATAAAGTAGGTTGTATAAACATGCTGCACAGCTGAAAGTGGGGTTGCCCTAAAATAGCAATAGCATGCCAGTTTTATTGAATAACCCAATAAGGACAGATGATATTAAATGTCCCTAATTAGGTAGGGTTAAAAATAAAACCATATTATAATTAGAAAAAGTTGCATTTTTAATCAGAGAACTCAAGCAAGGCTTGTAGAAAGTAATTCCAAAATTTTATGAGCAGTGGCAGAAAACTAGTAACATGTGAGTTCGCAATTAGAGAAAACTTGAAAATAACTGCAGGTGAGTTCAGAGACCTAGAGTCACAGCACTGAGATATAACTATTATTCACTGGTTTAGACTATGTTTAGAATTTGTGTTTATTAATATCTCTTTGTCACTAAGACAACTAAGAAACAAAGCTTTGCTGAACCACAGAGCCAAGCTGGGCAAGCAGATAAGAGAATTGCAGAAGCGCAGTTGAAAAAAGACACAGATTGAAAAGAAACTTTCTTAGAATTTTATTTTTGACATGGCTACAGAGGAAGGAAAGAAAAGAAGGGAGGGATTTGTGACGAAAAGGGTTTTCCAGAAAAGCAGCGTTTCAGTGCAGTGTCTCCCACTGTTCCGAGAAACAATAACTAAAGTCCTTCCCAAATCTGTGACTCCTGTGATCATGAAAAAAAAAAAAATATATTTGATCAAACTGTTTCTTGAACTTTGTTGCTTGAATTTTGACTAATTTTGAATACAACCCAGATATGAGTTTGTTGTAATTAATATCATTTGTTTAGGATTAAAGTGAATTAATTAATTGCTTTCTTTTTCATTTTTAAACCAACCTACCTACTGTTGGCTGAAATTTAGCAGTCTTCACATCTAATTTCAGTGGCTCTGCCCTCTACTGAGCTTTAAATCTCAGGTCAACTCACTGGTGATGGCATCACATAGGCCAAGGACAAAATTCAGAGAGGTCAGATATGTTCCTTTAAACATGTATTCCAAATTATAGAGAAGAATCCCTGATGTATCAAAAATGGTATTAACCAAGGAAAGCAGAAATAGAAGAAAGTGTTTTGATATGGCAGTTTTGACATAGTAATAAGAATTTTAGGTTAAATTTTGTGAAAACTTTAAAAATACAATTAAAAAAATTATTCAATAACATACCACAAACATCTTCGTCTTTACACACATCTAAACTTCATTCTTGATTTTCACCATTAAGATATAGGTTAAGTTTGTGACATGCAGTGAAGCTCAGGAATCGGTAGGGTCAGGATTAGGCTGGGGATCAGAGGAAATTATACTTGGGCAGAGGAGGAGTGACTAAGTGTGTCTCAGGGACTGAGTAAATCTCAGGGATGAAGGGGATCAGGGATGGGCTGAGGATAAGCTAACATGCATGTGAATCTATATGGAAACCATTACCCACATGGTTCAGTCAGGAGTTTTACATTCAAAGAAGAGCAGAAAAATAAGAATTTTGATTTTTCTTTATGTTGTTCCCCCAGGTCATCAGGAGGAACCCAAGTACGTAGGTCTATAATAACTCATTAGATTTTAATTTCTGGCCGGGCGCCGTGGCTCATGCCTGTAATCCCAGCACTTTGGGAGGCCAAGGCAGGCGGATTACTTGAGGTCAGGAGTTCGAGACCAGTCTGGTCAGGAGTTCGAGACCTTCACATGAAACCCTGTCTCTACTGAAAATACGAAAATTAGCCGGGCGTGGTGGCACTTGCCTGTAATCCCAGCTACTGGGGAGGCTGAGGCAGGAAAATTGCTTGAACCCGGGAGGCGGAGGTTGCAGTGAGCCGAGATCGAGTCATTGCACTCCAGCCTGGGTGAAGAAGTGAGACCCCCTAACACGGTGAAACCCCGTCTCTACTAAAAATACAAAAAATTAGCTGGGCGTGGTGGCGGGCGCCTGTAGTCCCAGCTACTCGGGAGGCTAAGGCAGGAGAATGGCGTGAACCCGGGAGGCAGAGCTTGCAGTGAGCCGAGATCCCACCACTGCACTCCAGCCTGGGCAACAGAGCAAGACTCTGTCTCAAAAAAAAAAAAAAATACTACTACTACTACTAATAATAATAATTCTTGTCCAGTCACCCATAAATTACATGGTAAATTTAAAATATCAACATTTAAATATTTTAGCTGCAAAATAAGTATGAAAATCAATATATCCATGACAACCTAAGTAATGATCATGTCGAAATGTCACTACTCCAGTGAAGAGGCCAAAAGTAAAAATCCATTTAAAAGTTGGAATAAATTTATTTCTTTATGCCACATAATAATGGAAGCTTAACACTTAAGAAGACTCAAAACTTCTGACACAGAGAGGGTTGTAAAAATGTTTATTCTTGTCATAAAAGTATTACCTTGTGCCCCAAATTTGCTAATGTGCTCAATCTTAAATACAAGTCTAAATCTCATATTCTTCTTTTTAGGTACTTTGTAATAGCAATACTTCAAATCCATCACCAAATTCTATACTAATCAGTTTTGCTGAGGTGATAAAACAACTCAAACCGAGTGGCTTACAACAGCAAACATTAAATTTTCCTCATGGTCCATGTCAGGACCAGTAGGTCATCGGCAAGGGCTCTGTTCCTCATCTTCCTCTCATAGGACCCAGGATTACAGTGTGGTCCCTATTGGGGCATACATCCTCCTGGCAGGAAGTTGGTGGATACATGCAATGATTCATAAACCTTCTTCTTCTTCTTTTTTTTTTTTTTTTTGAGATGGAATTTTGTTCTTGTTGCCCAGGCTGGAGTGCAATGGCACAATCTCAGCTTACTGCAACCTCTGCCTCCTGGGTTCAAGCAATTTCTCCTGCCTCAGCCTCCTGAGTAGCTGGGACTACAGGCACCCACCAACATGCCTGGCTAATTGTAGAGACAGGGTTTCACCATGATGGCCAGGCTGGTCTCAAACTCCTGACCTCAGGTGATCTGCCTGCCTCAGCTTCCCAAAGTGTTGGTATTACAGGCATGAGCCACTGTGCCTGGCGTATCACCTTGTCTTAGTCTATTTGTGCTGTGCAATAAAATACCTAAGACTGGTATAAACAATAGAAATTAATTTTCTTGCAGATCTGGATTCTAGGACATAATTCTCTCCTGCATCCTCTCTGGCCTCCCCTTCTGTATGCTTCCCATGCTCTCCTTCCTTTTCACCTTGGAAAGTGCTGTGGCCCAACTGAGTGCTGTTCTTGGCTACTATCGTCTTCCTGCTGTTTGTGCTCAGCCTGTATTCTCTCGCCCACGACTTCAATTGTTTACTGAGTGAAGATAATTCTGCAGTGTGATTCTAACCTGGATCTTGCTCCTCACCTTCGAACTTGTGAGTCCCTACTAGACATTTTCTAAAATATTTCATGTTTCCTTGCACCTCCAGAACTTTACAATCCTGTTCTTTTGGTCCAAAAGATCCTTCACCTTTTACAGTCTAATCCTTATTCAGATTGTAATATTTAACCCAAGTAGGCCAGGAGTGGTGGCTCACGCCTGTAATCCCAGCACTTTGAGAGGCCGAGGCGGGCGGATCACGAGGTCAGGATATCGAGCCCATCCTGGCTAATATGGTGAAACCGCATCTCTACTAAAAATACAAAAAAATTAGCCGGGCATGGTGGTGGGCGCCTGTAGTCACAGCTACTTGGGAGGCTGAGGCAGGAGAATGGCGTGAACCCGGGAGGCGGAGCTTGCAGTGAGCCGAGATTGCTCCACTGCACTCCAGCCTGGGTGACAGAGTGAGACTCCTTCTCAAAAAAGGTAAATAAATATCCAAGTATTCCCTCTCTGGAAAGCTGTCTCCAGCATCCTATTGTGAGCTGGCAACCTCTTCTGTAGAGTCCTGTGCACGGCCCCATTATGGCACTCATTGCCCTGTACTGTCATTGTTAGATTGTTTGCTTCTCTCCCGTATTAGAAACTCAGCTCCTTTAACAAAAACACAGTGATTTGTCTTTGTATATAGCAACAGTTCTATGTCTAGCATATAGCAGATACCCAATAATGTTTTTAGATGATAGACTGAATAAAGAATGAGTACACTTGTGAGAGATAGGTGGGATTCTTTTGAGTCAGGAGATAAGTTTGGAAACAGAAAAGGATGAGTTATGGTATGTCTTTTTTTCCTCCAAAAAGTTCAAGGCAACAGTGTCTGCAACAAAAGAAGTTGGGAATGGGAAGTACAAGAACATCAGGTATTCAATGTCTCCAAAACTTGCTATATAAAAAGCCAAATAAGAATGAATAACAGATATATTTTTCAACATAATGTAGGATATCTTATGAGAATTTTTATTGTAAAATTTCATTTTCATAATCATCCAAAAATAATTTTATTCTGCATTCTATGAGTGACTTTGTTACAACCAAATATTCCACAGGATTTCATTACCCATGTTTTCATTTTTGTCTGTAATCATGTTGCTGCCAAGTGGAACTATTTTAGTTATGCTGGGCATATCAGTCAGAGAGTTCAGTCAGGGAATAAGGACAATTAGGGATCTCTCTCTCTCTCTAAAAGGATTTCTTACAGGGATTTGACCTTACACAATTATGGGAGCTAGTTAAGAATCAGTCTTCATAAGTCTTTGCATCTGATGCTGGATCTTAATATCTGTGAGGCAGGAATGGGAGCAGTGGCACATGCCTACAATCCCAGTGCTTTGGGTGGCCAAGGTGAGAGGATCGCTTGAGCCTAGGAGTTCAAGAACAGCCTGGGAAACATAGTTAGACCCTTGTCTCTACAAAAAGTCCAAAAATTAGCCAGGCTTAGTGTCGTGCACCTGTAGTGCTAACTACTTGAGAGGCTGAGGTGGGAGGATCACTTGAGCCCAGGAGTTCGAGGTTGCAGTGAGCTATGATAGTGCCATTGCCTGGGTGACAGAGTGAGACCCTGTCTCAAAAAAAAAAAAAAAATCCGTGAGGCTGACAGTGAAGAAGGGAAGATGCATGTAAAGTCAGGAGATTAAGAATAGGCAGGAACCCACAAGCACAAGCTGGAACCTGTGAGGATGGACTAAAACTTGTGTTAGTTCTTGTTGTCTCTGCCCTTAGTGGTGTGGGTGTCCTGGAGAAGTCAGGGTGCTTCACCATGGAGCTAAACAAACACACCTATCCTGGGAGTCAGAGAATCTGTGAGAATCTCTAAGAAGATCCAGGGGAAAGTAGAAGAGTAGTAGGCCCAGCCACTGACTCACACAAATTGTCTGAGCCAGTACATAAATGACAATGCATGTGAGCTACAAAATAATTGCTATTTCACTTATGCCCTCTAAGTTTTGCACAAGAATGTTTCTTGTGGTTTACTCTAACCAGAAACACACAGGAAAGATAACTTGGCCTAGCCAACACATTGCAGAGCCACCACACAGGCTTATGAATAGTCAACTGTAAGTAATGTGTTATATACCAGATGACATCACAGCCTGCTGTACAAGTAATAATTACTATTTATTGAAATTTTTATGTAGGTTCTATTCTTTAGGCATTAACCCATTGAATTATCACAACCCAATGCTGCAGTTACTATTATTGTTACCCTTTTCCAGAAATGGAAACTGAATCCCAAAGTGATTAGGTAACTTGCCTAAAGTCACAGAGCCAATAATTAATAACAGAAGCAGGATTCACACCACTAGGCAATCTTGCTGTAGAGCCTCTGCCCTTACCCACTAGACTCTGCCAGCACCCTGTGTGACAATGTGAGAAAAGCTGTAGCCAAATGGAGTCAATAAATGCCACATTGCAGTTGATGTTGGCCAACTGTAAAGGAACCTAGGCATGTGGAGAAAAATCCTTGTAAGTTGTTAGTGGGAATGTAGACTGGTATAGCCATTATAAGATGGAGGCTTCTCAAAAAATTAAATATAGAACTATCACATCACCCTGGGATCCCTCATCTTTGCATATATCCCCCAAATTTAATCACCACCTTGTAAAGATACCTGCGCTCCTGTGTTCATTTAATTTTATTTATTTTATTTTATTTATTTATTTTAAGATAGAGTCTTGTTCTATTGCCTAGACTGGAGGGCAGTAGTTCTAGCTCAGCTCATTGCAACCTTTGCCTCCTGGGTTCAAGCAATTCTCCTGACTCAGCCTCCGAGTAGCTGGGATTACAGGCACCTGCCACAACAGTCAGCTAATTTTTGTATTTTCCTGTGTTCATCGCAGCATTATTCACAATAGCCAAGGCATGGAAACAACCTAGGTGTCTGTAAATGGACCAATGGATAAAGAAACTGTGTGTGGTACATACATAACAATGGAATATTATTCAGCCCCAAAAAAGAATGAGACCTTGACCTTACCACAAATGGGTAAGCCTAGAAGACATTATTCTATGTGAAAAAAGCCAGACACAGAAAGAAAAAATATTGTATGATTTCATTTTTATGAGGAATCTAAAAAAATTTTCAAATATACAGAAGTAAAGAATGAACAGTTGTTTAGTGGGGGTGGAGTGGTGTGAAATAGGGAGATACAGGTCAGAGGACACAAAGTAGAAGATATGTAGGATGACCAAGTCTAGAGATCTAATATATGACATGAGGACTGTAGGTAACAACATTGTATTTGGAATTCATGTTAAATGAATAGATCTCTTGCCCTCAAAATAAATTTTTGTTTGTTTGTTTTTTGTTTTTTGTTTTTTGTTTTTGAGATGGAATCTTGCTCTGTCGCCCAGGCTGGAGTGCGGTGGCGTGACCTTTGCTCACTGCAAGCTCCGCCTCCCAGATTAACACCATTCTCCTGCCTCAGCCTCCCAGGTAGTTGAGACTACAGGCGCCCGCCATCACACCCTGCTAACTTTTTGTATTTTTTAGTAGAGACGGGGTTTCACCTGTTTCAGGGGGTGAATCCTGTTTGCCAGGATGGTCTTGATCTCCTGACCTTGTGATCTGCCTGCCTCAGCCTCCCAAAGTGCTGGGATTAAAATAAATTTTTAAAAAAGGTAATTAAGATAATGTATACGTTAATTTGCTTCACTCTAGTAATCTTTTTACTATCTATATGTATCTCATAACATCTTGTTAAATACCTTAAATATACACAATGCAATTTATATATTAAAAATAAAAATAAAAAGTCCTGGGCCATAGCTGTCAGCACCTAGCCTATTGTGGGCAGTACAATATTGCTCATCTGATTAAATTAATGAATCAAATTTTGCTTGGATTTCTATTTTATAGGCTTATTTTTATTTTATGTTGTATAAAAACTATAAGGAAGTGTAAGAAATTTAGTCCCCATTTATATTTGCATGCATAATTTTTATGATGAAAATAATTAAAATCAATATAAGTCTCAAATAGTGAACAGCTTTATTCATATTTGGGCAAGCTTGACTGTTTCTTATTCATATTTGGGCAAGCTTGACTGTTTCTAACAGAAAAACGGGATGTGAGGGGCCAACATATCTGAGTATGTCAGTAATAAATTAAAGGATGAGTAAATGCATTAACACTAAATGAGTGAATCATTAATTAGGTCCATAGCGAAAATGTTTTGTTAAAAACCCTCAGTCCCTCCTGTATGAGAGATGCTTTTGCCAGATGATATTAACTTATTGAATTAAACGAGCGTGCAGTTTTCCTCATCCATTCACACACACAAAAAACCCCACCAGATTTCCACAACAAAATACTTCCTCTTTGTCTCTGGGGGCAGGTTTTCAAAATGTCCCGAATATGCTCTTGGAAGCAAAGCCAGTTGGAATCAAGGCTGTCTGGTTGGAAGTCTTCTGAGACTTTCCTTGTGCAATCCTGTGTGTAATTCAGCATTTGAAAATGAAAACGCATTTGGAGTTTTCTGTGACAATGACTGCATTGCACAAGTCTCAAGCTGCTTTCGATCCCTTAACCACTTCCTCCTTACAGGGTTGCCTGCATTTCCTTTACTGCACGTTGTGCGTTCAGAGGCACCGTGTCTGCCTGTTAAGTGTGTCTCACCTGCTGAACGCTGTGACACTGCACTTGGCACCCAGCCTGCTGGACAGAGACCGGGCCCTAACTGCAGTGGCTCAATACTGGAAAGCTAATTTGTATGAAATCCTGAAACTACAAGTCTTTACAAATATAATCTATTATATATAAAATATATTTTTCCCAAACATAGCCCATTAAAAGCCTTCTCTACAGATCATCTGCCTGCCCCAGACCCGGAGTGGCTCCTGTTGGGGTTCACTCTGGTTGGATGACGCTGGCCACACCCACCACAGGTCCAGTGGAGTTCGACTTCACCTCACCTGCTGCTTGGAATCCTCTGTTATCTCCTAAGGAGTCCCAATGATTCCCCCACAGAACTCTCCCAGACTTTTTTACTTCCTCTAATTCAAATCAGCTCCCTCTCATTGCCAAAACCCGACCACTGCCCTCTGTCTCAAAACTGTAGATCAGCACTTTCAGATGGACACTTTGTTTTAGTCTGAGGGGAACAGTGATCAGCTCAAACGAAGTCCTTTCCTGTCTCCATCACACAGTTGTTTTTCTCTCCATTCTCCCAGAGTATGCTTTAGACCTCTTTTTCTTTCTTTCCTTTTTTTTCTTTAACCTGACACAGGTATTGTCATTGACTCTTATAAAATTTAAAAGTCCTGGGTTCCAATTCTGTCTCTTCTATTACCCATGCAATCTTGTTCCAGTCACCCAATCTTTCTGATACTCAGTTTTCTCATCTGCAATGTGTTAATAATAATCACAATAAAATATAGCAATAATCATAAGATCTAGCACATAGAGAGCTTACTCTGTGCCAGGCACTCTCTTAAGAGTATTTATGTATACAAATATTTCAATAATGTAGAAGAATGATTAAATAATTTTTAGCATAACCATACCTCAGAATACTAAGTAGCCATTAAAAAGAATGAGATGTGGGCCAGGCATGGTGGCTCACGCCTGTATTCCCAGCACTTTGGGAGGCTGAGGCGGGTGGATCACGAGGTCAGGAGATCGAGACCATCCTGACTAACACGGTGAAACCCCGTCTCTACTAAAAATACAAAAAAATTAGCCGGGTGTGGTGGCAGGTGCCTGTAGTCACAGCTACTCGGGAAGCTGAGGCAGGAGAATGACATGAACCCAGGAGGGAGAGCTTGCAGTGAGCCGAGATGGTGGCACTGCACTCCAGCTTGGGCAACAGAGCAAGACTCCAACTCAAAAAAAAAAAAAATGAGATATAAAAACATGGAAATGTATTGATGCTAAAATAATAAGTAGAAAATCTAGTTGCAGAACAATATAACATGATCACTTACATTAAAACTACATTAGACATAAATAACAATTCTCTCTGTTTATATCTGTAGATCTATCAATACATTTACATAAGCACACATATACAGTGTGAATTTTCACAAACCATGTATTTATACGTCTGTATAGATTAATTTCTCAGTGATCATTTTAAAAACAATGAATATAAAAAATGACTATAAAAAGAAAACCTGATTTTAACAAACATATCAGAACTGGCAATTTAGGTAAATTAATGTTGTGCTTATGAAAATAAAAACTTTGGCTAGAAATTATCTTAATTCCAATTATAATTTTAAAAACAGTTTTCATGTACCCCTTTAAGAACTGCCAACTAAGTCAGGATTGCATTTTTCTGAATATCCCCAATGAGAGCATAGATTTCTAATTTGGGGATGTTTGATTCTCCTTTTTAACAGACAATGGTCATTTGTCATCAGAGCTGATGACTATAATTGCTAATCAGTCTGGGTAATGCTAATTTTAGTCAAAACTGTATCATAGACTTCTCATTATTATTCAAAGAACTGTAATTTTTAAGGGATATTTCAGAGGCAACACTTCACTCCTTTTACAGGACACAGATCTTCAAAAATGTTTCCAAAGTCTATTTCAAAATAATAGGCCTGATTATGCATTGTAGGAAGAAATCAGCATGAATAGTGTGCATAATATAAAAAAAAAATCAGCACTGACTCCATCTGTAATTTTATGCACCAGTGTAACCAATGACTTTCTTAGTTTCCAGGTCATAATAGAAATGCCCCCATTTCTTCACCTATCAAAGATTAAAACATTTTATTAATTTTTAATTTTTTTAATCTATTGTCCCTTGAAAAATTTTAGCAAAATCAAGAACTTCATATACTTAACACTCAAATTTTATTTCACAAGTATCTCAGAAATTGTTATTGTGATCAAGATTTTTGTTGTTGTTGTTGTTGTTAGTTAGTTATTATTGATTTTGTTGTTTTTGCAATGTTTTGGCAGTCTATTTACTTATCTAAATTTCTCTACTCAGGTCCCATTCTAATAAGTTGCCGATCAGAATGAATCTTTAAACTTTTCACTAATTCCATCAATCTGGATGTTACTAGATAAATAGATTACCGATCCCCTTAGAGTTCTTTCCTAACTTCTTTAATAATAATATTCCTGTTATTACTTCACCTCTATAAGTAATTTTTATTACTATTATTATTTTTATTTTTTTGAGATTGAGTCGCCCTATGTCACCCAGGCTAGAGTGCAGTGGTGTGATCACGGCTCACTGAAACTTCCACCTCCCGGTTCAGGTGATTCTCCTGCCTCAGCCTCTCGAGTAGCTAGGATTATAGGCATGCGCCATGATGCCTGGCTATTTTTTGTATTTTTAGTAAAGACGAGGTTTCACCATGTTAGCCAGGCTGGTCTCAAACTCCTGACCTCAAGTGGTCTGCCCGCCTCAGCCTCCTAAAGTGCTTGGATTACAGGCGTGAGCCACCACGCCCAGCCAGTAACATTCAAATATCAAGTATCTCACTTACATACCTTATAACTCATTCTTGCTTTGAAATGAAGAAAATATATATTTTTTGTATATATTTTTTATATATATATATATTTTTAAGTCTGTCATAGTTACCAGCACAATAATTAGTAGATCTTAAAAGTGCTGTTACTTCAAGTTGAAATCTGATGCAGCAACACTCTCAACTTCCTGCCTCACCTCCAACATGTATCTAGCTCTGCACTGTGGCTTCTCTGTTTCTTTCATTAGTGAATAATTCTGTCCAGGATTAATCTCTCGAGCCACTCTCAGAAATTTGCTCCACCATTTAGATCCATTCATCCTTACTATCAGCCTGTGTTTTCACCTAGCTTTTATCCTCTCAATATTTAAAGGAGCTTAAGTCATTCCCATTGAAACTTGAAAGAAAAAGATAGAGACAAACAGAAAAACAAGATGAAAGAAAGAAAATCTTGATCCCTAGGTCTTCTTCTAGCTTCTAACCAATCATTTACCTTTTTCTTTTAAACAATCTTCTTGATCAAGTCATCTTTACCTGCCCTCTTAACTTACGCTCATATTCTTCTCCAGCCACAGCATTCAGAGTTTTGCCTCAATGACTCCGGTGAAATGGTTTCAATCATGGTCACTAATGACCATCCATTTTCCAAATCCAACATGTAATTTTCAAACTCTTACTTCACTTCCTTGGCATTGTACATTTCTCCACTCCTCACCACTTCCTCCTTGAAAGCTTACCTTGGTCTCTGTGAAACCACACCTTCTTTGTTCTCCTTCCACCTCCTGTTTCCTTTTTGTGTATTTCAAAGACATCTTTTTTTTCCTTGTTTTTTTTTTTTTTTTTGAGATGGAGTCCTGCTTTGTTGCCCAGGCTGTAGTGCAGTGGCACCATCTTGGCTCATTGCAACCTCTGCCGCTCGAGTTCAAATGTTTCTCCTGCCTCAGCCTCCCAAGTAGCTGGGATTACAGGCACGTGCACCACACCCAGCTAATTTTTGTATTTTTAGTAGACATGAGGTTTCAGCATCTTGGCCAGGCTGGTCTTGACCTCCTGACCTCGTGATCCACCTGTCTCAGCCTCCCAAAGTGATGGGATTACAGGCGTGAGCCACCACGCCTGGCCCGAAGACATCATTTTTAACTTGAAGCGCCACCATAAGCCTTTTCTTTTCTCATTCTACACATTTATCCTGACTATCTCTTCCTTGGTCAAGGCCTCAACTACTACTTCTACCTCATGGGATCGTACTGTTTGAGTCTGAGCTGAGCTTTGTTTCTAGAGTACCAGTCTGAATTCATCTGAATTCATCATGTGGCTCTATAAACCCTCTTATCCTTGGTGCTGTCTTTTTGGCAAATGACACTTGACACTACCTAGTTGTTCACATCAGAAATACAAAGCCCTCCTAGACTTTCTTTTTCCTCACCTTCCATATCCATTGATCATTAAGCCCTGCCAATTCTATTTATTTATGTGATTTGCTTGCTTGTCTATTTGTTTATTTAGACAAGGTATCACTTTATTGCCGAGGCTAGAGTGCAATAGTGCAATCACAGCTCACTGCAGCCTTGATCTCCTGGGTTCAAGTGATCTTCCTGCCTCAACCTCCTAAGTAGCTGGAACTACAGGTGTGCACCACCATACCTGGATAACTTTTATTTTTTGTATAGACAAGGTTTTACTATGTTGCCTAGGCTGGTCTCAAACTCCTAGGCTCAGCTGATCCTCCCTCCTCAGCCTCCTAAAGTGCTGGAATCACAAGGGGGAGCCACCGTGCCAGGCAACTCTGCTTGTTAAATGCTTATTCAAATGCGCAGCATCCTAATTCAAAAATCTGACATCTGAACTGCTCCAAAATCCCAAGCTTTCTGAGTACCAACATGACACCACAAGTGGAAAATTCCACACTTGACCTCATGTGATGGGTGGCAGTCAAAATGCAGGTGCACACACAGTTTATTCAGTGTCTCCCAAGGGAAAAAAGATGCCCCTAGCCCCCTTCAGCTGCAATATTCCTTTTCTGCAAACAGCGTGATAGTGATGCCAATCAACCACAGATTGTCTACATGGGTGGCTGAGATAGTGACACCTTTGCTTTCTGATGGCTCAATATACACAAACTTCGTTTCAAGCACAAAACTACTTAAAATAATGTATAAAATTACATTCAGGCTATTTGTATAAGATATATATGAAATATAAATAAATCTTATGTTTAGACTTTAGTCCTATCCCCAAGATATCTCATTATGTATATGCAAATATCCTCAAATCTGAAATCTTAAACATTTTGATCCCATGCATTTTGGAGGACTCACATTTTTTTTTTCTTTTCTTTGGGTTCAGGTGCCCACCCCACCACTAATTTTTGTTTTTTGTAGAGACAGGTTTGTCTCTTGCCCAGTGGTTGATCCTGACTGGCCTCCCAAAGTGCTGGCATTACAGGCATGAGCCACTGTGCCCAGCGGTCCCATGCATTTTGGATAAGGGATACTCAACTTGTATCAGTTTAGGGCTTTTCTACTTCTTGCTAGATTCCTACCAAAGCCTCGCTGAACCTCTGCTGTTAGTCTCATGTCTCCCAACATATCCTCCCCAATGCCATCACAATGAGCTTTCTAATATGAACATTTGTAGCTCCCTATCAACTTCCAGATCAAACCTAAGCCCAAAGCTGTACATCATCTAACTCCTGCCAACCTTCCCAGTCTTATCTTCTCTCTAAACTTCATAGGTAACCCAAGATCTGGCCACACTCAACGGCTTGTAGCTTAGTGGACATAGTCCCTCCTTCCATGCCTTCTCATTATTTTCCATCCCTTTTCTCCCTTCTCAGTCCAGCTAATTATTATTTCATCAAGAAAATCTCAATTTTCACTTTGTTAAATTAAAATTATAGGAGGCCATTGTTTTGGAGTAAGTTTCTGCACTAGGCCGCAAAGACCAGACAAAACCAAAATGGAGTCACTCGTATTAAAGTTCTACGCCACCAAACCAAAACTAAGTTGTTGTGTGACTTTCTAAGAAATCAGGAGTGAGAGGTAGCAGCCAGAATCTCAAACAAGTCAGTTTCAGTTGGCATAGTGATGAAGTTTCTTCTGTTTTATTCCTTACAAAAATGTAATTTGGAGTAACTTGATGTCAACCACCGTGTTCCCTTCTACAAGGAAAGTAACTTTAAAATGACAGTCTACTTTTTTTTTCTTTGTTTAGGTGCTCTTTACCCCTCTTCTGCTTGGCTCATTGAAGCACTCATGCTGTTTATGGAATGAAGTGCTGTCTAATTCTAGAGTCACAAGTGAAGCCAAATAGGAACTTTAAATTTCTTGTAAACATTTTGTTTTCTGACAGATCTGGCAACTATGAAGGGAACTGCAGGAGACTGCTGATGACCCTGAGACCCCTTGTAGAACACAGGAAAGGCGTCACTGATCCCCTTTCGGGTACTCTGTCTTCCTCATGGAGCCCTGAGAGTTGTGAGTTCCTCTTAGGTCCGAGCTCTGCTCTCTTTTGCATTTGAGCTCTCTGATATCTTTGGCTTTTGGAGTACCAAGGGTTAGTTGGTGCTATGGCAGGGCATATGACATTTGGGTTTGCGGTGACTGCTTAATCACTGGCAAAAAGCCAGTTTTTAAGGTAAATGGCGGCAGTTGTAGTAAGTGGTTATTATTGCAAGGCTTTTTCTTATTTTCTTTTTGCACACCAAGGTAAGAAAAACATTGACTAAGTTGGTGAAGAATATCTCAAAGCCAAATATCACAGCTTTGAGAAACCCAAAATCCAACATAAAAATGGAATCATTAATTATAATTGCCAGACATGTTCTTCTTACTTGCTGCACAGATAAATCCGATTTACTGAAGCAATGGTATTGCAGTAAAGAAAGAACTGAATTAACACAAGGCCGGCCAAATGGTAGGACAGGTGTTTATTATTACTGAAATCAGCCTCCCTGAGAACTGAGAAGCTAGGGTTTTTATGGATAATTTGGTGGGCAAGCGGCTAGGGAATGGGTGCTGCTAATTGTTTGGGGGTGAAATCATAGGAATGTGAAAAATGGTCCTCATGTGCTGAGTCCACCTCTGAGTGGGCCACAGGATAGGTTGAGTCATGAGTTCTGGGTCCAGATGGAATCAGTCAGTTGCGAGAATGCAAAAGTATGAAGAAAGTACATCAAAAGACCAATCTTAGATTTTACAATAGTGATGTTAATTTTAGGAGCAATTGGGGAAGTAACAAAACTTGTGAGCTATGGCCACATGACTCCTGAGCAGCAAGGGATCATAGAACATCAGGCTAGAAGGTAATAGCTGTTTGTTGTTTAGCTACACCTCCATTTTGGCAGAATCCAGGCTTCTGCCATAAACCTAATCTTGTGTCCTTTCATTCATCTTACAAAGGTGATTTCGGTCCCTAAACAAGGACGGGGTTTATTTTAGGGAAGGACTATTATTATCCTTGCTTCAATGTTAAACTATAAACTAAATTCCTCCTACAATTAGCTTGGCCTACACCTAGGAATGAGTGAGGACAGCCAGCCTGTGAGGCTAGAAGCAAGGTGGAGTCATCCATGCTTGGCTTTTCTCACTGGCATAATCTTTGCAAAGGTAGTTTCATAATTTCTAAAGATCTGAGTACTCCACTTTCTTGTATGCCTGCCTTTTTCATGTATAAGAATTATAGCTTCAGAAGCTGCAAATACTTACAAAAGTGACCAAATCTTACTAAAGCTAACTCAGAATTACAATGGCCATTAAGTGGAATGTTCCAGATGAGCAAGATTGTTCCTCTAAGACATACACTCAAATCCCAAGCCTCCTAAATTAAGAATAGAGAATGTGATTCTTATTTCAATTGGCATTCAAAAAACTTCAGAGACAACAGGATTTTAAAAAATAGCTTTTTAAAAAGATTCATTATGAAAAATCAATGAGAGGTTGAGCACGGTGGTTCATGCCTATAATCCCAGCACTTTGGGAGGCCAAGGTGAAGAGATCACTTGAGGTCAGGAGTTCAAGACCAGACTAGCCAAAATGGTAAAACCCTGTCTCTACTAAAAGTACAAAAATCAGCTAAGCATGGTGGTATGTGCCTATAGTCTGAGCTACTTGGGAGGCTAAGGAACAAGAATCGCTTGGACCCGGGAGGCAGGGGTTGCAGTGAGCTGAGATTGCACCACTGCACCCAGGCAACAGGGCAAGACTCTGTCACAAAAAAAGAAAAAGAAAAATCAATGAGAAGTGAAAAATGCAGGCTATGGCCCATACCAAGAACAATAGAACTGGCATGCTCCTACTGCTCCACTCTTACTTTGCCTGAATATGTCTAATACATTCTATTCCTGAATATTCACAGTCTAGTTACTCCATCTGAATTGCTTTTGTGTGTGTGCGTGTGTGTCTCTGAAAAAGCAGTCAAATTGCTCCTTTATAAAGTAAAACTACCTGAAAATTCAGGAGATAATCCCTGAGTCACTTACATTCTCTGGACAAAAACAGGGCTTACGCTATAAAGAATTTCCCAATCCTAGGGAAGACCCTCAAAATTTTCTCAAGAATTCAGTCTTAATTGGAACCTATGACTCCTGGATACCTACCCTCTATTAACAAATGCACATGTTGCTGGGACCTGAGGAAGCCCCATAACGGATGTAAGAAGCAGAACAGTATTCTCCTGAGAATGATATCAAGGACCCAAAAAGCCCCACCTTATTTATTTATGAGGCAAAGCCTTAAAAATCCCAAATGACCTTTGAAAGCTATTCCTAATGTGTCCGCCACCCACATTGACTGGTCTATATCATCTAGGCCTGCAGGTAGAAGGAAAATGTGTCTGTTATTGATTTTAAAATTTGCTTGGAAGCCCTATTTCTCAAGATATTCCAGCTTCCATCAAACTGATGATACAATCTAGCCAGCCCTAGCTGCCTTCTTTGAAATGGGCTCCTCCTGGAGATTAGCAGACTCATAAAAACAAAACAAAAGATAGGATGGGAGGCTACAAGACCAGCTGAACTAATAATTATAGCTGAACATTTTGAAATTATCTGAGAACAAGATAACAAACAAAAGGCTTCTAAATTAATATCCTAGCAATTATAACAATTTCATGGCAACCAGCAAACTGGAATGACTTTTGAACCTGCCCCAGGGCACTTTTCCAGTATGCAACTCCTAAAACAACCATTTCCAAAAAATTGTTGCTATTTGTGCAAACAACTGGGACACTGCTAAAAGTACTTCCCCCAAAGATTTTTTAAGGGAAGCCCCAGAATACAGGTTGCCCACCCTCTGATAATAATCTCCATGTTACCACTGGACAGACAGACCTCCAAGGGAAGGTCCAGTAAGCTTCTGCCATTTATTCATTTAAAAAATCAAGGGGATACAAAGATAAAAATTAACGAATTTTTTTTCCAATCTTAGTTGACACCAGAGCTACTGGCTCCAGCCTAAACACTATTTTTATAGAATAACTTCTCCCTAGCAGTAAAACAGAATTTCAGTTGTGGGGTTTTCAAATAGAATTCAAAAGGAATTCATGTCGTATCCTACACAAATAACTCTAGACCCTTTTACTGAAAAATATTCTCTTTTGTTGTTTGACACAGCTCTAGTCAATTTATTGGGCAGAGACCTTCTGTCTAAGCTAAAAGGTCTGATATGGTTTGCCTCTAGTGGAGATGTGACTCTGGAATTTTCTGATCCACCTGAGCCAGATCTTATATGGACTTTGCAGTCTGTCCTAGACATAGAGGAAGGGGACAGTCCACAAAATGCCCCTAATCTAACTGAACTACCCAATTGCTATAAGCCACATTAAATACTGACCTTGGAAGAATAAAAGGTGCAGAGCACTCAAATTCAAGTAGACCTCACTAAACCCCTTCCCCAATTACTGCACTATCCATTAAAGCCTGAGGCCATACAAAGTCTTGTCCCAGTGCCAATAATAGAAGACTTAATTGCTCAAAGATTAATTATTCCATGTAGCAGCCTTTGTAACACCCCAGTTTTACCTGTACAAAAACCTAACGGATAAGGATGGCAATTTGTTCGGAATCTAAGAGCCATTAACAGGATAGTTATGCTGTTTCCCAGTGGTTCCAAACCCTAACAGTCATTTGTCACAAGTTCCCCCAGATTCTAAATGGTTTACAGTTGTAAACTGTAACATGTTCAGCCTTCTTTAACATTCCAGGTGACTCTGATAGTCAATCCTGTTTGCTTTCACCTGGAATAATCAACAGTATTGGATGGTCATGTCTCAGGGGTTCATTGAAACCCCCTTCTATTTCTCTCAAGTACTCCATTGAGACTTGAGCATCCTCCAGCCTCGTAGAGGGTCGACTCCTGCAATACACCAATGACATCTTACTTTGTTCACTTACTAAAGAGGCATCCCATCAGGATTCCTTCTATTTTTTTTTCTTTTTAGGATTAGAAGGAATTTTATTAATTTTTTTTTTTTGCACACAAAACAATAAACATTTTCTAAAAATACATACAAACAAAAAGATGCATATCAAACATATTAGGAAGGTTGCACATGGGAAGACGGGGAATAGAAATGGGGGGTGGGAATTGAAAATAAATGAGAGAGGTAATTTGTATGGATAAATGATAATAACTCAATCCTCTATTTGACAAAGAAAAAGGAGAAGGAAGAGGAAGAAAAAGCAAGTGGGATAAAGGATCAGAAAGGGAGGAAAATAGAAAAAATAAGAGTGTGACTCCAGGGTAGACCTGTTTTGTTGTCACTGGGTTGGTTGGTTGGTTTGTCTGTTGTATTTTTCATACGTTTCATCATGTTGGCCAGGCTGGTCTCAAACTCCTTAGCCTCAAGTGATCAACCCGCCTTGGCCTCCCAGAGTGCTGGGACTACAGGCGTGAGCCACCACGTCCAGCCCCCACATTGCGTCTGGCCTCCATGGTAGACCTCCCAGACGGGATGGCCGGGCAGAGGCACTCCTCACTTCCCAGACAGGGCGGCCGGGCAGAGGCGCTCCTCACTTCCTAGACAGGGTGGCTGCTGGGCAGAGGTGCTCCTCACTTCCCAGATGTGGCGGCCCGGCAGAGGCGCTCCTCACTTCCCAGAGGATGGGCTGCCGGGCAGAGGCGCTCCTCACTTCTTCCCAGACGGGGCGGCCGGGCAGAGGCGCTCCTCACTTCTTCCCAGACGGGGCGGCCAGGCAGAGGCACTCCTCACCTCCCAGACGGGGCGGCTGGGCAGAGACGCTCCTCACTTCCTAGACAGCGTGGCGGCCGAGCAGAGGCACGCCTCACTTCCTAGACCGGGTGGCGGCCGGGCAGAGGCGCGCCTCACATCCCAGCCGATGGGCAGCGGGGCAGAGGTGCTCCTCACATCCCAGACGATGGGCGATCAGGGAGAGACGCTCCTCACCTCCCAGAAGGGGTGGCGGCTGGGCAGAGGCGCTCCTCACATCCCAGACGATGGGTGGCCAGGCAGAGACGCTCCCCACCTCCCAGACGGGGCGGAGGCCGGGCAGAGGCTGCAATCCCAGCACCCTGGGAGGCCAAGGCAGGCGGCTGGGAGGCGGAGGCTGCAGCGAGCCAAGACCACGCCAGCGCACTCCAGCCCGGGAAACACCGAGCACCGAGTGAGCGAGACTCCGTCTGCAGTCCCAGCACCTCGGGAGGCTGAGGCGGGCAGACCACTCGAGGTCAGGAGCTGGAGACCAGCCTGGCCAACATGGCGAAACTGCGCCACCAGCCCAAGGACAAAAACCAGGCAGGGGTGATGGCTCGCGCCCGCAATCCCAGGCAGCCCGCAGGCCGGGGCAGGAGAATCATGGGAGCCGGAGAATCACGGGAGCCGGAGAATCACGGGAGCCGGAGAATCACGGGAGCCGGAGAATCACGGGAGCCGGAGGCAGGGAGTCTGCAGCGTGCAGACTGTACTCCAGCCCCGGCAACAGAGGGAAGAAAGGAAAGAAAGAGAGAAAGAGAGGAGAGAGAGAGAGAGAGAGAGACAGCGATTCCTTCTATTTATTATAGCAGTTAGCAGAAAAGGGACTTAAGATCTCCAGAGACGAATTACAATTATCAATAGATGCTGTTCACTATTTACGACATGATCTGAGTGCCGCAGGCATCCATATCAGGTGTCTCCTAGTTAAGCTTTCCCAGGAATTTCCTAGATTGGTAACTAAGAAGAAACTTTCCAAGTTCTTAGGTTTAATTAGATGTTGTCAACAAGGGGTCTCTAGTTTTCCCCTCTTAGGGTCTTTACTGTATGAACTCACTAAACACTTAGTCCCTGAACCCCTTTCTTGGGAAGAAAAACATGAACCAGGCCTTTGTAAAATTAAAAGAGGCATTATAAAAACTCCCTGCTTTGGGATTGCCCAGTTACTAAAAACATTTAACCCTATTTGTACCTGAAAGAAATAATCAGGCCTTGAGAATCCTTGCACAAGAACATGATAATAAGCTTAGGCCCATTGCTTTTGTAGTGCTTGATTAGACTACTGCCAAAGCATCTGTGGATCTAACCTCAGGTAATAATGCTTATCTCCACATATCACACAAAGTGAAAAGTCTTCTCAACTCTAACCTTACCCAATATCTTTCTTTTCTTTTCTTTTTTTTAATTTGTGGTTAAAAAATAGACATATAATTTTGTATCTCAACCATTTTAAAGTGTACATTTCAGTAGTGTTAAGGGTATTCACATTGTTGTGAAACAGATCTCAATAACTTTTGTTTTTATCTTGGTTTCCTTATATTTATTCTTTCAACAAATATTATTGAGCAGTTAGAATATACAGACACTGTTCAAGCACTGAGGATAAAGCATTAAACAATTCAGAATAAGATATAAGATTAGACCTGTTTATTTCACAAATCTGTTTTTTGAGGTTAAATTGAAACAATGCATGTAAAATTTTTGAAGTATATCAGTAGTTCTCAAAATTTGGTCTCAGGGCTTTTTTACACTCTTAAAAATTATTGAATAAATTTTAAAATGCTTTTGCTTATGTAGGATGTACTCAAACTTGTGTATATATATTTACTATACTAGAAATTAAAATGAAATATTTAAAATATGTATTTTCTAATTCATTTAAAATAAAAATAATACATTTATTGCATGTTGGTATAAATAATTTATTGGTTGGTATAAATAAATTATAAGTAATTTTTAAAATACTATATTTTATTAAAAGCATTTACCTAAACAAAAAATGTTTAGTAAGGCTGGATGTGGTGGTTCATGCCTATAATCCCAGCACTTTGGGAGGTCAAGGTGGGAGGATTGCTTGAGGCCAGAAGTGCTAGGCTAGACGATAGTAAGGAAAGAGAAAAAGAAAAGAAAAAGGGAAAAAGAGCCGGGCGCGGTGGCTCATGCCTGTAATCCCAGCACTTTGGGAGGCCGAGGCGGGTGGATCATGAGGTCAGGAGATCGAGACCATGGTGAAACCCCGTCTCTACTAAAAATACAAAAAATTAGCCGGGCGTAGTGGCGGGCGCCTGTAGTCCCAGCTACTCGGAGAGGCTGAGGCAGGAGAATGGCGTGAACCCGGGAGGCGGAGCTTGCAGTGAGCCGAGATTGCGCCACTGCGCTCCAGCCTGGGCGACAGAGCGAGACTCCATCTCAAAAAAAAAGAAAAAGAAAAAGGGAAACAGAGAGGGAGGAAGAGAAGGAGGGAGGAAGGAAGGAAGGAGAGAAAAAGAGAGAGAAAGAAAAAGAAAGAAAGAAAAGAAAGAAAGAAAGAAAGAAAGAAAGAAAGAAAGAAAGAAAGAAAGAAAGAAAAAGAAAGAAAAGTTTAGTGAGAGGAGAGGCATTGTGATGCATTTTGTAAATCTCATTAATGTCTGGCTTAATAAATGACAGTGGTATTCTCAAGAGTGATATCAAAATGGGAGAATAGAAATAATCTAGCTTCAGTGTTCCCCACAGAAAACCAAAAACAACTATCCAGTACCTAGATTATCATCACCAGTAACCAAGAACTGGGCCTTTTGATGATCTTTGAGACCACAGAAAAGTGAAAAACTACAAGCAGAAGGTAAGAGAAATGAACTTTGGTTTCTTTGATATGCCTCCCCTACCTAAGTTGCCAGGCACTGCATGGAAAATCCCCCTAGACTTATGGTTTCAACAATGGAAAAAGTGAGATCAAGGCAGGCAAGACAGCAGGCTTCCCCACCATCTTGGGTTTCTTAGCAGGACTGCCATTCCTGCCTCAACTCAAGAAGCATCACAAGTGCATGTAGAGAGAAATATCCTAAAGGTGGCTAGACTAAAAAAAAAAGAGTGGAGAAGGGATAGCAACCCCAGGGTACAAAATGTAGAACTGCTCTTTAGCTCAGCAAAAAGAGACACCAAACCAGAAGAGCGGTTCAGCAGTACCGTGCTCTAAGAGGCATTCTTCATGGGTCCTCAGGACACAAACCTCTACCCAGCCTCCCCACACAACCAAGGAATCTCCTTTGGGACTCCTCCCGCCGCACAGTCCCCCATCGGATACAGGCAGTTCTCCAAACTTTGTCGAGAGCTGTGGCAAACTTGGACTTAGGGCACCATCTAGTGCCAAAAAGGAGGCAGCAATCCGGGGCTAAGGGAACTCAACATGCAAACTACACAGAACCTCCAAACATGCATAGCCTAGAAAGACCAAAGCAATCCAGACAGTGAAGACTGGAATCAATAGCTAAACCTTTAGTGTAAAGACAGAAATGTAAATCCATAAGAAACAACAGCAAACAGGAAACCATGACCTCCCCAAATGGACAAAGCAAGGATCCAGTGACAGGCAATGGGGCAATGGTGTGGGCTCTCAAATCAGGAATTCAATATGGCAATTCAGTATAGCAATTTTGAGGAAACTCCATGAACTCCAAGATAACAGAGAAAAACAATTCAGAAATTTATCATAGAAATTTAACAAAGAGATTAGAATAATTTTTAAGAAAAACAGAAATCCTAGAACTCAGAAGTATATTGGCTGAACTGAAAAATTCATCAGAGGGTCTCAGCAGCAGAATTTATCAAGTGAAAGAAAGATTCAGTGAGCTTGAAGATAGGGTATTTAAAAACACACAGGGAAGAAAAAAGAAAAAACAATTTTTAAAAAATGAAATATGCCTACAAGATCTAGAAAACAGCTTCAAAAGAGCAAACCTAAAGGTCATTGGCATTTAAGAGGGAATTGAGAAAGAGGCAAAAGGTAGAAAGCTTATTCAAAGAGACAATACAGTAACACTTTCCAAACCTAGAGAAAAATATAAATATGCAAGTACAGAAAAGTCAGTGATTATAAAGGATTATAAAATAGATTCAACCCAAATAAGACTACACCAAGGCATATAATAACCAAACACTCAAAGGTCAAGGTCAAAGAGAGAATTCTAAAATCAGCAATAAAAAAGAAGCAACATCATACGCAAAAGCTCAAGTTCATCGGGCAACAGACTTCTCAGCAGAAATCATACCCAGGAAGGAGTGAGATAACATATTCAAAGTGCTTAATGAAGAAAACTGCCAAATGAGAATACCGTATCTAGCAAGCTAGCCTTCAAACATGAAAAATAGATAAAGATTTTCTGAGATAAATAAAAGTTGAGGATATGACTTACCACCAGACCAGTCTTACAAGAAATGCTGAAGGGAGTTCTTCAGTCTGAAAGGAAGCTAACGTGCAACAAGAAAACATCAGAAGGTATAAAATTCACTGGTAAAAGTTAGTATAGAGACAAATTCAGCATATTCTAATACTGTAATTGTGGTGTGTTAATCACTCATATCTTTAGTATGAAGACTAACAGACAAATCTATCAAAACAATAATAACAACAAAATTTTAAGAAAGATGCAGTTATAAAAAGATGTAAACCGAGAGAACAAAAAGCCAAAATATGGGGAGGTGGAGTTAAAGTGTAAAGTTTTTAAGTTTTTCTTTGTTTGCTTCTTTTCTTTATGATCGAAGTGAAGTAGTTATCTGCTGATAAAAAACTTGTTATAACTATAAGATGATTTTATAGACCTCGTGGTAACCATAAAGCAACAATTTATATCTTAAAAATAAAAATATCCTAAAAATATCCTAAATATCCTAAAATATCCTAAAATAACCTAAAAATATCCTAAAAATAAAAATAAGGAATTAAAACATACTACCAGAGAAAATCACTTAACCACAAAGGAAAACAGTGAGAGTGGAAGAAAGGAAAAGTTACAAAACAAACAGAAAACAAGTAATAAAATGGCAGTAGTAAGTCCTTATTACCAATAATAATACTGAACATAAATGCAATAAATTCTCCAATTAAAAGACATAGACTGGTTGAGTAGATTAGGAAACAATACCCAACTATATACTTTCTATGAGAAGCTCACCTCATATATATATACACACGTAGACTGGAAGTAAAGGGATGAAAAAAGATTTTCTGTGCAAAAATGGAAGCCAAAAAAGAAAAAAGCAGAGCTAGCTATACTTAGATAAAATAGGTTTTAAGGCAAAACCTGTAAAAAAAGACAAAGAAGTTCATTATATAAACAATAGTAAATATATATGCAACCAATACCAGACCACCCAAATATGTAAAGTAATTATTAATAGATCTAAGGAGAGAAATAGACTATAATACAATAATAGTAGGGGACTTTAACAACCCACTTTTAATGATGAACAGATTATCCAAACAGAAAATCAACAAAGAAATTTGAGTTAAACTTCACTCTACACCTAATGGACCTAAGTGATATTTTAAGAACATTTTCTCCTTCTGATACAGAATATGCATTCTTCTCAACTGCATGTGGAACATTATTCAGGATGGATCATATGTTAGACCACAAAACAAGTCTCAGTAAATTCAAAAAAGTCAAAATTATATCAAGTATCTTTTCTGGCCACAATGAGATAAAACCAGAAATCCATAATAAGAACTTTTGAAATCTAACAAATATATAGAAATTAAACCATATGCTCCTGAATGACCAATGGGTCAATGAAGAAATTCAGAAGAAATTTTTGAAAATTTCTTCAAACAAATGAAAATGGAATCACCTCATATCAAAACCTACAAGACACAGCAAAGGCAGTACTAAGAGGGAAGTTTATAAAAATAAATGTCCATGTCAAAAAAGTAGAAAGGATTTAAATAAACAAGAAAATGATGTATCTCAAGAAACTAGAAAAGCAAGAACAAACCAAACCCAAAATTAGTAAAATGAAAGAAATAACTGTTGTTATTGCTACCTATATAACAAACCTTCACATGTACCCCTGAATCTAAAATAAAAGTTAAAAAAATTAAATTTGACTTCACCACCTAAAAAATAGTAATAAAACAATAAAAGTACAAACAAGTGGAAAAGAAATAAAGAGTGAAAAATTACAAGGTTTAGGAAGGGAAACGAATATCCAGATTTATGAAGTCTTCTAATAGATTGACTCTAAAGTAGCCTATACTAAGAAACATTATAATTAACTTATACAAAGTCAGAGACAAAGAGAATGTTGAAAACAGCAGAGAAAGGTAACTTGTCACATATAAGTGAACTCCCACAAAACTATCAGCAGAAACCTTGCAAGTCAATAGAGGGTTTGATGATATATTCAAAATACTAAGAAAAAACTGCCAACCATGATTACTCCACCTAGAAAAACTGTCCTTTAAGAATGAAATAGAGACAAAGACTCCTAGAAAAAAAAATTAGGGAGTTTGTCACCATTGGACCTCTCATTCAAGAAGTATTAAAGGAAGTTGAATTGAAATAAAAAATTCCTAAACAACAACATGAAAGCATATGAAAGTATAAATCTCATCCGTAAAGGTAAGAATAAAGACAAATACAGAATATTGTAATACTGTAATGGTAGCACACAGTTTTTAACACTACTATATAAATTAAAAGACAAAAGTATTTCACGTAAGTATAACCACAGAAAAATTGTAATGGAGACACAATATAGAAAGATGTAAGATCTGACATCAATTACATAGAGTTAGAGGGGGGCAGTAAAATGTAGAAGTTCTATCTGTAATTGAAGTTAACTCATTATCAGCTTAAAACAGACTGCTATACCTATAAAATGTTTACCACGTGCCTTATGGTAACCACACACACTCACACACACACACACACACAAACACACAACAGGTATGCAAAAGGTAAAGAGAAAAGAGTCTAAGCATACCATTGGAAAACAAATCATCAAACCACATAGAAAGAAGATGAGAAGAAGAAAGAAACAATAAAATTATACAACAGAAAATAATTAACAAAACAGTAAGTTTTACCCATCAATTACTTTAAATGTTAATGGGCTAAATCCCCCAAAGACATAGAGTGGCTTAATGGATAAAAAAACAAGACCCAGATGTATGCTTTCTTTTTGGGCGGGGGGGTGAGGGGACAGTCTCACTTTGTCGATCAGGTTGGAGTGCAGTGGCGCGATCTCGGCTCACTGCAAACTCCGCCTCCCGGGTTCACGCCATTCTCCTGCCTCAGCCTCCCGAGTAGCTGGGACTACAGGCGCCCGTCACCGCGCCCAGCTAATTTTTCGTATTTTTAGTAGAGACAGGGTTTCACCGTGGTCTCGATCTCCTGACCTCGTGATCCACCCACCTCAGCCTCCCAAAGTGCTAGGATTACAGGCGTGAGCCACCGCACCTGGCCCAGATGTATGCTTTCTATAAGACTTACTTTATATTTAAGGATGCACATAGATGGAAAGTGAACAAGTGGAGAAAGATATTATACACAAGTGGCAACCAAAAGAGAGCAGAGGTGGCTACACTCACATCAGGGAAAATAGGCTTTAAGTAAAAAACTATCACAAGACAAAGATCACTCTCTAATAATAAAAGGGTCAATTCCAAAAGAAGATGTAACAATTATATATGCACCTGATATTAAAGCCTGAAAGGAGAAATAGCAATACAATAATAGCAGGAGACTTTAATATCTCATTCTCATAATGGATAGATCATCCAGACAGAAGATCAATAGGGGAATAGCAGAACTGAAAAACAGACCAAATAGACCCAACAGATATATACAGAACATTTCACCTAAGAGCAGTAGAGTCGGCATTCTTCTCAACGTTTTTTTTTTTTTTTTTTTTTTAATATGAGAGATCACATACTAGGTCATGAAACAAATCCTAACAAATTCTAAGGAGATTGAAATAATTGCAAGTACCTTTTCTGACTATAATGGAATGAAACTAGGAATCAACGATTAAAGGAATGGACAAATTCACAAATTCATGGAAATTAAGCAATACACTCAAACAAATACTGGGTCAAAGAAGAAATTTAAAAGAAAATTTAAAAATATCCTAAGAAAAATGAAAATGAATATACAACATACCAAAACTTATAGGATGCAGCAAAACCAGTACTAAGTGGGATGTTTATAGCAATAAATTCCTACACTAAAAGAGAAGAAAGATATTAAATAAACAACCTACCTTTATACTTGAAGAAACTAGAAAAGGAAGAGCAAACTTTACCCAAAATTAACAGAAAGTAGAAAATAATAAAGATTCAAGCAAAAGTAAACGATTTAGAGAATAAAAATATATCAAAAATATCAGTAAATAAAATTGAAGCTGAAAAAAATACAAAAGATTTACAAAATGAAAAGTTGGGTTTTTGAAATTATAAGTAAAATCATCAAATCTTTAGTTAGGCTAAGAACAAAGGAGAAGACTCAAACAAAATCAGAAATTAAAAAAAGAGACATTATAACTGATACCACAGAAGTATAAAGGATTATTAGGAACTATTATGAATAACTATACACCAACAAATTCGAAAACCTAGGAAAAATTATACATTTCTGGAGACATAAAACCTTAAAAGATTAAACCACAAAGAAATAGGAAGCCTGAGCAGACCAATAATGAGTAGTAAGATAAAAGCAGTAATCAATAGTATCCCATCAAAGAAAGGCCCAGAACCTGATGGCTTTCCAGCTGAATTCTACCAAACATTTAAAGAGGAATTCATACCAGCTCTACTGAAAATCTTCAAAAAAAAAAAATTGAAGAGGAGAGAATACTTCCAAACATTCTACAAAGCTAGCATTATTCTCATACCAAAATTAGACAAGGACACAACGCAACAAAAGAAAACAACAGGCCAATCCCTGATGTTCATACATGTAAAAATCCTCAAGAAAATACTAGCAAACTAAATTCAACAGTACACTAAACAGATCATTTACCATAATCAAGTAAGTTCATCCCAGAGGTACAAGGATGGTTCATCATACACAAATCAAATGTGACACATTATGTTAACAGAATCAGGAACAAAAAGCATATGATCATTTCAATAGATGTTGAAGATACATTCAATAAAATTCAACATTTCTTCATGGCAAAAACTCTCAACAAACTGGATATAGAAGAAACATACCTTAAAACAATAAAGGCCATATATAACAGACCCACAGCTATTATACTAAATGGGGAAAAATTGAAAGCCTTTTCTCTAAGATCTGGAACACAACAAGGATGCTCATGTTCGCCACTTTTATTTAGCATGGTATTGGAAGTCCTAGCCAAAGTAACTAGGCAAAAGAAAGAAATAAAGGGCAGGCACCGAAATTGGAAAGAAAGAAGTCAAATTATTCTTTTATTTTGTAGAGACAGGGTCTTGCCATGTTGCCCAGGCTGGTCTCAAACTCCTGGGCTCAAACAATCTGCTCGACTAAGCCTCCCAAAGTGCTGGGTTACAGACATGAGCCACCACAACCAGCCTCAAATTATTCTTGTTTGCAAATGACATAATCTTATTCTTAGAAAAACCTAAAGACTTCACCAAAAAAAAAAAAGTATTAGAACTCATAAACAAACTCAGTAAAGTTACAGGATACAAAATAAACATTCAAAAATGACAACAGAGGTAAACAATCTGAAAAAGAAAGCAAGAAGTAATCCCATTTACAATAAGTATAAAAAATTTCTAGGAATCAGTCTAACCAAAGAAGTGAAAGATCTCTACAAAGAAAACCATAAAGAAATTGGGTGAAAGAAATTGAAAAGGACACTAAAAAATGTAAAGATTTTCATGCTCATGATTTAGAACACTTAATATTGTTAATATATCCATACTTTCTGAAGTGATCTACAGATTTAATGCAAGCCCCATGAAAATGCCAATGACATTCTTCACAGAAATAGAGAAAAAAATCCTAAAATTTCTATGGAACCATAAAAGCTCCCAAATAGCCAAAGCAATCCTGAGTAAAAAGAACAAAGCTGTAGGCATCACACTACCCAATTTCAAACTGTACTACAAAGCTATTATAACTGAATCAGCATGGTACTGGCATAAAAGCAGACACATAGACCAATGGAACAGAATAGAGAACCTCAAAATAGACCCATACATTTACAGACAACTCATTTTCAACAAAGGTACCAAGAACATACATTGGGGAAAGAAGAGTCTCTTCAGTAAATGATGTTGGGAAAATTGGATAACCATATTTAGAAGAGTGAAACCAGATCCCTACCTCTCACCTTATGTAAAAATCAAATAGGCCGGGCGCGGTGGCTCACGCTTGTAATCCCAGCATTTTGGGAGGCCGAGGCGGGCGGATCACGAGGTCAGGAGATCGAGACCACGGTGAAACCCCGTCTCTACTAAAAATACAAAAAATTAGCCGGGCGTGGTGGCAGGCGCCTGTAGTCCCAGCTACTCGGAGAGGCTGAGGCAGGAGAATGGCGTGAACCCGGGAGGCGGAGCTTGCAGTGAGCCGAGATTGCGCCATTGCACTCCAGCCTGGGCGATAGAGCGAGACTCTGTCTCAAAAAAAAAAAAAAAAACAAATAAAAATGTATTAAAGACTTAAATGCAAGACCTGAAACTATGAAACTACTAGAAGAAAACATGAGGGAAATACACCTTAGGACATTGGTCTGGCAAATTTTTTTTTTTTTTTGGTAAGTCATTAAAAAGCACAGACAACAAAAGCAAAATTACACAAATGGGATTATATCAAGCTGAAAAGCTTCTGCACACCAAAAGAAACAATCAGCAAAGTGAAAAAACAACCTATAGAATGGAAGAAAATATTGGCAAACTATCTAAGATGAGATTAATAATTAGAATATATATGGAACACAAACAATAGCAAAAAATCAAATAATTCAAATAAAAAATGTGCAAGAGATCTGAATAGATATCCCTCAAAAGAAGACATATAGATGGCCAATAGGTATACGAAAAAAGTTTCAACATCACTAATCATCAGAAAAATGAAAATCAAAACTACAAGGAGGTATCATCTTACCCAGGTTAAAATGGCTTTTACCTAAAAGAAAATAGAAGATGCTGAGGAGGGTGCATAAAAGAATAGCTAACACTCTTGCTCTGTTGCTGGGAATTATAAATTAGTACAGCCACTATGGAAAACATTATCAAGGTTCCTCACAAAAACTAAAAATAAAACTACCATGTGATCCAGTAATCCCACTGCTAGATACATACCCCAAAGAAGAAAATCAGTGTATTGAAGAGATGTCTGCATTCCCAAGTTTATTGCAGCACTATTCACAATTGCCAAGATATGGCATCAACCCAAGTATCTATCGAAGAATAAATGAATAAAGAAAGTGTGATCTATATATATGGATATTATTCAGCTGTAAAAAAGAATTAATCCTGTTATTTGCAGCAACATGAGAGGAACCGAAGGGCATTGTGTTAAGTGAAATAAACCAGGCACAGAAAGACAAATATTGCATATTCTCATTCATATGTAAGCTAAAAAAGTTAATCTCATGGAGGTAGAGAATAGAATGGTAGTTATCAGAGACTGTAAAGGTGAGTGGAGAGGTTTTAAAGAGAGTTTGGTTAGTGGGTGCAAAAACAGAAAGAATAATTTCTAGTGTTCAATAGCACAATAGAACTATGGTTAACAGTAATTTGTTGTAGCTTGAATAAAAGCTTTGGAATATTTCTAACATAAAGAAATGACAATCGTTTGAGGCCAGGCACGGTGGCTCACGCCTGTAATCCCAGCATTTTGGAAGGCTGAGGCAGGCGGATGACTTGAGTTTAGTTCAAGACCACCCTGGCCAACATGGCAAAACCCCATCTCTACAGAAAAAAAAATACAAAAATTAGCAGGGCATGGTGGCCTGCACCTGTAGTCCCAACTACTTGGGAGACTGAGGCACAAGAATCACTTGAAGCCAGAAAGTGGAGGTCGCAGTGAGTCGCGATTGTGCCAGCCTGGGCGATAAAACAAGAGAAAGAAAGAAAGAAGGAAGGAAGGAGGGAGGGAGGGAGGGAGGGAAGGAAGGAAGGAAGGAAGGAAGGAAGGAAGGAAGGAAGGAAGGAAGGGGAGGAAGAGAGAGAAAGAGAGAGAGAAAGAAAGAGAGAGAGAAAGAGAAAGAAAGAGAAAAAGAAGGAAGGAGAGAGAGAGAAAGAAGAAAGAAAGAAGAAAGAAAGAAAGAAAGAAAGAAAGAAAGAAAGAAAGAAAGAAAGAAAGAAAGAAAGAAAGAGAGAGAAAGAAAGAGAGGGACAATTGTTTGAAATAACGGATATTCCAATTATCCTGATTTGTTTTTTATGCATTGTATGTACGTATGAAAATATCACATATACCCAATAAACATGTAGAACTATTATGTATCAATTAAAAAGTTGGATTTTTAAATCTGCTTCTTTAATCTGTTTTAATATATTGCTTTAGTTGTAGTCCATGAAAAAATCCAATGTCACATAAATATGTCGTTGGAAAGATGAGGATTATTTTAGTAGCTTTTTCAGATAATTACAGATATTCTTTGATACTACACCAACATTTGAATAGTGAGTTTCTTAAAGGTGTAGTGCAATGTGGAGTCTGAAACTATACAAATAAACTTTTCATATTGTTATATTGAAATCCATTGGTCTATCTTGCACTTTGAATGGATCTTTTATCCGTAGATGATTTTGAGCTCATGTAGATGATTTTGAGCCTAGTGTTTCCTAGAGCATGCTTGGAGAACAGTTGTGTCACATAGTTATTTATGAAACTAACAGATATGTATTGAGTTGTTACCATATGTCAGTCACTTTTTTATGAGATGGAGATACAAAGAAATGATTTAACATGACCTTTTTCTTCTAGAGCTCATCATTTTTAACATATTACCTGAGAACTCTTGGCTTAATAAAGAGACTGTGTGGGAAACATTTCCTTCTCCACACCTCCTCCAAATATTTTGTAAACCAAAAATTTTCCATCTCAAACCATACTAGAGAGAACTTATTCTCCATAGAAAAAGACAAATGACACTTTCTTGGGTATGCAAGTAAATGGAGGGCAATTAAAATTGTTTACACACGTACTTTCTGTATTGCTTTATTACTACCACCATCACGATAAACCACCCATATAGATTCTTAACTCTAACATCTTCATGCATTAAAGCCAGATGCCATCATCTTTCTTTCAAAAAATTCCAGAATCTGCTGTATCACCTCCAACTTTTTTTTATTCTTCCAGGCACAAATTTATAATAAATGATTACTTCATAAGGTGACCTCACACATCAACTCCCTGAACTCTCTCTACATTAATTAAGCCAGAATGATTTGAAATCGGGAAAAACCCATATACTTTCTGTAGTTGATGATTTCCTCTATCTTGCCAATTTTTTTTTAACTTTAGTCAACACTGTGTTATAGTTATAATGTTCAACTATACATTAAATAGCATAGTTTTCTAATCTGGATGTGAACACATAGCTTAATCAGAACTATGGAAAAGTTTTTTCAGGTTGTATTCCTTAAAATTTCATCATAAAAATATAAATCAATTATTACTACTCAGAAGAGAAACTGACTGATACTGGACAGCAGGGATATTTTTGTGCGCATATTTGTAGCTACTCTATGTTCCACTTTTATTAAAGCAGGTGCTACATGAATGTTTGTCAAATTGAAAACAAAAGGAGAGTCCAAACATAAGGAAACAGTTTCATAACTTTAATCGAAAAGTTCAGAGACAAAAATTTATGTGACAAGAAATTATACTGAAGATAAAAATAACAATTGAAATTGCTAGTCTAGTTAAAGGATAATCTTTTTTTTTTTTTTTTTCAGACGTAGTCTCGCTGTGTCGCCCAGGCTGGAGTGCAGTGGTGCAATCTCAGCTCACTGCAAGCTCTGCCTCCCGGGTTCACACCATTCTCCTGCCTCAGCCTCCCGAGTAGCTGGGACTACAGGCGCCTGCCACTGCGCCCGGCTAATTTTTTGTATTTTTAGTAGAGACGGGGTTTCACTGTGTTAGCTAGGATGGTCTCAATCTCCTGACCTCGTGATCCACCCGCCTCGGCCTCCCAAAGTGCTGGGATTACAGGCGTAAGCCACCGCGCCCGGCCAGGATAATCTTTAATAAACCTTTGAAAAATACCCTCAATCCCTCATCTTTAAAATGAGAAAAGAGACTCTGGGTGCAGTGGCTCATACCTGTAATCCCAACCCTTTGGGAAGCTGAGGCAGGAAGATCACTTGAGCCCAATAATTCAAGATCAGCCTGAGCAACACAGCAAGACCCTGCCAATAAATAAATTAATTAATTAAATGAGAGGAGCAATACTTTCCTGCTCCAGCTGTTAAAGTAACACATGAAAAATGATGAGTTCATGTCCTTTGTAGGGACATGGATGAAGCTGGAAACCGTCATTCTCAGTAAACTATCGCAAGGACAAAAAACCAAACACCGCATGTTCACACTCATAGGTGGGAACTGAACAATGAGAACTCATGGACACAGGAAGGGGAACATCACACTCTGGGGACTGTTGTGGGGTGGGGGAAGGGGGGAGGGACAGCATTAGGAGATATACCTAATGCTAAATGACAAGTTAATGGGTGCAGTGAAACAACATGGCACATTGATACATATGTAACAAACCTGCACATTGTGCACATGTACCCTAAAACCTAAAGTATAATAAAAAAAAAAGAAATAATTGATATAAAGCATCTGGCACAGTCCCCGGCACCTAATAGAACTCAACTAATATAGTTCCCTTTCTTTCCTCTTTTCTGAATCTCTTCCATAAGGATGATCCTTGGAATACATTCTTCTTGATTGACTAAAGCAAAACAATAAGTATCAATTACACTGTTAATGATTCTAAGGTTTGGGAGTTTGGGGTTTTGTTTTTGTTTTTGTTTTTGACAGGATCATGTTCTGTCACCCAGAATGGAGTGCGGTAGTGCTATCAGGGCTCACTACTACCTCAACCTCCTGGGCTCAAGCAATCCTCCCACTTCGGCCTCCCAAGTAGCTGGAACCACCCACACATGCCACCATGCCCAGATAATCTATGTATTTTTTGTATAGACAGGGTCTCACTATGTTGCCCAGGCTGGTCTTGAACTCCTGGGCTCAAGCAATTCTCCCACCTTGGCCTCCCAAAGTGCTGGGATTACAGGCATGAGCCATCGCACCCAGGCACCAAGCTTTTTAAAAATGTTTTTCTGTATGTGTTTTTAAAAAACAGTATATCCAATGAATATTTACTGAGTACCTACTACATGCCAGGTCCTGTCAGGTCCTGGACATATAGCTCTGAATGTGTCATATATGGTCTCTGAATCTCATAGAGAAGACAGGCATCTACCAAATAATTAATCATAAGTATCCCTATTTCTTACTTTTTCTCCTTAACTCTTCTTACTGAATAGCATACAATATTCCTGGCCTATTTACCTAGTTTATTGTTTGTCTCTCCTACTAAAATGTTTGCTTTATTCTCTATGGAATCCACCAACATTAGTGCTTTGATAGATAATAGACACTCAATGAACATCTGCTCAAAAATGAGTGAATTACAATTTTAATGAGCACTTTGAAAAAGTTTAAGATACTATGTAGCCTTATGACAGGCAGATAAATCTGGTGTTTCATATTAAGGATGACAGAAAGATGTCTCACTATATTTAAAAGACAAATAAACAGACCGGTCATATAGAAATTTGAGAAGGTAATTGATGTCGTCAGCCTGAAAAGCCACAAGAAACTTGTTTAGGTCTTTCATCTCCCTGGTTAGCTGTATTCCTAGGTATTTTATTCTTTTTGTGGCTATTGTGAATGGGACTGTGTTCTTTTTTTTTTATACTTTAAGTTTTAGGGTACATGTGTACAATGTGCAGGTTTGTTACATATGTATCCATGTGCCATGTTGGTGTACTGCAGCAATTAACTCGTCATTTAGCATTAGGTTTATCTCCTAATGCTGTCCCTCCCCCGTCCCCCCACCCCACAACAGTCCCCAGAGTGTGATGTTCCCCTTCCTGTGTCCATGTGTTCTCATTGCTCAATTCCCACCTATGAGTGAGAACATGCGGTGTTTGGTTTTTTGTGTTTGTGATAGTTTACGGAGAATGATGGTTTCCAGCTTCATCCATGTCGTTACAAAGGACATTAACTCATCGTTTTTTATGGCTGCATAGTATTCCATGGTGTACATGTGCCACATTTTCTTAATCCAGTCTATCGTTGTTGGACATTTGGGTTGGTTCCAAGTCTTTGCTACTGTGAATAGTGCCGCAATAAACATACGTGTGCCTGTGTCTTTATAGCAGCATGATTTATAGTCCTTTGGGTATATACCCAGTAATGGGATGGCTGGGTCAAATGGTATCTCTAGTTCTAGATCCCTGAGGAATCGCCACACTGACTTCCAAAATGGTTGAACTAGTTTACAGTCCCACCAACAGTGTAAAAGTGTTCCTATTTCTCCACATCCTCTCCAGCACCTGTTGTTTCCTGACTTTTTAATGATGGCCATTCTAACTGGTGTGAGATGGTATCTCATTGTGGTTTTGATTTGCATTTCTCTGATGGCCAGTGATGATGAGCATTTTTTCACGTGTGTTTTGGCTGCATAAATATCTTCTTTTGAGAAGTGTCTGTTAATGTCCTTCGGGACTGTGTTCTTGATTTGGCTGTCAGCTTGGATTTTGTTAATGTATAGAAACGCTACTGATTTTTTTTTTTTGCATTGATTTTGTATCCTGAAAGTTTATTGAGGTTGTTTGTCAGATCTAGGAGTTTTGGGGAAGACACTGTGGGTTTTCTAGGTATAGAATCATATCATTTGCAAACAAAGATAGTTTGACCTTCTCTCATCCTATTTGGATGCCTGTTATTTCTTTTTAATAACTGATTGCTCTGTCTAGGACTTTCAGTATTATGTTGTACAGCAGTGGTGACAGTGATTATCCTTGTCTTTTTCCACTTCTCAAGGAAAATGCTTCTAGCTTTTGCCCAGTCAGTATGATATTGGCTGTGGGTTTGTCATAGATGGCTCTCATTATTTTGAGGTATGTCTCTTCAATGCCTAGTTTGTTGGGGATTTTTACATTAAGAAATGTTGAATTTTGTTGAAAGCATTTTCTGTATCTATTGAGATGATCATGTGGTTTTTTATTTTAGTTTTGTTTATGTGATGAATCACATTTATTGATTTGCATATGCTGAACCAAACTTGCATCCCAGGAATGAAGCCTGCTTGATCATGGTGGAGTAGCTTTTTGATGTGCTGCTAAATTTGATTTGCTATTATTTTGTTGAGGATTTTTGCATCTATATTTATCAAGGATATTGACCTGAAGTTTTAGTTTTTTGTTGTATCTCTGCTAGGTTTTGGTATCAGAATGATGCTGGTCTCATAGAATGAGTTATGAAGAAATAAGTTCTCCTCAATTTTTTGGAGTCATTTCAGTAGGAATAATACCAGCTCTTCTTTATATATCTGGTAGAATTTGACTGTGATTCCCTGGGCTTTTTCTGGTTGATAGGCTTTTTATAACTGATTCAATTCCAGAACTTGTTATTAGTCTGTTCAGGGATTCAAATTTCTTCCTAGTTCAATCTTGGGAGGTTGCATATTTCCAGAAATTTATCCATTTTTTTCTAGGTTTTCTAGTTTGTGTGCCTTAAGATGTTCATAGTAGTCTCTGAGGGATTTTTGTATTTCTGTGAGATCTGTGGTAATGTCACCTTTGTCATTTCAGATTGTGTTTATTTGGATCTTCTCCCTTTTTTTCTTTATTAGTCTACTTAATGATCTATCAATCTTATTTATTCTTTCAAAACCCAACTACTGGATTCTCTGATCTTTTTTATGGTTTTTTGCATCTCAATTTCATTCAGTTCAGCTCCAATTTTTGGTATTTCTTGTCTTCTGCTAACTTTGGAATTGGTTTGCTCTTGTTATTCTAGTTCTTCTTAGTGTAATGTTAGGTTCCTTTTTTTTCTTTTTTTTTTTGCCTCAGTTTCCTCATCTATAGTTAGGTTGTTAATTTGACATCTTTCTAACCTTTTTATTTGGGTGATTAGCATTATAAGCTTTCCTCTGAACACTGCTTTGGCTATGTCCCAGAGATTCTGGTATGTTGTATATTTGTTCCCATTAGTTTCAAAGAATTTCTTAATTCTTGCCTTAATTTCATTGTTTATCCAAAGTCATTCACAAGCAGACTAATTTCCGTGTATTAAGTAATTTTGAGCAATCTTCTTGGTATTGATTTCTATTTTTATTGCACTGTGGTCTGAGTATGTGGTTGGTATGATTTCAGTTTTCTTGAATTTGCTGAGAATTTTTTTATTGTTAATTGTGTGGTTAATTTTAAAATATGTGACATGTGAAGATGAGAAGAATGTATATTCTGTTGTTTTGGGGTGGAGAGTTCTATGGATGTCTGTTAGGTCCATTTAGTCAAGTGTCAAGTTCAGGTCCTGAATATCTTTGTTAGTTTTCTGCCTCAATAATCTATCTTATACTGTCAGTGGGGTGTTGAAATCTCCCACTATAATTGTGTGGTGCTCCTGTGTTGGGTGCATATATAAGATGGATAGGCCCTCTTGTCGAATTGAACCCTTTACCATTATGTAATGCTCTTCTTTGTCCTTTCTGATTGTTGTTTGTTTAAAGTCTTTTTTGTCTGAAATTAAAATAGCAACCTCTGATTTTTTCTGCCTTCCATTTGCCTGGTAGATTTTTCTCCATCCCTTTACTTTGAGCCTATGAGTGTCACTGCCTGTGAGATGGGTCTCTTGAAGATAGCATACAGCTAGGTCTTGCTTCTTTACACAACTTGCCACTCTGTGCCTTTTAATTGGGGGCATTTAGCACATTTACATTCTAGTTTAATATTGATCGTGTCACTGTGTTTTTATCTATTATGCAGAGTTGATTGTGCAGTTTCTTTATAGTGTCAATGATCTATGGAGTTAGGTGTGTTTGTGTAGTGGCCCATAACAGTCTTTCCCTTCCGTATTTAGCACACCCTTAAGGCAGGTCTGATGGTAGCAAATTCCCTTATCATTTGCTTGTCTAAAATGGATCTTATTTCTCCTTTGCTTGTGAAGCTTAATTTCGCTGGATATGAAATTCTTGGTTGGAATTTATTTTCTTTAGGCATGCTGAATATAGACCCCCAATCTCTTCTAGCTTGTAGGGTTTCTGCTCAGAGGTCCACTGTCAGCCTGATGGGGTTTTCTTTGTAGATGACCTACCCCTTCTTTCTAGCTGCCTTTAACATCTTTTTCCTTCACTTCAATCTTCAAGAATTTGATGACAATGTGTCTTGGGGATGGATGGTATGGTGTATCGCAAGCATTCTCTGCATTTCCTAAATTTGAATGTTGTCTTCCCTAGTGAGGCTTAAGAAATTTTCATAAATTATATCCTCAATTATGTTTTCCAAGTTGCTTTCTTTCTCTCCTTCTTTTTCAGGGATGCCAATAAGTCATAGATTTTTGTCCCTTTGCATAATCCCATATTTCTCAGAGGTTTTGTTCATTCTTCTTAATTCTTCACTATTTATTTTCGTTTGAGTTCTTTTGGAGAACTGGCCTTTGAGCTCTGAGATTATTTCCTCAGCTTGGCCTGTTCTGCATTAATGCTGCTGATTATATTATGAAATTCTTTTTTTTTTTTTAGAGGAGTTTCACTCTTGTTGCCCAGGCTGGAGTGCAAGGCCACAGTCTTGGCTCACTGCAACCTACACCTCCTGGGCTCAAGCAATTATCCTGCTTCAGCCTCCCAAGTAGCTGGAATTACAGGCACCCACCACCATGCCTGGCTAGTTTTTGTATTTTTAGTAGACACTGGATTCTTAAAGTCAGTTTTTCATCTCTATAGGATCAGTTTCATTCTTTCTTAAAATTGCCATTTTGTCTTTCAGCTGCTGTATCATTTTATTGTATTTCTTAAATTCCTTGGAATGTGTTTCAACTTTCTGCTGAATCTCAATGATTTTCATTTGTATCCATATTCTGAATTCTATATCTCATTTCAGTCATTTCAGAGTGGTTAAGAACCATGGCTGTAGATTCAATGTAACCGTTTGGAGGTACAAAAACACTCTAGCTTTCTGAGTTGCCAGAGTTCTTGCACTGGTGCTTTCTTATTTGTGTGGGCTGATGTTCCTTTAATTTTTGAAGCTGCTGTCCTTTGGATAGGATCTTTTGCTTTTATCTTCCTTGATGACTTTGGGGGTTTCATTGTGGCAAAATGTGGTTACAGTCAGCTGGCTTCATTTCTGGAAGATTTTAGGAGGCCAAGGCTCAGTTTAGCACTCCTGGGCTGCTGCATGCTCTAACTCTTGGGGGCTGGTAGTGGGCTCCTGGATTTGTTCTCTAGCCCTTTGAAGTTAAGAACTTGCTGCACTGGAGGGGCCAAGGTATTCCCAGTCCCCTGGTCACAACACTCCAATGGGTAGTGGTAGCCAAAATACTTCATCGAGGTGATGGCAGTGGGATCCATGTTCATTCACATGTACCAGCAGCCATAGCAGCATGGCAGAGTGTTACTGTTTTTTTAAGACTTTAATTTTTAAGAACAGTTTTTGATTGATTCATAACAAAATATAGAGAAAGGTACAGAGATATCCCATGTACTCCTTACCCCTACACATGCATAGCCTCCGAATTAACAAAATCCCCCACCACACTGGAACATAGTCATAACCAAGTAACTTACGTTTACACATTATAATTACCCAAACTCCATAGTTTGTATTAGAGTTCACTCTTGATGTTTTACATTTTATGGGTTTGAGCAAATGTATAGTGACATGTATTCACTATTATAACATCATACAGAGAATTTTCAATGCCTAAAAATCCTCTATGCTCTGCCTATTCATCCCTCCCCAAACACTAGCCCCTGGAAATCATTGATTTTATTTCTTTTTTTTCTTTTTCTTTCTTTCTTTCTTTTACTGTCTCTGTGGTTTTCCCTTTACCAGTCATACAGTTTGAAACATACAGTTATGTATCCTTTTAAGATCATCTTTTTTCACTTAGTAAAATGTATGTAAGTTTCTTCCATGTCTTTTCTTCGCTTCATAGTTTATTTTTAGTGTTGAACAATATTCCATTGCTTGGATGTGCCATAATTTATCATTTCACTTACTAAAGGACATCATGGATGCTTTCAAGTTTTGGCAGTTATGAATTAAACTGCTATAATCATCGATGTTCAGGCTATTGTATGGACATAAGTTTCCAGCTCCTTTCAGGGAAATATCAAGAAGTGTAATTGCTGAATCATAGGGTCAGATTGTGCTTGGTCAGGTTGTATAATTTTTAAAATATAGTGTTGAATTCTATTTGGTAATATTTTGCTTAAATTTTTGGATCTAAATTTATGAGATATATTAGTCTGTAGGTTTTTTTTTTCTTGTAATGTCTTCATCTGGTCTTGGTATTAGGGTAATGCTGGCCTAATGGAATGAGTTATGAAATAGTCTCTCTGCTTTTATGCCCTGCAAGATATTATGCAGAATTTGTGTATCTTCCATAAATGTTTAGCAGAATTCACCAATGAACACATTTGGCCCTGGTGCTTCCTGTTTTAGAAGATTATTCATTGTTGATTCAATTTCTTTAATAGATATAGGTCTATTAGGGTTGCCTATTTCTTCTGTGAATTTTGAAGAATGTGTTTTTCAAAGAATTGGTCCATTTTTTTCTAGGTTATCAAATTTGTCAGCATAGAGTTTTTCACAGTATTCCTTTATTGTCTTTCTAATGCCCATAGGGTCTATAGTGATGTCTCCTATTTCTGATATTGGTCATTTGTGTCCTCTTTTTTTTTTTCTTAGCCTGGTTAGAGGCTGATTGATATTTTTGCTCTTTATAAAGAACTAGTTTTTTGTTTCATTGGTTTTTCTCTATTGATTTCCCATTTTTAATTGTATTGATGTCAATTCTACATTTTGTATTACTTCTTTTCTTCTCCTTTTTCCTAGTTCTATAAGGTGGAAACTTAGATTATTGATTTTCTTCTTTATTAATATATGTATTTGATACTATTAATTTTCCTCTTAGCATTACTTTCACTGTATCCCATCAATCTTGATAAGTTGTATTTTTGTCTTCATTTAGTTCAAAATATTTTTATAATTTCCTTTAGAGTACTTGTTTGACCTATGTGTTATTTAAATGTGTATTATTTCAGCTCCACATATTTTGGGATTTTTCAGTTATCTCTGTTATTGATTTAATTCCCTTTTTTCTTTTAAGAAGTTTTTATTTTTATAGACTTAGGGGGTATAAGTGCAGTTTTTGTTACATGGATATATTGTGTAATGGTGAAGTCTGGGCTTTTAGTGTAGCCATCACCAAAATACTGTATGCTGTATCATTAAATAATTTCTTTGTGGTTTAAGAGGAAATATTGTAAGATTTCTATTCTTTTAAAGTTGGTAATGTGTATTCTGTGGCTCAGACTGTGGTCTGTGTTGGTGAGTGTTTCATGTGAGCATGAGAAGAATGTGTATTCTGCTGGTTTTGAGTTGTCCCCTATATTCAGTTGATTGATGCTACCATGGGGATGGGCCACTCTTCTAAAAGCAGCTTTCCTTGGCCTTTGGCTTCTCCAGATTGTTTCAGCCTTTCATTAGGATCCCAAAGCTCCTTTCAAAGGCACTATTATCATGGATGCTTGCCAAATTCATGTTTTGTGGGGTGACAAGGGCAGGAGACCTCCTATTCTGCCATTTTGCTGATGTTACTCCTCAAGATTCTTACATTCATTCTTGAGACTAAAAAAAAATCTATTTGGCTGGGCACAGTGGCTCATGCCTATAATCCCAGCACTTTGGGAGGCTGAGGTGGGCAGATCATGAGGTCAAGAGATCAAGACCATCCTGGCCAACATGGTGAAACCCCGTCTCTACTAAAAATACAAAAATTAGCTGGACCTGGTGGTGCACACCTGTAGTCCCAGCTACTTGGGAGGCTGAGGCAGGAGAATTGCTTGAACCCAGAGGCAGAGGTTGCAGTGAGCTGAGGTCGTGCCACTGCACTCCAGCCTTGGTGACAGAGCAAGACTCTGTCTCAAAAAATAAAAATATAAATAAAATCTGTTTTTATCCATTCATCCTGTGATAACTATTGATTTTCTTCTAAGTTTTTGGGTCTAACTGAACATTTTGTTATTGTTTAATAGTAGTCTATTGTTGAAGACATCCAGAAATTCTAAATTATATTCACTGAGTTCATTTGATTAAACAGTAAACACAGGTAACATTTACTGATGCTTTTTATGTGCCAGTCTTTTTTCCAAGCACTTTACATGAATTAATTCATTTAATCTTTACAATAAATAAATAAGTAATCTTTATAAAAGTAAAACTATGTGATTATAGTTATATAGATATATAATATATATAGATGCCACTGCTTCATTTTAAAGATTAAAAAAAACAAGTCACAAAAATTTAAGCAACCTGTTAGTAGGCTTAGGATGAAATTTAAGGCCAAGTAGTCTACCTCTAAAACCCATACGCACAACCAATATGCTGCACTGTGAAAAAGTTCTGAAAAACTTATTTTGACAAATTAAATATAACTTTGAAGAACTTTTATTGTACATAGTATCTGTTAAGATTTTTACTGGCTTTTCAGTTATCTTATTAGTTTGGTAGTACATTTGAAAATAATCAAATAAATTTGACCAATTTTGATTTTCAAAGAGAAAAAAAGATACTTATTAAATTTGAATTGAAACTCAGTAATATGAAAACAAAATGGTGGTCAATATAATTTGATAACAGCTAAATTTCTTATCATATTTAATATATTGTGGTGAAATTTATTATAAAATTTGAAGTCATGATGTATACGATTACATGAGTGAGGCCAGTGTCACACAATGCCAGTTTATAGATTTGTAGTACTGTCTAATACATACAGCAATGGTTACTTTAATTTAATTGTTTTAGTTGGAGAGAAGGAATTTAATTTATTTAGGCATTATTCAGAGCCTCCATGTTACATAAACATACTGGTTTAAAATGCTATTTAGGGCGGAGCGCAGTGGCTCATGCCTGTAACCCCAGCACTTTGGGAGGCTGAGGCAGGTGGACCACTTGAGATCAGGAGTTTGAGACCAGCCTGGACAACATGGTGAAACCTCGTCTCTACAAAAGTACAAAAATTGTCTGGGCATGGTGGCATGCAGCTATAATCTCAGCTACTTAGGATGCTGAAGCAGGAGAATCGCTTGAACCTGGAGGCGGAGGTTGCAGTGAACTGAGATCCTGCCACTGCACTCCAGCCTGTGCAAAACAGTGAGGCTCCATCTCAAAAAAATAAAATTAAAAAAATGCTATTTAGACAATTCTGTTACATTTTACTGTATCAGATGGGGCTTACATTTTTTAATTTTAAAATTAAAGCAAAAGTAATTTTCAAATCTAATTTTGATTAAATCATGCAACATGCAAAAAGAGAATGAACATTTTATAATCCTAATCATTAAAAATCTAAAAAATGCAAAGGTATCTCCTGTGAGAAAAAGTAAATCAATAGTTATTAGGACAGCTGGGAAGGGCAGCAAGAGAGAAAGATTACAAAAAACAAGAGGCAAATATGTGAGGCTTTGGATCATAATCCCAGAAGACACAATCTCAAATGTTGAAATATCAAAAGATCAAAATCCATAAAAATTAAAATTGCTAGTCTATATCTCTAAGTCTAAAATCCTTAATGTCTAAAATCCTGAAAATCACAATAACAAGATTGCATCATGTTACATGAAACTATTAGCTTGTTACTGTCTTTGTGCAGATTTCAAATGAATCCCCAAACCCAAATGACAAATTTGAAATCAGGTGTGATCAATCCTTCTCAAAGTGAATTTCAAGGTATTACCAATAAAGTTTGTTTTTTTCATGCAGCCCAATGCATTTGGCAGAAAACTCAGATGACTGAAATGGCTATGAGGTATGGCAATGACAAAAACTTCAGTTTAAAAATACAAAAACTTCAGTTTAAAAATATATCATTTATCTGCATTAGCATTCCTTTCAGCTGATGACATTCCAGGAGACTTTAATGAATTAAATTCAAACTAGCCTGAAGAAGCCAATAAAGTTACTGACTGGCTCAAAATAATTATTAGGTGGTGCAAAAGTAATTGTGGTTTTTGCCATTGAAAGTAATGGCAAAAACTGCAGTTACTTTTCCATGAACCTATGTGCAATGTTAAGAAGACATTTGACACAACAATATTGCCGTTTGATTACCAGTATTGTTTCTGCCAAATTTGTGGTGTGTATCACAGTGCATGCAAAATGGATTTCCACATACCCAAAACAACATAGAGGCATGTCACAGAAGACAGGAAATTTTAATAGGGAATGCTCATGTCAGTGTACACTGAATCATTGAAGAATTTCAAAAAGAGAAGTGTCACATATAAAATGAATATGACTGTTGTATTAGTCTATTCTCATGCTGCTAATAAAGACATATCCAAGACTGGGTAGTTTATAAAGGAAAGAGGTTTAATGGACTCCCAGTTCCATGTGGCTGGGGAGGCCTCACAATCATGGTGAAAGGCAAGGAGGAGCAAGGTCATGTCTTACATGGCAGCAGGCAAGAAAGCATGTGGAAGGGAACTCCCCTTCATAAAACCATCGGATCTTGTGAGATTTTTTCACTATCACAAGAACAGCATGGGAAAGACCACCCCCATGATTCAATTGCATCCCACCGGACCCCTCCCATGACACATGGGAATTATGGGAGTTGCAATTCAAGATGAGATTTGGGTGGGTACAAAGCCAAACCATATCATTCAGCTTCTGGCCCCTCCACAATCTCATGTCCTAACATTTCAAGACCAATCATGGCTTCCCAACAGTCCCCAAAAGTCTTAACTCATTTCAGCATTAACTCAAAAATCCACAGTCCAAAGCCTTATCTGAGACAAGGCAAGTTTCTTCTGCCTATAAGCCTGTAAAATCAAAAGTAAGTTAATTACTTCCCAGACACAATGGGGCTACAGGCATTAGGTAAATATACCCACTCCAAATTGAAATAATTGGCCAAAACAAAGGGCCTACAGGCCCCATGCAAGTCCAAAATCCAATAGGGCAGTCGTTAAACTTTAAAGTTTCAAAATGATCTTCTTTGACTCCATGTCTCACATCCACGTCATACTGATGCCAGAAGTGGGCTCCTATAGCCTTGGGCAGCTCTGCCCCTTTGGCTTTGCAGGGTACAGCTCCCCTCCTGGCTGCTTTCATGGAGTGACATTGAGTGTCTGTGGCTTTTCCAGGCACACAGTGCAAACTCTTGGTGGATCTACCATTCTGGGGTCTGGAGGATGGTGGTCCTCTTCTCACAGTTCTACTAGGCAGTGCCCCAGTGGGGACCCTGTGTAGGGGCTCTAACCCCATATTTCCCTTGTACGCTGCCCTAGCAGAGGTTCTCCATGAGGGCCCCACCCCTGCAGCAAACTTCTGCCTGGACATTCAGGCATTTCCATACATCCTCTGAAATCTAGGCAGAGGTTCCTAAACCTCAATTCTTGACTTCTGTGCACCCACAGGCCTAACATCACATGTAAGTTGCCAAGGCTTGGGGCTTGCACCCTCTGAAGCAATAGTGTGAGCTGTACATTGACCCCTTATAGCCATGGCTGGAGCTGAAATAGCTGAGATGCAGGGCACCGTAGTGGGAGGCTGCATAGAGCAGGGGGGCTATGGGTCTGGTCCACAAAACCATTTTTCCCTCCTAGGCTGGAAGAGAGGAGGGAAAAATAGGAGGGGCTGCCATGAAGTTCTCTGACATGCCTTGGAGACATTTTCCCCATTGTTTTGGTGACTAGCATTTGGCTCCTTTTTACTTATGCAAATTTCTGCAGCCAGCTTGAATTTCTCCCCAGAAAATGGGTTTTTCTCTTCTACTGCATTGTAAGAATGAAAATTTTCCAAACTTTTATGCTCTGTCACCTCTTTAATGCTTTGCTGCTTAGAAATTTCTTCAACCAGACACCCCAACTCATCTCTCTCAAGTTCAACATTCCACAGATGTCTAGGGCATGAGCAAAATACCACCAGTCTCTGCATAGTGAGAGTGTCCTTTACTTCAGTTCCCAACAAGTTTTTCCTCTCCATCCGAGATCACCTCAGCCTGTATTTTATTGTCCATATCACTATCAGTATTTTGGTCAAAGCCATTCAACAAGTCTCTAGGAACTTCCAAATTTCCTACGTTTTCCTGTCTTCTCCTGAGCCCTCCAAACTGTTCCAACTTCTTCCTGTTACCCAGTTCCAAAGTCACTTTCACATTTTTGGGTGTCTTTACAGCATAACCCCATTCTACTGATTCCAATTTACTGTGTTAGTCTGTTCTCACACTGCTAATAAACATACCTGAGATGGGATAATTTATAATGGAAAGGTATTTAATTGACTCACAGTTCCACATGGCTGGGAAGGTCTCACAATCATAGTGAAAGACAAAGGAGGAGCAAAGTCCTGTCTTACATGATGGCAGGTGAAGAAAGCATGTGCAGGGTAACTCACCTTTATAAAACCATCAGATCTTGTGAGACCTATTCATTATCACAAGAACAGCACAGGAAAGACCCACCCCCATGATTCAATTACCTCCCACCAGGTCCCTCCCGTTGGAATTATGAGAGCTACATTTCAAGATAAGATTTGGGTAGGGACACAGACAGACCATATCAAATGTATTCTCTGAGGCAAGCCATGTCCTAAAAGAAAAAAAGCCACTATTATTCATGATGCAAGCCTTCGAACTATAGTTAATGATCATGAATGTTGGCCAGCTCTTATAATATGTGCAATTGCCCATAATTTGTCTTTGTAATATACTTTTTATGTATCAGATGTTCTTCTTAGTTTTTCTTTTTTTTTTAGTTTATTCACTATTTTAAATTGTCAGCCTTATTTTTTACAATTTGCTATGCTATATAGTTCATCTCTGCATCATTTTCAATACTTCAGGTATAAATTGTGTGAAAACTTTTAAAGAGTTCTAATTCATTTCATGCATTTTTTGCAAATATGCTTCCATAAAAGTGCATTATTACATTTAATTCATATTTAAGCATTGTGTGTATATGTAAAAACATTGAAACTTCCTCAATAAATGACGAGATGTCCATTTTGTACACCTGCATGTGAAACTAAAATTTTTTGAGATCTTGGCTCTTTTGGTGAGTGGGGCAGTAGTGATGCAGTGGTGACCCATCATGTTTTTCATGTCAAAAGATGAAGATTGTTTATCAGTGGTATTTCAAAGGACTACAGGTACAAATTACTAACTATAGTGATATACATTTACACACTTTACTTTTTGATCAATTCATGAATATGGTAGGTATGATCATAACTGTTATACCCATGTGACTATCATTAGAATACATGAGTGTGTTTAAGCTTGCAAAAATAGGTATGTTATTATTGTCTATTTTATTGTGTAAAGTGGCCTGTCAAAGTGTTCTGTCATGTTTTTGTATGTTTCTCAAATCCTGTTTTAAAAATGTCAATAAATATCTTTTAAATTATTTTTTTCCAGAATTACATACTCAGGACTTTGATCTTTTGGAATGTCAACATTCAGGATTATGGCTTTTGAGATTACATTTTTTTAGATTATGATCAGCTCCCAATATATGGTGACATTTTTATGATTTTCATGATGGTTTAATAGGTTCATCCATATTTCAAAATTTATCAAATTATACACTTTAAATCTGTTCAGCTTATTACATGTAAAGTATACCTTCAAAAGGCTTTAAACAATGGCTGAGGATAACAAATTTGGCCAAACATGGAGAGATATTTTCTGCCATCATACTACCCATCTAAGGAAGGCACAGAAATTTCGGGACTCCATAAAAGCTATTCCCCCATTTATTATCACAGAACCCCAATTTTTTTATAAATAACTCCAGATATTCCCTGAACCCCAGTGGCCAGTGGCAGGAATGGTGGCTGTTGGCCAAGCAGTACCAGGCAATGCCTCACTTGGGGCACTGGCTCATGGAGAGGTCATGGTAGGAGAGAGATGTAGTAACTGTGATCAAAGGAAATCACCAAGCACACAAATAAAACACAGGACTACAGTTCACCAAAGTACATTTTTATTTTCAAATGCTTCTCCACAGTCTGCAAGAAAATCTTATACTCAACTAAGTGATAAACTTATTCCTAAAATAATTAACCTATTTGGGTGAACAGTCATGAGCCCCTTCTGCATTGGAAGCTATTTACTCTAAAGGAGCTGTTCCATGCAGATTGGCACATCATTCAGTAAAACGCAGATTACAGTAAGTGTCATTGGTTAGTCCTTCTCTAAATGATCACCTGAAATTTCTGCTTACAAGTCTTTCCAAGAAACTAATGGATAATAAATTCAAAGAGCCAGTTGCTAGTGAATTACAAAAGCTGGGGCAGCATGATGGAAATGGAAGTGCTGTCATCATCAAATCTAAAATTCCAACATATTGCTTCACATACTATTGAATAAGAGAGCCAGCAATTATCTTACCACCTGGTGACAGGTGTTAAACAGTGCCCATCTTCATTCAGTTCAGTATATTCTTTTGTAAATCACAGCTGCTATTCATTATTTACTAGATTAAAATGAGTATACACAATCCCACTGAATCATAGTAAAATTATTCATCAACAAAAAAGAACAGTTAATAATGGTAAGCTATTAGAGGAAGTTCTATAATACTAAAGTATTATGTGGATGATTTTTCATATTTTTATCACTTATGCAAAAAACCATGACTGAGGTTATAAGATTAGATGTCTTTCTGTTTTCTAGTGTGACTTATTTATAATATCCTCTTGCAATCAAAGTCTAGCTTGCACTCATCTTTATAGATATTTTGTGCTTACTTGGGTTTTATATTTATCAAGGCTATAGGAACTTACAATAGTTAACAAATATTTGTGAATTCACTACTAGTAATTTTTTGTAAATATATATTCTACAGTGCAGAATTCTGCATTTTCTGGGACAAAAATTTTCCTCCCAGAGTAATTCATTCAAGAAAAATTTAAAAATGTATACATTTTCTTATAAGTCTATTGTTTTATTAAAACTTGTTAAAAGTATCTGAACTTTAGGTGTTAATTCTATTTAAATAAATGTTATTTTTGTATATTCTAGCCCCAAAATACAAATTTAAAGAGATACTCAGAAATTAAAAGTTTCACATTCAAAAAAATCACCTAAACAATAAATAGAGCCTAGAGATTGAAGATGACTTAAATAGTAAGGCTTTCATTATTGTACACACCAAAACAATGTGCAGCTGGCAGTTCTTGGGTTGGGAACTTGGGAGCTGGAAAAAATTCATCATAAACAAGCATCATGGGAAACCAACATGTCCTTGAAAATGTAGTCGTTCCTTGAAACCTGCCAGCCAAACAGATAATGCTGTTCTCTGGGCCAAAAATTGGTCAGTTCCATGCCCTGTCTAGTTAGAGAGATGGGAATGAGAATCCCCTAAGGGCTCAGGGTACTCCTACTGCCCTCAATCAAATGGGAGGGCACAAAGGTCAGCTTTCTTGAGCATATTGGGGGTGGTGACTGATGCATACTTTGTGGTTCTGCCAGATGGTAGAGGTAAAATGGGCTTGGCCATAACTCTGGCAATAGCTTGAGGTAGGTTATAAAGTACAACATAGCTACACATGCTACTCACATAACTGAAACGTATAGGGTATCTCCCCACTGTGAACATTTGAATGTATGAGATTCAATTCAGGCTGAAGGCTCCTCATGGAGACTTTCCTCCAGGGTTGCTGCACTGAACAGGAAAGTGAACATATCCTACATATCTAAGGCCTTTCTGTTATGTGATTTGGCAGGTGTGTACTGAAGTGATTCCTTTGGGTAATGGATTTCCCTCATTCACCACACTCACAAAGGCTTTCTCCAGGGTGAACTTTCTCATGTCAACTTAGTGTTGATCTAGTGGTAGAAGACTTTCTGCTTTCACTACACTCATAAGGCCTGTCTCCAGTGAGAGCTCTCTGATGGCAATGGAAGGTAGAGGCACAGGTAAAAGATTTCCCACATTCACCACACTCATAAGGTCTTTCTCTCTCTAGTGACTCATGAGGTCATATTTTCCTCTAAATGATTTCTCACATTCCCCACCCTCAACAGGCTTAACACCTGTGTGAATATTCTGGTAGTTGAAAGAGATGAGTACCTTCTCTACAGGATTTCCTGCATTCACTGCATTCAAAGGGCTTTTCTCAAGTGTGAACTGTCCAGTGTTCACTGAGGTTAGAACTATGGTGAGATGTGCCACATTCACAGCACTCATGAGGTTGTGCTCCTGTGCGAACTTTGTGGTGTTCAGCGAGGAGATTTCTTTGGGTAAAAGATTTCCCATATTCTCTGCACTTGTTAACACCTTGTGCCAGTATGATTTCTCCAGTGCTGACTGAGGGTGGAGCTTTGTCTGAAGGATTTTCCACATTTGCTACACACATAAAGGCTTTCGCCATTGTTGACTCTGTGATGCATGAGTGAGGATTTGTAGCTGAATTCCTTCCCACATCTACTGCACACAAAATGCCGTCTTCCAGGGTGGACATCCTGCTCCTGAGCAAGTGTGTGTTTGCAGCTAAAGGCACTCTCCCCATGTAGAATGACTTTTCCACTGTAAAAGTAGGCCCTCAACTAGATGATTATGACTGATTTCTCCCCATTGTGAGTGGTCGGCTGCTGGGGATAGCCCAAGGTGCCCTGAAAGTCTTCCCTAACCTCCTTTACCTACACCATGTTGCAGGTAAAGGGCTTGTGACTCACTGAATGTGCAGATCTTCCCTGTCCAAAATGATTCTGGAAGAATTTTCTCCCATTTGCTGTTTCTGGTGCTGTTGAAGTTTTGCCCTGAAATAAAATTATTTCTTACATGTCCCACACATGCACAGTTTCTGAATGAGTTGTGTTCCTGGGTGTTTAGTCAAGTGGAATATGTCTCTCGAGATCAAACTACACATAGCATAGGGCTGGATGTTCTCGGAAGAAAAACCTGCCTTGGCAGTCCTGGCCTGTAACAAATATACAGAAACACTCAGTTCAAAGGGTGCCTCTGTATCCTCTGCTCCACTCCAGCCACCTGAGCTGGGACCCCCAGCCTGGCTGCCACCATTGAACTTCGTGGTCAGAGCAAGGCCAGGAGCCACAGGTGACCACTGTGGGGGCCTGGGCACAAGGGTGCCTATCCTGGCCCTGGCACATGTCACCTTGGACAGTGGACAGTGCTACTGAGCCTCGGATCTGCCTCTACAGCAGAACAATTCCTCTTGTGCCTTCGCAATGGTTAATTTTAGAATTGAGCATTTCATCTGCATTAAAGCAAAGTCAACATCTACAAATATTGCTTTGGATTTCTACCTCTTGGATGTAGAATTTAGATTTTTTAACCTATCCAGTCTATGTTATGGATACCACAATATAATATTAGTAAAATCCACTGAATCTCAAATTTTAATCCAGAAGTAGAGTTGAAAGAGTAAGGAGGCCAGAGAAAACAAGATTAGATCAAGTTACCTGAATTACTTTCAAAGTGATATAATGCAAGCATGCTGGGAAAAGTGCCAAGGTATGAAATTGAAATAAGCAGGTAAATGTCATGGTATTAAAGTCCTTTGTATGCCAGACATATTAGAAAAGCATTGAAGAGCTACTGAAAAATGTTGAGCAGGGACTGATACAAACAGCTTGCAGAGTAGAAAGGCAATCCTGGAAGCAGTGTATTGTGCATGTTGGGCTAAGAGTAGTGAGGAGAAGAGTGGGTGAAGGTTGATGGTATCACTGCACTAGAGGAAGCTAATAAATAAGATATTTAATAAGGAAAGCCTGAATTAAGGCAATGATATCAGGAATAGAAAGTTGGATCAGATTTGGTAAATAATTAGCTATATAAATACATAACTATATTTATTAAGCACCTGTACATATGGTTCCTCTTATTTAAAAAACAAAACAAAACCCTGTTAATTACTCATATGACCTCTACTTTCCTTCCTTACTATATGCTCACGAACATCTCAGTTCCTCTCTGTCACTCCCTACACATTCTTTTTTTTTTTTTTTTTTTTTTTTTAATTCAGGGTCTCTCTCTCTCTGTCACCCAGGCTGGAGTGCTGTGGCGCAATCACCACTCACTGCAACCTCTGCCTCCTGGACACAAGTGACCCTCCCACCTCAGCTTCCCAGGTAGTTGGCACTAAAGGCCCATGCCACCATGCCCAGCTAATTTGTATTTTTAGTAGAGAAGGGGTTTCAGGCCAGCGCAGTGGCTCATGCCTGTAATCCTAACACTTTGGGAGGCTGAGGCAGTTAGATCACCTGAGGTCAGGAGTTTGAGACCAGCCTGGCCAAAATAGTGAAACTCTGTCTCTATTAAAAATTAGCCAGGCATGGTGATGCACACCTATAATCGTAGCTACTCGGGAGACTGAGGCAGGAGAATCTCTTGAACCCAGGGACAAAGGTTGCAGTGAACCAAGATGGCACCACTTCACTCCAACCTGGGCGAAAGAGCAAAACTCCATCAAAAAAAAAAAAAAAAAAAAAGAGAGAACAGGTTTCACCATGTTGCCCAGGTTGGTCTCCAACTCCTGACATGCATTCTTTTTTTGTATTCTTGGCTTCAAATTCTTCCCAGGATGTTAACATACCACTTAGCCACATGATGTCAGGAAGACTATAAGCTCTTTGAGAATTGAAGCCAAGATTTGCTTGTTCACCACCCAAATGTCTGGCAATAGTGTCCAGCATACAGTAAGTACTCCGTATATTTTTGCTGAATAAATAAATGGTTGGCTTCCCTTTAGCTACATTTGGAAGGTCTACTATGTCTGCTAGAGTTCTTTGTTGCTAGGTACAGAAACCATCTCTGAGGAGACAATGAGAAATGAAGACTTTGGGGTTGTAATAAGGAAAGAGGGTAAAAGTTGTATGGCTAATCAGCAAGGTTTTTAACTAAGCAATAGGGAATGTATTGGAAGGTCAATAGGAGATACAGAATCTATAGAAAGGCTGGCACAAACACAGGAAACAAAACAAATCTTTGAAGGCAAAAATATAAGAACTACAAAACTTTCTTGGTTAGAGCATTAAGACATCACCAACGAAATAAATGCATTCTCTTTGTCACTTTGTTCGAGATCAAATTACAAGGTAATAACATCTAATTGGCACAATTTGTGTGAAATACCTAACTATAATTAAGGCTAAAACTCTATCACCAAGAACATAGCCCAGACAGTGAAGTCTCTATGAGTACTTGTTCAGTTTTCAAAAGTTGCTGAACCTTTAGTTAGGGCAGATCATGTGATTTCTGTCCAGCTGGATTATATCCAAGGGGCAAAAGATTAATTCACTAAAAGCAAATCTCATGTCAGAAGTAGAACAAGATATAAGGCAGCCAAAAAACCAATAAATATTTGCCACATCTAAAAAAATGCTAAGAATACAGTAGGTTTTACCGCATTCTGAATACTCAGGAAATCCTGTAATTAATGTTGTGTAATCCAACAGCATCTTAAAAAAGGAAGTGGCCAAGATAAAATTATATTTAACAATAAAATTGGGATGCTAAACCATGATTTCTTCCCCTTTTCCCTATCTCCTTATTTCCTACTTTCTGCAAAGTTGAAGTAATGTGGCTTCTGGGATACTACTTATGTGCCTTGCTTTTTTATTACTAGTTGCAGCTGTTTATAAATTCCTCTTTTTTATTCCTCATTCTTTTCCTTCCTCCTTAGAAGGCAACAAAGAGATTATTTTCTAATGTGATAATAATCTTTCTTATGTTATTATTTTTCTGCTTCCTTGCTTCACTCTGGAATTCATCTCCTTCCCTGATTTAACCCAGCCCCAGAGTCTTAACATTCAGAGTATAACATCATTAAACATTTCCTCAACTGAGTCATGTAAATAAGGATAGCATTTACTATTAAAGTTTAACAATTTGATAATTTGAAACCCTTGGGCTGGGCATGGTGGTTCATGCCTGTAATCCCAGCACTTTGGGAGGCTGAGGCAGGCGGATCACGAGATCAGGGGTTCGAGACCAGCCTGATCAACATGGTGAAACCCCATCTCTACTAAAAATACAAAAATTAGCCAGATGTGGTGGTGCACGTCTCTAGCCCTAGCCACTCGGAAGGCTGAGGCGGGAGAATCGCTCGAACCTGGGAAGGGGAAGTTGCAGTGAGCCAAGATCCTGCCACTGCATTCCAGCCTGGGTGACAGAGCAAGACTCCATCTCAAAAAAAAAAACCTCTTACCTTTTGCTAGATCCACATAAAACAGGATATGATAGAATGCTGTGAAGAGTGAAATGCTTTCTTCACAAAAATAAAAATACATTATATTATTTTAATGTATTATTTATATGATGTTGGCATGATAGCCATGAGGTTTATCCAAAGCCTTGCAATTACTGATTATTATAAGGCCATCTCTAACTTGTTGAAAATAACGTGAGAGGAAATGACAAAACTCATAATGATAGCCATATTCAGAGTTTTTTTTTTTTTCAGGAAAAGCTCTTGATGAATAATTATTAAAAGCAGGTGTGATGAGGTAAATTTCAGACTATAAAACACTGGACAGAGTGAAAGGGATGCAGTCATGGTTTAAGGGTGGAAGTGTTGCCCACGTAGTTTCCTTGAATGATAAGGAGAATTTGATGCTTCCACTAAATCAGAATGATAGAGAATCTTATCTCAGAACAGTAAAAAGAGTAAAATGTAGCAACATTGAAATTTTTATGTACCTGAGACACTTTTAATGGCTTGCCTGACTGCAGTACAGCAAAGCAGTGAAGGGTTAGGCAAACTTAGGTTAAATTCTGGCTCTACTATTAAGAGTGTGGCTTTAAGTAAGGTTTCACATTTAATTCTCAGTCTTGACATGGAAATAATGCTTTCTTTACAGAGTTGCTGAAGGAATTAATCACACAATATGTGTAAAGCTCATTAAACAGTTACTGACACGAAAGAAGTTATTAATATGTCAACTAAATATTTGTTTAAAGAATACTATTCATAGAGACACCCAGTGATGGTGCAACCTAACACCAAAGACACAGAAGCACCTGCTAAATGCAAAGATAAAACTTTCTGTAGTGCAACACTGAAATAAAATACATAGATTTAAAAAGCCATTTTTTTTTACCCAAGCTATAATTTCTGTAGAATTTCTAGGAAATACATTAACTGTTTATTATGAGTCTCTCCTGATTTGGCTAAAGGGGAAGTGATATTATCTACTTTTCATTTAAGTTGAGTCTATGAAGATAATTATATATCCAGATTTTGTGTGTGTGTGTGTGAAATGGTCTCACTCTGTCACCCAGGCTGGAGTGCAGATGTGCAATCATAATTCACTGCATCCTCCAACTCCTGGGCTCAAGCAATCCTCCCGCCTCAACCTCTTGAGTAGCTAGGCCTACAGGAACACAGCACTACGCCAGTCTAATTTTTTATTTTTGTAGAGACAGAGTCTCACTATGTTGCCCAGGCTGGTCTCAATCTCTTGACTTCAAGTCATCCTCCTGCCTCAACCTCCCAATGCACTGGAATTATAGGTGTCAGCCACCACGCCTGGCCTATATCCAAATTTTTAAAAATATAGCAGTGGAGCATTTCTCCAGAAAAAAATAAAGATAGAAAAAAGGCCATAAAAATAATGAAATAGCATTTCTCTGTCTTTGGCCCTCAGCCATAAATGTTGGGATTCCAGATTCTCCCAACTTGTTCTTGAAGGCATCTGAGTTTATCATATTTATGCTTCACAATTAGCTCTCTGGTACTACAAGACTTTCTCCTCTTCACCTCCTTGGTTACAGTTGTGTTATCCCTGAGTGTGACATTCTGTCCTGCTTCTTCTCTTTTCCAGGTGTTGTGTCTGTTCCACAACTCAACCTGCTCCAAAAGCAAACACAATGCAGAAATTTCCCTTAACCCACAGCACTGCCATACTCTGTTGCATAGGATACAAAGGAGGGTTGTCTTGTTGTCTCAAGTTCTTAAATCTCTCTCCCCCACCCTCTCTTTTTTTTACTATCCCCTCTTTTGGGTCTCTGACACAAATCTCTGGGGACAACAGTAAAATAAAGGGGCAAGCCGAGGAGCATATCCCCAGCTTTCCTGAAAATTACCCTTCCATTATGACACTGACCCTTTAACTTGGGACTAACTCACACTCTTCTCTCAGAATGAGTTCTGTTCTGAATGGTTCCTCAGTCACTTATAGAAAATGACTCCTTTGAGGCTTCCTGTCCCAGTCTTACAGATGAACACAAACATATCTGAATCCAAGAGATAGGCTCCACAATCTAAGATTCCTACATCATATGAAAGAGGAAATGCTCCTCAAAATATAGCATAGGAGATCTAGTGTGTCCCCTCCACTCTGCCACTGAGTATATACTCTTGCAAAACATACTGACAAGCCCTCATTGCCTGATCCACTGGGCCTTTTACATTTTCATTTGCTTGACCTTGGTGCTGTATATCTGGCACCATGATTGAAACTGTTTTTCCTTGCCTTTGCCAAAGCCAATCTCTCCTGCTTTTCTTTCTACTTTCACTGTTTCTCAGACAAAGGCAATAATTTCTATGTCTTTCTTTCTAGCCATGATTATTACAGGTAAAATATTCATTATCATGTTCCTAACTGCCTTTTTCTATACGTAAACCTGGGTGGTCTCAAAACATTTCAATCTGACATGCTCAAAACCAGCTTCTCTTCCTTCCTGTCTCATATTAGTATTGTCATGCATCTACTTCCCTGTTTAAGGGCCTCACACTTCAACTTTTCTTTCACTCCCAACATCAAACTTCTAACATCAATTATTAAATTATGCTGATTGTATCTCCAAAGTACCTCTGAAGTACAAGCCTTCTTGTTAATTCTATTGTTGTAGCCCTAGTTCGGCCACTCATAGTTTATCAAATAATCAACAACGAGTTTTGCCCAGTATCTTCCCATTCAGGTATTCTTCACGGTAAACCCAACATTACCTCTAAAACCACACCAATTTGTGTCATTCTTCTGGTTCAAAACCTTTACTAGTTTCCATTGCTCATGGCCTTTTACAATCTATTTCCAATGAATCTTTCCACCATCATATCACTCAAGGTTTTTATGTCTCATTTGAAAAGCCCATCCATCATTTCCTGAGCATACTATTCACTTTTGTACTTTCCTGCCTTTCTTTATGCTGCTAACTCTCTTGGAATATCTTCTTCCCTTTCTCTGTTACACCTCCTTCAGAAGTATATACTCAATTAATATTTGTGTTAATTGATTTAAAATATTAGTTTCCTTAAAACAATGGCTTACCTAGGATTTTCTGTAAACTGAATCTATTTAAAGGACCTGGACTTATATATTAAATGTCAGGTTAAAAAATAAATATGGGCCAGGTGCAGTGCCTCAAGCCTGTAATCCCAGCACTTTGGAAGACTGAGGCAGGTGGATCACTTGCGGTTAGGAGTTCGAGACCAGCCTGGCCAACATGGTGAAACTCTGTCTCTACTAAAAATATAAAAATTAGCCAGGCGTGGTGGTGCATGCCTGTAATCCCAGCTACTCAGGAGGCTGAGGCAGGAGAATTGCTTGAACCCTGGAGGCGGAGGCTGCAGTGAGCCGAGATTGCACCACTGCACTCCAGCCTGGGCAACAGAGCGAGACTCCATTTCAAAAATAAATAAATAAATAAATAAATAAATATGAATTTTCTATGGCTATCAGAACATCATAAATTAGATATAATGCCTATGATTTAACCCAACAATTAAATTATTTGTGTCTAGATGAAATAAGTATAATTCTTTTGGTTGTAGTACTGAAACTGAGTGACTAGTGAAGAAAAAAAGGGGACTATAGCATAAGTAGTAAATTGTCTCACTGAACACAAGGACAGAATACAGCTTCCTCAAGAGCAACTGAGATGGAAATTTAAGTCGGTCAAGAGTCTCTCCCCAACTTTAATCTTTGCTCATCTCTGTGAAACTACTTCACTATTCCCTCTCCTCCTCCCCTCCCTTCTTCTCCCCTTTCCTCTTTTTCTCTCTCTCTTTTTCTCTGTCTCCCCCGCTACCCCTTACTTTTCTTGTTTTCAGTCCCATGCGACAGAAAACATGGCTCCCAACAGCACCCGAGGTTGAGGTTTAGTAATTCAGTAAGTAACTGTTCTCCCTTTTTTACAGTCTAATATCATATTCTTTTTGAGCTAACTTGAGTCAGGTTGTAACCTATGGCCAGGAGGCAGGATCTTACTGTAGGAACAGCACGACTCCCATGCTGCAGGAGATAGAGAAAGGTGATTCCCTGGGAAAAAAAAAGAGCCAAAAAATTGCTAGAAAGGTGCTGGGAAGGGAGGCAGTTATTAGCCAATGAAATAAATGTAAGATTCACCAAGTGAAAACAAAACAAAACCAAAGAAACCACAAGCTAAACCTACAAATAATTAGTGAAATAAACTGATTTACATTCTATCATTTTATTTCCTTCTTTATCTAACTACAGCTTAGTTGAAATGACTTCTTGGCATGATAAGAAGAATAGAATAAATAATGATCAAAGAAACAGGATATATTATAAGTTGACTAATCAATAGCTGAATAAGCAAAAACTGACTGTACAGCAGAACATATCAAAGGGTGTTCATTGAAGCACTAGAGCCATCAAATGTTCCAGGACACAATTATTTGAAAAAATATCAGCATACTGCAGCCCTCTCCTGGAAAGTCATAATATGTATTTATGTTCTAAGAACTTTGGAGAAGTAATTCTCTAAAAACTCCAGGAAATTGTTCACATTCTAAACTTAATCCTTTTTAATGATTTTGAACTTATTGTTTTTCTAGCTACTGTTTTATATTATCTTTATGATATTTCTATTGAGCCTCGCATCATTTTATGCTCTTAGTCACTGAATGTTGCCTAAACTTAGGATGGGCAAGAGTCTTGGGCTCATTAGACAATTTCCAAAGGGTTTAGACCAAGCATAGAAACTTAAGAGAAGCTTACTGTGTTCACTAAGGAACAGTCAGTGTCTTCACCTTTAATAAACCCTTTGTCTGACTCTTTAACAAATCTCACCTTATATAAGTTCCAGATGCTTTCTTACCCTCATTTGATTCCTGAGGCAACTAGGATTTTGGAGAAATTTGATGCAATTTAACAAACGAATGTTAAGCTAGTTTTCAGATTAAGGGCTAAACATGTATCTAGATGGATTTGTTTGTAAGAATGCTAAATTTGCTTTTGTGGGTCCACAAATATTTTATGGTTGAAACTTTGGAACTTCATTAAATCTTCATTAAATCAATTTACTCTAAGAAGCAGAAAAAAATTTGGCATAAAATATTTTTATAGGGCAAGTCAGGGCAATAGAACCATCTACTACATTCAGAATTTCTTGTTGAACTCCAAATTCAGATGGGAATTTCCAACTCTATTATCTTCCCTGTAAAGCTTTATTTATTTTTTTGAAAACTCTTAAAGGAGTTAACATGGAAGGTGACATCTGTTTAAAAGTTAAGCATATATTGTATTTCAACAAATATTAAGTCATCATATTACAAAGCATGGTGACACAAAGCCTGTCGTGTCATAGGAAACTAATAATAAATATATTTTATATAAAAAGGAAGACAGAATTTTGCCATGACACTTATAGTTGCAAGACATTTTATAGTTAGTTTTAAAATGATGCTAGGTTGAATCGTTTCTCCTTCACTGGTGTTTGGGTCTAAAATGTTACTTCTGAATCACCAAGCACACAAAAGGATCTTAGTGACCCTGAGAACATTTCTTGCCAGGTGTTTTCTAATATGTCATTTATAAAAAGGGGTCATGAGGCTATTCCACACCGCAGTTAAATGACTATAAGAAATTTAAAGGAAAATATTTGAACATTAAAGATTGGAAAATCCCGAATGCTTCCCTTGCGTTGGAAAAACTCCCATTAGCTGAACAAATAGATAAAGGATATATCCAAACAGAAGTCACAAATAAGTGATCAGTATAGGTGTATATCATGCCCAGGTAGATACTGTAAGCCAAATAAACTCATGGGGTGGGGACACAGAAGTATTTCTAAACATGAATATGTTTGCAGTATATAAAGAAAAAGATTTTTGCTATACTCTGTACATGTGACTGTAGAATAAAAACATATAGAATTAATTGCAAAAAATGTTTCAGAATAAATATTAGGAGTCCTATTGAGTCCTGTGACTTCCTTCCTAATAAAAGTATTTGGAAATATGTTGTAATGGTTAGATTTAATGTCTCCTGTATTTATCTTACAGGAACTTCAATCCACATCGTCTTCTTTTGAAACTGAAAATACTTAAGCTAAATTTCATAAATTATTTGTATTTCACCTGCATCTAAACATAGCAACTTTTTATTCAAGTTCTTTATAATCTGGATATTGTGGGTAGAGGATGGATTGGAAAGCAGTTTCCCTTTATTTATATATTCAAAACATATGTATTGAGTCTCTACCTTACTCTCTATGAGTCAATATTCTTGGCATGCTATAAACAGAGGTGAACAAGAAGGACAAGGTCCTTTTTCTCCTGGAGCTCACTTTCTATTTGGGAGAAAAAGTAGTTAAATAAGTAAACAAGTAACAAATTTAAGCAAGGTAACTAGATTGTGACAAGAGCTAAAAATAAAGAAATGGGATAATACAAAAACATTCAGCCTACCTGAGGGGTGATGTTTGAATCGAGACATAGCTCCAGCCACATGTAAAAGCCTGGGTAAAGGGCTATAGTTACACGGAGCTGCAAATGCTAAGACCTCAAGAAGCAAAAGAATTTCATTCTGCTCTAGGAACAGAAGATAGTCCAGGGTAACTGCAACATTAGTAGGAAGAAGGAAAGAAGTATGAAATCAGCTTGATGAGGAAACCAGAGCTCAGGTTGTTGTAAGGAATTTCCATTTTATTGAAAATGCAATGGTAAACCATTGAACTTCCTGGTTGGACTCAGAAGCTAACAACATAAAATGAAGTCATAAATATTTTAAGATGTCAACTGATACTTATAAAGCTTGTGGATTCTTTTGTGGAAGTTTTTTCACTATGAAATCTTAACATTTTTCTTCCATACTCCTATCTAATTCTTGAAGATATGAGCTCTTAACTATACAGTTAAATATAGCTATAATTCAAAAAAATATTATTTGGAAAGTTAAGAGTTTACATTTTGCAGTGATTAATGTGTATAGATCATGAGTAAGGAACAATTGATGCAAAGGAAGTTGTTTGTGGGATAAGAAGTTTTCAGAAGTTGATTAATTTTTAATGTCTTGAGGTTAAGAAAGGCTTTCTGAAGCAGAAGTTAATAATATACATTATTTGGTTAAAATTCTTTAGATGCTAATTTTACTGAACTTGGCAACTACAAAAAGGTACAAAGGAAAAAACAAGAATCACCTATAATAACATTACTTTCAATCTTTCTTAATCATTGTAATATATGTTTAGCAAAACTGAAATTTTACTACCTCATCATTTTAATTTAATATTAGATTTTAGTAACTTTTTATGCCAATAAGTATCCTTTGACAACACTATGTTAATATTTGTATAATAATTCTTGTGCTACACTATAATTCATTTTATTCATTTATCTGATTTTGGTTTCTTTTTCCCTCTTTAAACATGAGGGGGTTTACTAGAAGCAACTGTTTCTCATAGCATTTTTTTTTTTTTTTCATTTTAAAACTTGTCCCATTAGAAGACACAAGACCAAACCTTGGCAAGCAGAAATATAGGAATTCTTGGTGGTGGAACACATTTCTCCTAGTTATGTTAATAAGAATTATAGTGACTAATAACCCAACCTCAACAATGACAACGAAAAATACTAATGGCCTGAACATTGGTGTGAATTTTATATGTGTATATCAGAAAAATATTTTTCTGAGGCTATTCTCTCTCCTTACTTGATCTACTTGATCTCCAGTGTAGCTTTAGAGGTTATGTTTACTATGGAATGAGGTGGGTGTTGTACATTCATTGATTCTGAATTTGAAGTGTGACTCTCAACTACCAAGCAAATTCCTGTATTTCTGCTTGCCAAGGATTGGTCCTGTGTGTCCTAATGTAATGGACACATTTTAAAATAAAAAACCTACCATGAATAAGGAGATCTTTTTCGAGGCAAAACATCAGTGCTGAAGTTTTTATTGGAGATATCTGATTTTAGTCTAAAGGTCAAATGTTATTTCCTTATTCAACAAATTTTACTTATCATCAACTATTTGCCAATAAACGTGATCTCTGCTTTGATGGAGTAAAGAGATAGACATCAACCAAGCTATCATACAAATAAAGAAGTAGTTCCAGGTGTCATTAAAAAGACCGAGTACTGTGAGAAAGCCTAACAGAGGACCTGCATTAGCCTCGAAAAGGTCAGGAAAGTCTTCCCTAAGGAAGTGACATCTGAGGAAATCAGAAAGAGAAATAGATGTTAACTAGGTAGAGATACAAGGAAAAATACAGACTCATTGCTTAAATTATAACTATCATAAATACTGGGAAGAAAGTTTTTTTTAACTAGTTCAAACTCCTGCTTACGCTTTCACAGGAGTCTAGTCCGTTTATTAGTCATATTTCATGCCATTTACATTAAATAGTGATGTCGCTTACTAGGCAACCACCACTCACTCCAAACAGTGACATATAAATATTAAAAGAGAAAAAGAAACAGGAGTGTTTTCAGTATTCTCTTATTTGAAGCGTTTCAACCAGGGCTTCATTTTAAAGAATAAAGACCTATGTTTTATACCCATGCCATTAGGGTATAAAACAATAATCGTGGGGAGTGGGAAAGTACAAACACAATTCGCTACTGTTTTTAAGATAGTTTTTAACTATAAAGACAGGTTATCTTACCTTTTTGCTCACATCAATTTATTACGTCAGTTGGAAAGAAGATATAATAACAAGTCTTTGTCATGGAGAAGTGGTACCCAGAAATATGCTCATGGTCATCATCAACATCACAAGTTCTGTGGTATACATTTCAACTGAAGGATTCAAAGCTGCCAATATTAAGTCTCTGCTATAATCTGAAAAAAATCTGCCAATAAATAGTAGGAGTAGTAGGAATAACAGTAGTGGTAGTAGTAGTAGTAGTAGTAGTAGTAGTAGTAGTAGTAGTAGTAGTGTAGTAGTAGTAGTAGTAGTAGTAGTAGTAGTAGTAGTAGTAGTAGTAGTAGTAGTGGTAGTGGTAATTGTTATTTATTCTGAGTTTAGCATGCACTTCCCAGGCTATTGCTTTATCTCTAATATTTCCAATTTTTGTCCAAGTCAGATATTGTGGACTTTGTTTTACAGACAATAATAGTATAAAGTTCCTAGAGGTAAATAAAGGTAAGTAGCACTGTGAGCAATGGAGTAAGGACTCAGCACTGGTCTCTCTACTCTCTTCTCCAAACCAACATTGCTTGGACCCTGGGAACTTGTCTGGTTCTTCTTCTGACAATGAGAAATGCTATTATGTTTCTCTCTGAGTGATTATTTTACTATTTCCGTAGCAATAAAATAGTAAGCACAGTATTGCTTTTAATCATTATTCCCTTAATTTTTTAAATTTTAACTGGTCCCAATAATCCCCCCAATATGAGGAATATTTTTAAGATAGAAACAACAGTTAAAAGAGATATTAGGACCTACTTTCAATGGGATAAGTGTTTGAAGAAGAAAGGAGAAAATTAGAAATGGAATGCAACAGAAATATTATAACATACCCTAAGGATTTATTGGCAGCAATGGTCATATTCAATTCAAAATAGCAGCCAAGTTCCATTGAAAAATATATTTTTTCAGCTGGGAAGTGACAGGACCAACAAGTCTAACGTAAGTATGTTGTTCTTATCCATGCCTCTAGTAAAATTTTCAGATTAAATGACACTAAATTTGGCATGAGATCATCTCCCTCTAGATTACATTGGAAATGGATGAAACAAACCCCTCTCTCACACACACACAACCTTAACAATGTCTTATAATTTATTTGGGATATGAGAATAGATGAAAATACTACTACACTTAAAGAAAAAAGAAAAAAACTAGCATTAACAAAATTAAGCTTTGTCCTACATAAAATGAAATATAGACAAAAAGGTTGTAGGAAGATACATATAATAATCATGTTAGGATGTTTTACCCTTATCTCTTGAAAAACATTAGTGAAGAAATTATCTCATTCTTTTCTGTTTCTAGCACAAACAGCATGAAATGAGACTGCTACTCATGCTAGCTTGAGTTGATAGTTCCCTCTCCCTCACAATACGTAACAACATCTGCCGATTCTGACTACAATAATTGAGGGAGGCAGACAAACACACAGCCAGAAAGAGAGAGAGAGAGGAGACATCTCATGGATCAAAGGCCTGAAGAGCTCCACTTAGATTTCTTGCTTTTTATTTTTTGTGTCTCCATTGTAAGTTTTTGTTTTGTGGTTACCATGAGGCTTGCAAGTAACATCTTATTACCCATTATTTTAAAATCATGACAACTTGACTCTGATTATAAAACTCTACTTAGAAAAGATAGAAGCCAAATGATTGGCAGTCCTAGATGTCTGAAACCTAGTTTTATAGTGTTAGCTTGTGGGAAAGAGAGGGTTTAAAAATTTGAACGATTTGTGTGGCAGTATGGGAAGAAGGAAAGACAGCTCCATAGACCGCACAGAAGAGGAGCTGGAAAAGGGCAGTTGACATAAACAGGCCCTTTAAGAACTAAAGTTTGTTCTGTTCTGGAACGTATAGGTAGAACAAATTAAATAGAATAGAGGAGACATTTGCAATGAGTTGGAGACATTTCCAATTCAGGGTAGAATCTATACAAATTGCAATAAACAGCTTAAGCCTGAAGTACACACCTACATACTCTTCTGAAGTTGTGTGTGTGTGTGTGTGTATGTGTGTGTGTGTGTAACTGAGCAAGTCCTTGTAAGAATTTTTCAGAATTAGACTGTTTTGATGAGTTACAGGCCATAAAAAGAAATCTCTCTGTCTATAGGACCTGTATACTTACCCATAGCCCTTATATTTGAAAACAAACTTTTTTATTTAAACCACGCTGCACAATTGAAAAGGAAGCACCCCTGCCAGCTACCTGCATTAATCAACATAGACTTTTATTTATAAATTTAATTGTCAGTGGTTAGGATCACCAGAAATTTTAAGAAAGCAAAGAAAGTGAAAGACAAGATCAAGATGAATAAACAGAACAACTGATCCCAAAGGAAACAGATAATATAAAGCATTTTTTAAAAATTAAGCCAGGCGCAGTGGCTCAGGCCTATAATTCCAGCACGTTGGGAGGCTGAGGCGGGTGGATCACCTGAAGTCAGGAGCTTGAGACCAGGCTGGCCAACCTGGTGAGACCCTGTCTCTACTAAAAATACAAAAAATTAGCCGAGTGTGGTGGTGTATGCCTATAATTCCAGCTACTCAGGAGACTGAGGCAGGAGAATCACTTGAACTCAGGAGGCAGAGGTTGCAGTGAGCCGAGATCATGCCACTGCACTCCAGCCTGGGCAACAGAGTGAGACTCTGTTTCAAAATAATAATAATAACAATAAATGTTTAATTATTATACACAGAGAAATTAGAGAGGATATACACAAAACAAGAAGAGTGTTGTAGTAAAGGAGCAATCAGAGAAAAAGAAATAGATCTTAGATATTGAAATATTGTCCCAAAAAATTAAACAGAAAGACAAATTAAGTGAATTAATATGCTTGGAAACTAAATTATCCACCTGGAAGACAAAGAAATACTCCAGAATGTAGACTAAAACAATAAAAAAGTGGGACACTTAAGAAATAGGGGAAACCTAAGGGGTTTCATTCATCTCAGAGAGATGCCTGTAGAAGAGAACAGAGAAAAATGAAGCAAGGAAATAAAAAGTAATTATAATTAAATATTTTTTCCTAACCCCCCACCCCCAACAAAACAACAAAAACTCAGGTTTTCAGTTTGAAAAGGCCCCAAGTGCCAAGCAAGGTAAATGAAGACAGACCCACAGCCCAGTAATCAGACAAGAATTCCTTGATCTTCCCTTCTAAACCTGTAAGTCCTCCTGCCTCTGCACCATCTGCTTCTCCTTCTATCCTGTTACTAAGGAGGTTGCATCCACCCATCTGTCCCTCTCTCAAAAGCTAATCTTTCACTTGTACACTGGATATGAAAACTCACATATATTCAAGGTGTTCTTTCAGTTAGCCCCTTTTCTTCCAGCTACATCATTTCTATCAACAGGCAAATATGTTTGAGAATCTTACCCAAAAGCAACAACAAAAATTCTCCTATTATATTCTATTTTAGATCCCAATTTCTTAGCTCTTCTTGGGCACTTTTCTTTGTTGTAGATGTTTTTTTTAAACAGCATGTAATCTCTTCCTTTACCAGTATGTATTGAAAAAAACAAACAAGAATTGTCTGCTCCTGTTGTCTCTAGTTCGTCACTTCCCAATCATGTATCAGCTAACTTCTATCTGGATGCGACTCCCCAGAAGTCCACTGGCATTGCTTTTGTTAAGGACACCAGAGCCTAGATACTACCAAGCTCAATGGATTTTGTTTTCACCTTATTTAACTTCTCGTCAGAGTTTGACACAGCTGGTCACACCTTCCTTTCCAGAAACTTTTTTCCCTACTGCATTGGCTTTTCCTCCTCATTCTCTTTTGCTGATTCCTCCATCTTTAGTAAGTTCCTAGATGGTAGGCCTCTTTAGGTCTTGCACTCTCTCTAATGTCTTCTTTTCTCTTCTCTTCTTAGCTAATTTCATAGTTGCCTCGGTGTGACTACTGCATATATGCTGTCAACCCATATCTATTATTTCGGGTGCACATTTCTCTAAACTCCAGACTTGCACATTCAACTTCTTTTCTGACATCTCAACTTACATGTTTTGTCAACTTTTCGAACATAAAATGTCCAAAATATGAAATAAAACCTGGTCTTCAGCTGTACTCCAAATCTGTCTACCTCAGTAGATGAAATTACAATCTACCCAGTTGCTCACACCAAAAAATCTAGAAGTCATAATTTATTTCTCCTTTCCCCTTAGCCTCCATATTAAATGTATCAGCAAATCTTGTTGACTCTTTCTTTAACATATATATTCACCCTGCTTTCCTCTCTCCATCCCCTCTATTACAAATAATCAATTAAGTGACTTGTAGAATTAGAGTCCCTTTCTGTTACACTGTGATTTGTATAAGCATGATCTCATATAATCCTCATAAGAAGAATATGATGGGAACTAGAGAAGAAACATTCTTACTCAAAGTAAGTAATCTGACCAAGTTTACACAATAAGCGGAGCAGATGAAATGCAAAACCAGAAATTAAACTATGTGAACAAGTGACAACTAGCATTTTGATTATGTGCTATGTGTTAAGCATTTTCCACATTTTATCTCATTTAATTCTTGTAACCAGAAAGTATAATTGTTATTATCTTATAAATAAAGCTCATAGACACATTTTAGGCCAGCTGCCAAAAATTACAGAGTTCCCTTTGCTCCTAGTCTTCCTTCCATGCTTCCATTAATATCACTATAGACATGTGTCAAAAATACAATTCTCATCATGTCATTCTGCTGCTTAAAATTCTTTAATGTTTATATTTGGCTAAAGAATAAATTTATTATCATGAAATTTAATTTTTTTTTGTGACCTGGCCCTCACCTACCTTTCAAACTCCATTTGCCCCTGCTTTCCACCACACCAGCCATATCAATCTCATTAGAGCTAAATCTGAACAGGCTGTGCTCTTTCCTTCCTCCATGCCTTTATACTTGCTCTTTCTTCTTACTTGATTGTTCTTCTCACATATAGTGGAGCTGATCATCTTGCTAACATCTGTTTTTGTTTCTTTTAATAGTTACTCCCACTTTTGTTTAAATATCCACACTTCTCTGGTTCTATGCTTTGAACTTGGTGCAGCTCTAGCTAATCAGTGTAATTTTACACTCTAGTTACTGTTCTTGGTTCAGATAACTCAATTAGAGCCGGTGAGATGTAAGGTTTATGTGAAAAAAATTTCCTGACACCTCTGAGGTGGTTCTGGAATTGACACTCTCTCTTGCCATTGATGTGTAGCTGGTAGACATCTTATGAACAAGAGGGAGAATGAGTCTTAAACTAAAGCTTTACACTCTGGAAGGCAGAGAAGATAAAGGGAGATGTCAGGTCCTCAATGATTTCATTGAGCTACTGAAACAAACCAACACTGAAGCTCACTTTACCTAGACCTTTCAGTATGTGCACCAATCAATAACCTTTATTGAGAAGATTTTTTAATGCTACTTGCAACTGAAAACAGCTAAATGTTATACCACATTTTACATTTTATATCTACTCATTATAGGTCTTCTTTAATCTCTCAAAGGTAAGCATTATTTCTTTTGTGACTCTGAAATTTATTCTGTATTCTCCTATCAAAGTCCATACTACATTAATTTTTATTCTGCTTCTCCAGAAAACTGAACACCTTAAGAAAAGGAGCTCTGAGTTTAGTATAAGACTGAATGTGTACAGAAACAACCCACTCTCTGTCTAAAAAAATACTATTTTATTTGATTCAAGGTTCAACTTCAGCACTACTGACATTTTGGGTCAGATAATTCTTTGTTGTGGAGTATCCTATGAAATGCATGTTTAACACCATCCTTGGCCCTGCCCACTAGATACCTGTAACACCACCACCACCAAATGGTGTTAATAAAAAAACGTCTCCAGGAATTAACAAATGCCTTCTGGGGGATCAAATTATCATCAATTGAGTATGATTGACCTAAAATTACACCCAAAAGTTTAGATTTTATTACAAATATTTTGGGCTTTTAAGCCAATGGCAGTTTACAGAGGTTAATTCTTACAGGATCATATATATCCAACCCTGAAAGTTGATAAGAGGAGCTAAGGATCCCACAAAGGGCAGAGTATATCAGTTTCATGTGAAACTATTGGTTTGGTATGTAATAAAGCAGTGCTAGGGTAAACTCCACCTTTACTGGGTACAGGATGTGATCTCACACACGAAACCTGCTTTTCTCATAAACTAATCCCTCTCCAGTAACTTCCCATTCCAAAGAGATGGGTCACTTTCATCATTGGAAAAGGAAAGATCAAAAAAAGGATAAAATGTCTTATCTTGTATGAATATTATACTGGGTGCCTGTGACAAAAGATCTTGTCACCAAACTTCTTTTATCACCTCATTTCTTACACACACCTGACCTAATCCTCAAATGGTTTCTCTCACCTTAGCGTGAGACCTTTCAAACTGTTACTAATTATAAACTTCTTCAGAGGCAAGATGTTTTCACTCAGAATGAACATGCAGGTACTTGAGCACACGTAACCTCCTTGGCCTCAGGCAAGCACTTTGCCTAAAATGCCTCCCTAATAGACAGGATGATGAAAACGGAAGCTGTGGAACTGAGTGAACCAAGCCAAAAATCTTGTTTGGATGATTAAGTTTTCTCTAATACATAAAGAATTCAGAGAAATGGTGTAAAATGAATACACCTACGATCTGAAATAACATAGTCCCTATCTTTATATCCAAAAAGTATTTGTATTTATACCAAATCACTACATGAATATGTGATTTTAGTAAACATAATCATAAATTTTTGGAGGTGAAAAATACAAACTATAGGCATCCATTTTGACTTTCCCCATTTGTGAAGTTAACACAATGTTTGTCCTTGAACCTAGATATACTTTTAAATATTAATTTATATATGTTGGCTAAAACATTTATAAGACCTCAACTAAAATTCTTGATTCTGCACATAAGGAAATTAATGAAATCCATACCATTGTATATAAAATGTCATAATTAAGGTCATTAATATGATCAAGAATGATAATGATGTATGGTATGGCTCATTTTCCCAGATACTCCAGGAAACAGTATAATTTGGGGCTATTGATGTAGTCATGGATGGAGCTCCTACATTCCCTTTATTAAAAAGAGATTTTACATTTTAAAAATAAGCTGATACCATAAATGAATTTCTCTAGAACCTGGAATGGAAAATTATAATGGGCATTTCCATGATATGGTTTATAGAAGGTAATATTCTTTAGAATTACCTTAGGGATTAGATATAGCAGGAAAAAACAAACCATTTCCTGTTTTTCCTGTGCTACTCTCAACATAACACAGAACACTTCTGTGGGTTTGTGTGCTTGTTTGTTTGCCAGACTGGCCAATTATCCATCACTTTGGATAACTTGGCCAAAGTCACATAGCTTGCAAGAAATAAACCACATTCTTCCCATGAAGTAAGACAATCAGTATCTTGTCTATCAAATAGATTCATAACCTAGAAGGAATCATCTGGGTCCTTGCATTTCACTAAAGGAGGCACATCAAATGTCTAAGTAGCACAAAGCTGGAATGAAAGCTAAAAAAGTTTCAAATGAACTTAGCAAGTTAGAACAAATCAAAAATCAGTGAGATTAAATCATTATAAGGATGGACGTAATGATATATTTATGTCTAAAAACCACAATTAAATGAATAATAAGTGATGGGTTAGGGGCGAAACCCTATCTGTCAAGAATAATTATGAGCAGTTTGCTACTGTCACTTTACTAAATATCTTAGATGTCTATAGCATTACCTTCATCTATCAACCTAGCAACCCCAGCAGAAATAAAACTGATTTGTTTATCATGACCTGTTCTCTTGGAACTCATGCTGGGCTCTAACTCAAAATAACATTACTTAAGTCTTCCTAAGCTATTCATTTAGTGATATATTCTAGAAAATGTTCCCAGGGACTAATGTGAATTTTACTCTTTAGAAATCTCCCAACTCTACCATATTTCTTTAAAAAAAAGTCAGAGCCACTCTTCTTCTCTAAACCTCTGCCATTCCTACACAATTTTCCAAAGACTACCAACAGAGAGCTTTATGGTCACATATCAAAGTACTTTCAGAAACCAGGATGTAATTCCACTGGATGTATATAGCTTGAGTACAGTGTGAAGATACTAGGTATCTTACTAGTTGGAAAAAGAAGAAAACTTAAGCACTGTCCAATATGCTTCAAACATATTATTTCATTTGACCCAATTATATCAATAGTCCAGTAGGTATTATTATTTCCATCTTAAAGACGAAGAAAATGAAACTTTCCATACACTCAGCTTGACTAGATCAAACATCTTCTCTAGTCACATATCCAGTAGGACATAAATCAAACCCTGGTTTAATGTCAGACCCTATAATTTTTCCATTATTTTATACTGGCATTGCTTGTCTTAGTCCCCTTTCCCAAATTCCAATTTTCTCTTTATAGTCACCAATTAACACATATCAGCAGGTTAATGTAAATGCCATTCCCTTAGAAGAAGATGAAAGCAAAATAGCTATGTTTTCTTTCTGTGATTGGTTAAGTTTAGTTCTCCATCTCTAAATAGTAGACCTGTCTCTACCTAATTCTTCTTATTCTGAACATCACTAGCAAAAGAAAAGACAAAGAAAGAAAGAAAAGAAAGAAGAGACAGAGAGTGGAGGGAGGAGGAGGGAGGGAAGGAGAGGGGAAGGAAGGTAGGAAGGAAGGAAGGAAGGAAGGAAGGAAGGAAGGAAGGGAGGGAGGGAGGGAGGGAAAGAGCTAATAAATAAAGAAATAAAAATTTTTGTTGTTTATCATTTTGCAATTCTTCATTGATTATGAACTCCAAGTTGCCACAGACATATCTCTTAAGTTCTATGTTATTCATACATTTCTCAACCACTTATTTTTTGTCATAATTAAACCCAGAGAGTTTCTTTTATCACTTCCATTTAAGACATTAAATTTTCAGAATAAATTACACATTTTTATATATTGTACCTTTACTCTAATCATAATGACATATATCTGGTTAGAGGAAATCACCCAAAATACTGTATCTTGTTTATATGTAATAGTATGTTCAAATACCTTAATACAGAAAGTCTGTTTCAACACCATCTTAAAAAAAGTCAGCTCATTCAAAACATGTTTTTACTTCTAATAAACCAGGTAGAAAGCCAAGAAACCAAGAAGTGCTGGTGCTAATAGGAAATTTAGATAAGCTATTCACTGTGAAAAAAATGTGTAATTTCTTAGTACAAACTTTCCCTTAAAATGTACTGATTTTTTGTTTACACTTGTAAGGAAGGAATTTTCCATCTTTGTCACAAGATTACCTTAGAACATCTGTTGTAGGGGCAATGTTGATTTCAACACATCTGAGAATGGTTAATATTTGGCATATGAATAGCTGGTGATTTAAAAATACAGTCAACCTTTAATACATTTTGAAATTTAATTTGAAAAGAACGTTTAGAAAAATATAGTGGTATTTCTTCTCTTCCTGTCTATCCACTCTAGTTTACTAAGTTCTTTCCTTCCCCATCCGCATCTCACATTCCCAGTCATCACACTGTATCAACTGTCATTTTAATGACTGATTCTAAATTTCATTTCCAGTTGTATTTGCTCATCCAAGCTCTAGCCCTCTACTATTACCTCTTCATAACTCCTTCCTTCCGACAAGCAAGAAACAAGGAGGAAAATCTTGTTTCTATCTTGGGAGTATTTCCTCTGCCAGACATTCTTCTTACCTACTGCCTTAGTTTATACCACTTATAATCTCTCACCAAGATAATAAGAATAGCCTCTAGCTGATCTCCTGCTAAGTAGTATTTTTACTTTCTTGTTCAACATCTACGTGCCATATCTGATTATTTTCTAATTTAAATCCTTCATTGGATCTCTCTTGCCTTTGAGACAAAACTGTTACTCATTGGCATTGAAATTCAGAGCTGGCCTCCATTGATGTCTGGCATCTTTATTTTTGCTTACCCTATGTTCCTAACCCTGTATAAAAAGCAGACATCATTCCTAAGAACCTTGAATTTATCTTCCTCTGAATATGCCATGATCTTTCACAGCCAGTTACCTTTAATTATTTGCTTCATTTGGCCTAGAAATTTGTTCCTTGTCTTCTCTACATATATCTTCTGATTCTTCAAACTCACCATAAGTATCACTTCCTATATGATTTGATTTTTCTTCCTAAGTGAAAATTAACCATACCCTCCCTTTGGTCCATAGACTTCATTCGTAGTACTTACAAAATATTGACTTTAGCAAATATTAATTTAAACATGGTGAGTAAAGCACTATAATAGTGGTAGATAAACTACATAGAGTGAAAAGGAGAGGGAAAAAATTCGCTCTTGATCTGAGTCCTGCCTTAAACTGTGAGTTCACAGAAGACAGCAACCTGGCTTGATTCACTGTCCATTCAATTTGGACTCTTATCATTGATACACGGTGAGTATTCAATACACTTTTCTTTAAAAGATGGTCTCTCTAAAAAACTTTAATTACTAACCTTTAGAAATGCTTTTAACAATGAATTTCATGTTCTTCTATTTGTCTCCAATTGTTTAGTGTGTTCAAACCTAGTCTGTCCAATAGGAAGACTATACATTTTTAGAGGTGAGGTACTCAAAAGAGTCAGACTGAATTAAATAATAATCTTAAGCTCAAAAAACCACTTTTACCTCAAAATTTGATTCCCAAATTGAATTTTTAAATCATTTCTGTATAAACATACCAAACTTGGATACCATCTGTTGTGTGGTCATTCCACAGTTTACTGAAAATGCGATTTGAATATATTCACAATCTGGGGGTATTTTTCCCACAATGATGATGCAAGATGTGGACAAATATCTCAGGGATGACACAAAAAATTTAATAAGTTCTCATTTTAAGTTATCACAGAAATTCTGTTAATTATATGAATTTCATTAGTTATATAATAAAGAAAAAAATCAGCCAATAAATTTTAATCATTTTAGAGTTTCCAATGTTACCATTGTTTATGCCAGTTTTAACAATCTGAATAAAATCTTAGCACCCTGTGTATGCTATTTGTTTACATAAAGCAAATGCTGGGTTTTTTAAAATAATATAAAACCAGATCGATTCTGTTTATCTAAAAACTTTACCCAAAGTTGAAAGATTTTTATCTTTTTAAAAATCACTGGCAATACTTTAAAACCCAAGTGGGTTTGGGGGCTTTTCTGTTCCCTTTATATACATTTATGAGAAACGTTATTTTCAATAATTTAGAATTTTTGATTATTTAACTTTGGCTGAAGATTAATTCTTAATAGTTTCCTTGCCAGCTAACATCTCTGATTAGAATCATTTGTAATTTGGAGTATCTATGATCTATCTTAAGGAAACAATTCTATACTATAAAAAATATACATACAAAGCTATCGTATTACTATGCAAAATATAAAGTTGAATACAACTTCAGATTCTAAAATTAAAGTAAATATTATAAATATTAGACTCAATGTAATATTACAGAGTTCAAAAGACTGCACCAATGTAAAAAATGCTTATGTTAATTTTCCCAAAGCAAGATATAAAATTGTATATGTATTTTGACTACAAACGTGAAAAAAAAGATTATCTACAGGTAGGTGGTTGGGGAATCTTAAGGAAGAGACTCCAAAATGTTAGAAATGGTTGTGTTCAGTTTATGGATTCGGGATGTGTATGTGATTTTTCTCACTTTATTTCCCAAACTGTCAGATTGCTTTGTTATTTTTTAATTTATAATTTAAAATATTATTTGTAATAGTATGTATTTGGTAAATTACTCCAGGAATAAAATGACTTCACCAATCAGTTTATTACTTTTAAGTACTTAAAATAACCTAAAACTGTGTTATCTATACAATATTTATAAATATACAGATAATATCAACTCACAACATTGCTATTTTGTTTTAAAAAATGATATGACTATTCTGCTTGTTCTCACACTTCCCTTTTCTATCCATTCTTCAATTTCCATGTATTTCTTTAAGTCCATCTTCAATTCAATAAAGATATGAATGGGTCAAAATCTGGCAAATGGAAACAATCTGACCTAGCCCTAGATTTTTCTCTCCATGCATGGATATGCTAGTTAAAAAAAAAAAAAATCTTCGGGATGCATTTACATGTGTTTCAGGCATAGCAACAAACATTTAAATTTATTCTTCTCCAAGCAAACCTATGATATGGTTTTTTTGCCCTTATCCATGAGAAAACTGAGACCAAAACAATGAAGAAATAACTATATTTTGACTTGAGTAACTAGAAAAGTATGCTGGAGAGTATCAGACAAGTGGTAAAATCCCTGTGGAGCAAGAACGCCCAGGATAGCACCACAGAGAGAAGAATCAGGCATCCTGCCTCTGTCACAGTCTCCCTTGCCCAGTCAAGAGAGACTTCTTATAAGTAAAAGGTAAACTGGAGACCCCCAGTGATCCTCATTACCACCACAGATGCCAGAAGTCCTCGCTACAGAGAGTCCCCTAGTCCTCGCAGACCACAAATCCAGTTTGCAGAGTTACCAGGAGTTTGCATGGCTAAATGGCATCAGAGCAGAAGCCCAAATTAAACACCCCTATACCCCTGACCTAAGCTGCTATAGCATACTGCCATACTGAAACTGAACCCATTGTAAGAGTGTGTCCTGCATTGGAGGCCAGTAGCCACTGGCTGCATTCATTCCTGAATGCCAGCCATTATTTCATCACTTTCACATGGGTACCTACAGCACCATGAACCCCCCTGCCTGGAGCCTAGGTCCAAATGAATGACCAAGAGCCTGGTATGTGAAACCATGCAGCACCCAGCCCCCTTGGGAAAAAGGTGAACCTGCACAGTGGGGAAGCCACTACACATCTAGCCAGTTCACAATGTCAGCTCATGCCAGCATCTGTGCCTTTCTTGACATCCAGTTCAACAGGCCTGCCTCCCTGTAAAGATCACCATACAGTTGCTCATCTTGCCATGCATGGGCCTATATGTGCCCAGCCTGACAAACACCCCAGCAACCCCACCTTCAGCAAAATCACACCGTCATTGTCACAAATTCTTGCAGTCTAAGCTACTGAGGCAATCACAGACATTGCTGGTGATTATTAATGCTGAAGAAACTGTACAAGGACCATGCTACTGAGTCCATCCAGTACAAGAGTCAATGTACCATACCCAACCAATATTCTCCATTTACATAAAGAAGTCTGTAATTACATACATTATCATCCTTTCTTTACAGTTGTATTACAGCATTAAGCATTTCTTGTAAGGCTGATGTAGTGATGACCAGTTCCCTCTGCTTTTGTTTGTCTGGGAATGTCGTTATGTCTGCATTATTTCTGAAATATTACTTTGCTGGTTAAGGTGTTCTTGGCTGAACTACTCCATTAAATTGGAAAAAGTGACAGTTTCACTAGATGTGCATATATCAATGTAGAGACACAAGAAATATGAAAAAGCAAGAAAATGAACCCTCCAAAGGAACACAATAAGTCTCCAGTAACAGATCCCAAAGAAAAAGTTATTTACAAAGTGACTAAAAAATTCAAAATAATGATCTTAAGGAAACTCAGAGAGATACAAGTATATATAGACAAACAATTCAATAAAAGGAGGAAAACTATCATGAGCTGAATGAGAAATGCAACAAAGAGATAGATATCATAAAAAGAATCTAACAGAAATCTTGGAGCTGAAAAATTTAATGAGAAAAATAAAATAATACAACTGAAATATTCAATAACAGACTAGATCAAAAAGAAGAAAGAATTTCTGAATGTGAGCTAATAAAAGAAAGAAGAATGAAGAAAGCCTACAGGGCTTATGGAATACCATTAAATGAAAAAACATTGACATTAAAGGAGTGGCAAAAAGAGAAAATATGGAGAAATGCATGGAAAACCTATTTAACAAACTAATAACTGAAAACTTTGCAAGTCTGGAAAGATATAGGAACATCTAGATCCAGGAAATTCAAAAGTCTGCAACTGGATTCAACCAAAAAAGATTATCTCCAAGGCACATTATAAGCAAACTGTAAAGACTCAAAGACAGAGACAATTCTAAAAACTACAAGATAGAAGCATCAAGCCATATATAATAAAATCTCCATTAGACTATCAGAAATTTCTCAGCAGAAAATTTGCCGGCCAGAAAAGAATGGGTTGAAATATTCAGTGTGGAAAGAACAAAAAACTGTCAGCCAAGAACACTTTATCCAGCAAAGTAATATTCCAGAAATAATGCAGACATAACGACATTCCCAGACAAACAAAAGCAGAGGGAACTCATCATCACTACACCAGCCTTACAAGGAATGCTTAACGCTGTAATACAACTGTAATGAAAAGATGAGAATTACTATAATGAAAACATGTGAAAGTGTAAAACTTACCAGTATAGGTAAATTCATAATGAATCTCAGAATACCCCAGGGATATAATGGTGCTATGTAAGTGTTTCAATTATTTAGTATGAAGGTTTAAAGTCAAAATGGTTCAAAACAAAAAAAAAGGAAGAAAGAAAAAAGCATAGCACCACAGAAAACCACAAATGTAAAAAACAACAGAGGAAGAAAGGAACGAAGGATCTACCAAACAACTAAAAAATAATTAACAAAATGGTAGAAATGAGTTCTTATCTATCAGTAATACTTTGAAGGTAAATGGATTAAATTCTCCAATTAAAAGATAAATAAAGATGGCTGAATAAGAACAGCTCCAGTCTGCAGCTCCCAGCATGATCAATGGAGAAGATGGGTGATTTCTGCATTTCCAAATTGAGGCACTTGGTTCATCTTACTGGGATAGGTTGGACAGTGGATGCAGCCCATGGAGAGCAAGCTGAAGAAGGGCAGGGCGTCACCTCACGCAGGAAGTGCAAGGGGTCGGGGGATTTCCCTTTCCTAGCCAAGGGAAGCCGTGACAGGCTGTACCTGGAAAAACGGGACACTTCCGCCCAAATACTGTGCTTTTCTTATGGTCTTAGCAACCAACAGACCAAGAGATTCTCTCCCGTGCCTGGCTGCGCAGGTCCTATGCCCACAGAGCCTTGCTCACTGCTAGTGCAGCAGTCTGAGATCAAACTGTGAGGCTGTAGGCGGGCTGGGGGAGGGGCGTCTGACATTGCTGAGGCTTGAGTAGGTAAACAAAGTGACCAGGAAGCTCAAACTGGATGGAGCCCACTGCAGCTCAGCAAGGCTACTGCCTCTATAGACTCCACCTCTGTGGGCAGGGCATAGCTGAACAAAAGGCAGCAGAAATTTCTGCAGACTTAAACGTCCCCGTCTGACAGCTCTGAAGAGAGCAGTGGTTCTAACAGCATGGCATTTGAGCTCTGAGAATGGACGAACTGCCTCCTCAAATGGGTCCCTGACCCCTCTGTAGCCTAACTGGGAGACACCTCCCAGCAGGGGCCAACAGACACCTTATACAGGTGGGTGCCCCCCTGGGACGAAGCTCCCAGAGAAAGGATCAGGCAGCAATATTTTCTGTTCTGCAATATTTGCTGTTCTGTAGCCTCTGCTGGTGATACCAAGGCCAACAGGGTCTGGAGTGGACCTCCAGCAAACTCCAACAGACCTGCAGCTGAGGGACCTGACTGCTAGAAGGAAAACTAACAAACTGAAAGGAATAGCATCAACATCAACAAAAAGGACATCCACACCACAACCCTATCTGTAGGTCACCAACATCAAAGACCAAAGGTAGATAAAAACCACAAAGATGGGGAGAAACCAGAGCAGAAAAGCTGAAAATTCTGAAAATGAGAGTGCCTCTTCTCCTCCAAAGGATTGCAATTCCTCACCAGCAAGGGAACAAAGCTGGATGGAGAATGAGTTTGACGAGTTGACAGAAGTAGGCTTCAGAAAGTTGGTAATAACAAACTTCTCCAAGCTAAAGGAGCACGTTCTAACCCATCACAAGGAAGCTAAAAACCTTGAAAAAAGGTTAGACAAATGGCTAACTAGAATAAACAGTGTAGGGACGACCTTAAATGACCTGATGGAGCTGAAAACCATGGCATGAGAATTTCGTGAAGCATGCACAAGCTTCAATAGCCAATTCGATCAAGTGGAAGAAAGGATATCAGTAATTGAAGATCAAATTCATGAAATAAAACGAGAAGACAAGTTCAGAGAAAAAAGAGTAAAAAGAAACAAAGACTCCAAGAAATATGGGACTATGTGAAAAGACCAAATCTACGTTTGATTGGCATACCTGTAAGTGATGGGGAGAATGGAACCAAGTTGGAAAACACTCTTCAGGGTATTATCCAGGAGAACTTCCCCAACATATCAAGGCAGGCCAACATTCAAATTCAGGAAATATGGAGAACACCGCAAAGATACTCCTCGAGAAGCGCAATCCTAAGACACATAATTGTCAGATTCACCAAGGTTGAAATGAAGAAAAAAATGTTAAGGGCAGCCAGAGAGAAAGGTCAGGTTACCCACAAAGGAAAGCCTATCAGACTAACAGTGGATCTCTTGGCAGAAACCTTACAAGCCAGAAGAGCGTGGGGGCCAATATTCAACATTCTTAAAGAAAAGAATTTTCAACCCAGAATTTCATATCCAGCCAAATTAAGCTTCCTAAGTGAAGGAGAAATAAAATCCTTTACAGACAAGCAAATGCTGAGAGATTTTGTCACCACCAGGCCTGCCTTACAAGAGCTCCTGAAGGAAGCACTAAACATGGAAAGGAACAACTGGTACCAACCACTGCAAAAACATGCCCAATTGTAAAGACCATCAATGCTATGAAGAAACTGCATCAACTAAGGGGCAAAATACCCAGCTAACATCATAATAACGGGATCAAATTCACACATAACAATATTAACCTTAAATGTAAATGGGCTAAATGCCCCAATTAAAAGACACAGACTGGCAAATTGGATAAAGAGCCAAGTCCCATCAGTGTGCTGTATTCAGGAGACCCATCTCACGTGCAGAGACACACATAGGCTCAAAATAAAGGGATGGAGGAAGATGTACCAAGCAAATGGAAAGCAAAAAAAAAAAAAAGCAGGGGTTGCAATCCTAGTCTCCGATAAAACAGACTATAAACCAACAAAGATCAAGAGAAACAAAGAAGGCCATTACATAATGTAAAGGGATCAATTCAACAAGAAAAGCTAACTATCCTAAATATGTTTGCACCCAATACAGGAGCACCCAGATTCATAAAGCAAGTTCTTAGAGACCTACAAAGAGACTTAAACTCCCACACAATAATAATGGGAGACTGTTACCCCACTGTCAATATTAGACAGATCAATGAGACAAAAGGTTAACAAGGATATCCAGGACTTGAACTCAGCTCTGCACCAAGCGGACCTAATAGACATCTACAGAACTCTTCACCCCAAAACAAGAGAATATACATTCTTCTCAGCACCACATCTCACTTATTCTAAAATTGACCATATAATTGGAACTAAAGCACTCCTCAGCAAATGTAAAAGAACAGAAATCACAATAAACTGTCTCTCAGACCACAGTGCAATCAAATTAGAACTCAGGGTTAAGAACCTCACTCAAAACCGCACAAATACATGGAAACTAAAGAACCTGCACCTGAATGACTACTAGGTTAATAATGAAATGAAGGCAGAAATAAAGATGTTCTTTGAAACCAATGAGAACAAAGACACAACGTACAAGAATCTCTGGGACACATTTAAAGCAGCGTGTAGAGGGAAATTTCCAGCACTAAATGCCCACAAGAGAAAGCAGGAAAGATCTAAAAGAGACCTAAAATCACAATTAAAAGACCTAGAGAAGTAAGAGCAAACACATTCAAAAGCTAGCAGAAGGCAAGAAATAACTAAGATCAGAGCAGAACTGAAGGAGATAGAGACACAAAAATCCCTTCAAAAAATCAATGAATCCAGGAGCTGGTTTTCTGAAAAGATCAACAAAATTGATAGACCGCTAGCAAGACTAACAAAGAAGTAAAGAAAGAAGAATCAAATAGACATAATAAAAAATAATAAAGGGGATATCACCACTGAGCTCACAGAAATACAAACTACCATCAGAGAGTACTGTAAACACTTCTACGCAAATAAACTAGAAAATCTAGAAGAAATGGATAAATTCCTGGACACATATACCCTCCCAATACTAAACCAGGAAGAAGTTGAATCTTTGAATAGACCAATAACAGGCTTTGAAATTAAGGCAATAATTAATAGCCTACCAACCAAAAAAAGTCCAGGACCAGACAGATTCAGAGCGGAATTCTACCAGAGGTACAAAGAGGAGCTGGTACCATTCCTTCTGAAACTATTCCAATCAATAGAAAAAGAGGGAATGCTCCCTAACTCATTTTATGAGGCCAGCATTATCCTGATACCAAAGCCCAGAAGAGACACAACAAAGAAAAGAGAATCTTAGACCAATATCCCTGATGAACATCAATGCAAATATCCTCAATAAAACACTGGCAAACCGAATCCAGCAGCACATCAAAAAGCTTATCCACCACCATCAAATCGGCTTCACCCCTGAGATGCAAGGCTGGTTCAACATACGCAAATCAATAAATATAATCCATCGCATAAACGTAACCATTGACAGAAACCACATGATTACCTCAATAGATGCAGAAAAGGCCTTCAAGGAAATTCAATAGTGCTTCATGCTAAAAACTCTCAATAAACTAGGTATTGATGGAACATATCCCAAAATAATAAGAGCTATTTAGGAGAAACCCACAGCCAATATCATACTAAATGGGCAAAAACTGGAAGCATTCCCTTTGAAAACCAGCACAAGACAAGGATGCCCTCTCTCCCTACTCCTATTCAACATAGTGTTGGAAGTTGTGGTCAGAGAAATCAGGCAAGAGAAAGAAATAAAGGTATTCAATTAGGAAAAGAGGAAGTCAAATTGTCCCTGTTTGCAGATGACATGATCGTATATTTAGAAAACCCCATCGTCTCAGCCCCAAATCTCTTTAAGCTGATAAGCAACTTCAGCAAAGTCTCAGGATACAAAATCAATGTGCAAAAATCACAAGCATTCCTATACACCAATAACAGACAGAGAGCCAAATCATGAGTGAACTCCCATTCACAATTGCTACAAAGAGAATAAAATACCTAGGAATACAACTTACAAAGGATGTCAAGCAACTCTTCAAGGAGAACTACAAATCACTGCTCAACGAAATAAAAGAAGACACAAACAAATGAAAGAACATGCATACTCATGGATAGAAAGAATCAATATTGTGAAAATGGCCATACTGCCCAAAGTAATTTATAGATTCAATGCCATCCCCATCAAGCCACCAATGACTTTCTTTACAGAATTGGAAAGAAAACTAAAGTTCATATGGAACCAAAAAGAGCCCACATTGCCAAGACGATCCTAAGAAAAAGAACAAAGCTGGAGGCATCACGCTACCTGACTTCAAGCTATTTTACAAGGCTACAGTAACCAAAACAGCATGATACTGGTACCAAAACAGATATACAGACCAATGGAACAGAACAGAGGCCTCAGAAATAAAACCACACATCTACAACCATCTGATCTTTGACAAACCTGACAAAAACAAGAAATGAGGAAAGGATTCCCTATTTAATAAATAGTGCTCAGAAAACTGGCTAGCCATATGTAGAAAGCTGAAACTGGATCCCTTCCTTACACCTTATACAAAAATTAATTCAAGATGGATTAAAATTTAGATGTTAGACCTAAAACCATAAAAACCCTAAAAGAAAACCTAGGCAATACCATTCAGGACATAGACATGGGCAAGGACTTCGTAACTAAAATATCAAAAGCAATGGCAACAAAAGCCAAAATAGACAAATGAGATCTAATTAAATTAAATATAATAAAAGAGCTTCTGCACAGCAAAAGAAACTACCATCACAGTGAACAGGCAACCTACAGAATGGGAGAAAATTTTTGCAATCTATCCATCTGACAAAGGGCCAATATCCAGAATCTGCAAAGAACTTAAACAAATTTACAAGAAAAAAAAAAACCATCAAAAATTGGGCAAAGGATATGAACAGATACTTCTCAAAAGAACAGATTTATGCAGCTAACAGACACATGAAATAATGCTCATCACCACTGGTCATCAAAGAAATGCAAATCAAAACCACAATGAGATATCATCTCATGCCAGTTAGAATGGTGATCATTAAAAAGTCAGGAAACAATAGATGCTGGAGAGGATGTGGAGAAATAGGAACACTTTTACACTGTTGGTGGGAGTGTAAATTAGTTCAACCACTGTGGAAGACCGTGTGGCAATTCCTCAAGGATCTAGAACTAGAAATACCCTTTGACCCAGTGATCCCATTACTGGGTATTTACCCAAAGGATTATAAATCATTCTACTATAAAGATACATGCACATGTATGTTTATTGCGGCACTATTCACAATAGCAAAGACTTGGAACCAACCCAAATGTCCATCAATGATAGACTGGATGAAGAAAATGTGTCACATATACACCATGGAATACTATGCAGCCATAAAAAAGGATGAGTTAATGTCATTTGCAGGGACATGGATGAAGCTGGAAACCATCATTCTCAGCAAACTATCACAAGGACTGAAAACCAAACACCGCATGTTCTCCCTCATAGGTGGTGATTGAACAATGAGAACACTTGGACACAGGGCGGGGAACATCACACACTGGGGCCTGTCGGGGGCTGTGGGGCTGGGGGAGGGATAGCATTAGGAGAAATACCTAATGTAAATGATGAGTTGATGGGTGCAGCAAACCAACATGGCACATGTATACCTGTGTAACAAACCTGCACGTTGTGCACATGTACCGTAGAACTTAAAGTATAATAATAAAAACAAAAAGATAAAGAATGGCTGGGCCGGGCGCGGTGGCTCACGCTTGTAATCCCAGCACTTTGGGAGGCCGAGGCGGGTGGATCACGAGGTCAGGAGATCGAGACCACGGTGAAACCCCGTCTCTACTAAAAATACAAAAAATTAGCCGGGCGTGGTGGCGGGCGCCTGTAGTCCCAGCTACTCGGAGAGGCTGAGGCAGGAGAATGGCGTGAACTCAGGAGGCGGAGCTTGCAGTGAGCCGAGATCGCGCCACTGCACTCCAGCCTGGGCGACAGAGCGAGACTCCGTCTCAAAAAAAAAAAAAAAAAAAGAATGGCTGAATGGATTAAACACACACACACACACACACACACACCCCTACGCACAACCCAACTATATGTTTCCTATAAGAGAGTCACCTCACCATTAAAGACAAACAGCGTGAAAGTGAAGGAATGGAAAAAGATATTTCATGCAAATGAAAACCAAAAGCAAGCAGGCATAGCCATACTTACATAAGATAAAGTAGACTTTAAGTCAAAAACTGTAAAAATGACAAAGAAGACTATTATATAATTTTAAAAGAATTAATTCAACAACAGTATATTACAATTATAAATATATCTGTACCTTATGCCAGAGCAGACAAATATATAAAGCAAATATTATTAAATCTAAAAGGAGAGATAGATTGCAATACAATAATGGCAATAATAACAACACCCCCACTTTCAACAATGGATAGGCCAACTGGCAGAAAATCAACAAAGAAACATTGAACTTAAAGTTCACCATAGATCAAATGCACCTAACAGACATTTAGAGAACATTCTATTCAATAGCTGAAGAATGTACATTTTTCTCAAAAGCACATGGAATATTCTCCAGGATAGATCATATATTAGGCCATGAAACAACTCTTTAATAATATAGAAATCCTATCCAGTATTTTTTCTCACAACAATGATATAAAACTAGAAATCAAAAACAAGAAAAATCTTGAAACCTTTCTACATACATGGAAATTAACGATATACGTTTAAATTACCACTGGGTCAATAACAAAATTAAAAGAGAAATTTTATAACTTTTTGAGACAAAGAAGAAGAATGGAAACACATCATATGAAAGCCTATTATACATGGCAAAACTGGTTCTAAGAGGGAAGTTTATAGCAATAAATGCTTATGTCACAAAAGAATAAAAAAATTCTTATAAACAACACATTAGTGCACCTCAAGGAATTAGAAAAACAAGAACTAATTAAACACAAAAAAGTTGGATAGCCTAGAAGAAATAGATAAATTCCATATCTTTTAAGTGGAGAACTTAAACCATTTGCATTCAAGGTTGTTATTGATATCTGTGGTTTTGTTCCTGTCATATTAATTATTTTCTGGTTGTTATATATATGTATAGAGAGAGAGATAAAAAGATATAGATATAGATATATATTGATATATAAAAGATATAGAAATATATCTTTTCTTTTTCTCTTATTGATTGTTATTGTGGTTTGGTGGATTGCTGTAGTAGTACCACTTAAGTCTGTTCTTCTCCTCTGTGTGATTGCTTCATCATTGAGTTTTACAGTTTTGTATGTTTTCATGGTGGTAAATATCCTTTGTTTCCAGGTTTAGGACTCCGTTGAGCATTTCCTAAAGGGCCCATCTAGTGATAACAAATTTTCTCAGCATTTGCTTATCTGAGAAAGACTTTATTTCTCCTTCATTTATGAGGATAATTTTGCTGAATGTATTATTCTTGGCTAATAGTATTTTTCTTTCAGCACTTTGACGGTATCACCCCATTCTCTTCTGGTCTGTAAGGCTTCTGCTGAGAAATCTGCTGTTGGTCTGACGGGATTTCCTTTATAGGCGACTAGATGCTTTTCTTTTGCCATTTTTAAGATTTTCTCTTTACTTTGACTTTATACAGATTGACTATAATGTGCCATACAGAAGATCTTTTTGCACTGTATCTTCCTGGGAAATCACTGAGCATTCTATATCTGAGTGTATAAATCTCTTATTAGACTTGTGAAGTTTTCATTTATTATTTCATTAAATGGATTGTCTAATCCTTTCTTTGTCTCTTTGCACCCAGGGATACCAATAATTTGAATATTTGACCACTTTATGTTGTCCCAAATGTGGCAATGGCTTTGCTTGGTCTTTTTTATTCTTTATTTTTCTCTGAATGGATTATTTCAAAAGACTGTCTTCAAGTTCTGAGATTCTTTCTACTACCAGATCTAGATTATTTTTGAATATTTCAAATGTATTTTGTATTTCCCTCAATTAATTTTTTAGCTCCAGAATTTTCATTGGGTTATTTTAAAAAATATATGGCCAGGTGTGGTGGCTCATGCTTGTAATCCAGCACTTTGGGAGGCCAAGGTGGGCGTATCACTTGAGGTCAGGAGCTTGAGACCAGCCTCGCCAGAATGACAAAACCCCATCTCTACTAAAAATACTAATAAATTTGAATATATGACCACTTTCTGTTGTCCCAAATGTGGCAATGGCTTTGCTTGGTCTTTTTTATTCTTTTTTTCTTTATTTTTCTCTGAATGGATTATTTCAGAAAACTTGTCTTCAAGTTCTGAGAGTCTTTCTTCTGCCTGATCTAGATTATTTCTGAAGATTTCAAATGTATTTTGTATTTCCTTCAATGAATTTTTTTAGTTCCAGAATTTTCATTGGGTTATTTTAAAAAATATATGACTGGGTGTGGTGGCTCATGCTTGTAATCCTAACACTTTGGGAGGCCAAGGCAGGTGAATCACTTGAGGTCAGGAGTTTGAGACCAGCCTGGCCAGCATGATGAAACCCTATCTCTACTAAAAATTTAAAAAATTATCCAGGAGTGGTGGCACGTGCCTGTAGTCCCAGCTACTCGGGAGGCTGAAACAGGAGAATCACTTGAATCCTGGAGGCAGAGGTTGCAATAAGCCAAGATTGCACCATTGCACTCCAGCCTGGGCAACAGACAACAGACTGAGACTCTGTCTAAAATATATATATATATCTTTTATACAATTTTTATTCAGTTCCTGAAATATTTTTCTGATGTATTTGGATTGTTTTTCAGAATTCTCTTGTATCTCACTGAGTTTCTTTAAAATCAGTATTTTGAATTCTTTATCTGGGATTTCAAACATTTCTTTTTGATTAAGATGTGTCTATTCCCTAAGGATTATTGTGTTTCTTTAGAGGTGTCATATTTCCTTGCTTTTTTTTTTTTTTTTTTGAGACAGAGTCTCGCTCTGTTGCCTAGGCTGGAGTGCAGTGGCGCAATCTCGGCTCAATGCAAGCTCTGCCTCCTGGGTTCATGCCATTCCCTGCCTCAGCCTCCCGAGTAGCTGGGACTACAGGTGCCCACCACCATGCCCGGCTATTTTTTTGCATTTTTCGTAGAGACAGGGTTTCACCATGTTAGCCAGGATGGTCTCAATCTCCTGACCTTGTGATCCGCCCACCTCGGCCTCCCAAAGTGCTGGGATTACAGGCGTGAGCCACCGTGCCCAGCCTTTCCTTGCTTTTAAAATTTCCTGGGTCATTATGTTGATATCTGTGCATCTGGTGTAACAGTCACTTCTTCCTAATTTTGAGTTAACTCCTGTAAAAGAGGATTTTTCCTGAAGACGTATCTATGGTGTTGGTTGGGTAGGGTACTTTGCCTTTGATTCTGTGTGTGTGTGTGTGTAGAAGTGTAGTCTCTGTATGATTTCTTTGGCTGTAAACAGCATTAATGGCATCTGTGATTTCCTCAGTGTGCTAAAGTACAGTTATTAGAAGATGCTGTGGTGAAGTTGTGCTGGGGGCTGAGATGCCAGGTGGGCCAGTTTTCAGGCCCCAGTGGTGGCATCGGTGGCTGAGCATGCCTATTTTTGTGCCCCAGGGTGGTGTACACTGGTATTTCTGTTGGCAGTTGGCAGTGAGCAAATTCTTGGGACTCCAGGTGGCTTGTTCTGATGCTGGTAGTGGCAGCAGTGGACGAGGTGAATGAGTGAGTGGATTCTTAGGCCCCTGGGCAACTAGTGTGGTTTAGGCAATGACAATAACAGTGGGAGAATAATTCTCTGGGTCAAGCAGTGTGCCTTGATATTGGTAGTGGCTGCGATGGACTAGACAGGCCAATATCCAAGCCTAAAGATGGCACTTGTAGGTAGGTGTCAACTGAAGTGGTAGCAGCTGGGAGTTTAGGTCCAACCACAGGCTCCACAAGGAGTGCTGAGATGACCAAAGTGGTAGCTTGGATTGGGCAATCTCCAGGACCCCAAGCTACGCTCTCTGTCCTGAAGGGAGGGCTGAAACCAGGGTAGATAGGCTTGTGCTCTGGCCACCCAATGGTGACAGCAGGCACTAGCTGTGGTGGGCAGGGGCATAACAATCTTCAGGTCCCAGGTGGAGTGCTAGGATGACAGGCAGTAACAGCTATGCTGAGGAACGCCACTAGAGAGAGTGTGGCTATCGTTGGTGGCCACAGCCTGAACCAGCATGTGGGGAACATACATCACTCTTACACTTGGTGCTTTCCCCCAGCCCTGGTAGCAGTAGTCCATGCCTAGCTCACTCTTCCATCCCAGCTGCAGGAGCCCCCACCCAGCACGTGACAACGTCCCAGCAGCAATTCATGCCCCACTTGTGTCCCAGTCTCAATCCTGGTAGTGCTTATTTCCTGGCATCAGGAGCTGCAGCCCACACTTTTCTTGCTTCTTAGCTCCAGCCCCAGGAGCACACTCAGCTCATTCTCTAGTTTTAGCAGCAGTAGCCTGAGTTTCCATAACATCACAATTCTGGCACCACTGGGCCACAGGGCAGTGTGCAGTCTGCCAAAGGCTAGGTTTGATAACGGCACCTTGCTGTAACCACTTAAGTCTCAGATAGGGTGTGGAACCCAGTGCAAGCTCTCTCCCTAGTACAGTTCCATCCCACAGTCTCCTGGCAGCTACCTATGTTAATTTCAGGGGTTGGGAGGGTCAAAGGGTTCTCCCGTGACCAGTATTACATGATTCCACCGTGGGAACGTTAGCTGCCAGAAGTCTCTCACTCATCCTTTCCTCATGCTGGGAAATCACTTTTAGCACCCAGGCAATCCCTGCCAAGCAGGCTGCCTCTCTGTTTTTTCCTTTCTTGCTTTCAATGTCACCTCTCTGTTGAATTCAAGTTCTCTCTGGGATAACATATTCTGATATAGTTCAGATGCTTGTCCCCTCCAAATCTCATATTGAAATGTGATCCCCAGTGTTGGAGGTGGGATCTGGAGGGAAGTGTTTGGGTCATGGCAGCAGATCCCTCATGAATGGCTTAGTGCCCTCCTTCTGGTAATGAGTGAGTTCTTCCTCTGAGTTCACAAAAGATCTGGTTGTTTAAAAGAGTCTGAGAACTTCTCCTCTCTTTCTTGCGCCCTCTCTTGCCATGTGATATGCTGGCTCCCCTCTGCCTTGTGCCATGATTGTAAGCTTCCTGAGGCCTCACTAGAAGCAGATGCCAGCACCATGCTTCCTGTACAGCCTGCAGAACTGTAAGTCAAAATAAACTTCTTCTCTTTATAAATTATCCAGCCTCAGATATTCCTTTATGGCAGCACAGACTAACGCACTGTCCATGTACTATTTTGGTTCTTCTAAGTGGAGGAGGTGGCATGAAATGCTGCTAGTCAGCCATCTTGAAGCCCCCTCTTTGAAATTTAATTTTAGCCTTTTATTTTTACTTTTTCCTTGGCATTGGGGGAAATATTTTATAACAGACTTGAATTCCTTTTTTACTTACTTAACTCTATGTAATGATATTCACATGCATTATTGAATGCCTGCAAAACATCACTAAACATTATTTGCAATATCCCATTGTTGGGATATGACCTAACTTATAAAACCATTTATCTATTTTTTAAGATATTTATTTCCTTAAGAGAGATTACTAGAATTAGCAATATTGATTTAAGTAATATAAACATTTCTCATGGTCCTGAAGTGTAGCAATAAATAGCCTCCTTGAAATCGCTGGTGCCTTCCAGCTGTGATTTTAAAATAATCCTGGAAAATGACCAAAAATCACCTATTAACTTTGTTACTAGGGAAGCCCTGATGAAATAACTGGGAAAGTTCTTTTCCTTACTGTTTTTATTTAGTCTCTTATTTATAGGCACAGCTGCTTGAAGAAACCACATGGACTGGGATGGCACCAGAGCTGTATGACCTATGACCAGATACCAGAGGGAGATAAGACCCCCAAACTGGTACAAACTGAAACGGATTACCTTTAGCTGGCATAAGTCATTAATATATTATTATAATGCTAACATTACCTCCCCCAAAAAGAAAGTCTCTGCTATTTTGTATTTTGTGTGTATGAGTTTTAGGAAGACATATGTTTGTGAGTTGAGCCTGCACGTCTGGAGTCCCACCCTGCACATACTAACATTTCTCTCCCACCTCTCACACAGTCCTTAAAAACCCCATTCCTTCTATGGTTTGAGAAAAAGGGATCTTTAGAGTGAGAGTGCAGCCCTTCTTGATTTCTCGCCAGTGGCTTGCTGGTCTTTCCAAATGGGTGTTCTTTCTTTGCAACCAACATGAAGTAGAGAAACAACTCAGTTTACCGGTGACACTTTCTGATAATCCAGTTATATTAGCAGCTCTACAACTTCTTTTATTTCTTCCACTTCCCATATAATTTTTCTTTTTCTCTTTTCTTCCTTGCATCTATCCAGCATACTGATGGATGCCAATAACATAACCAGTATGAGAAAAACAAAAAAAATACTCTTTTTTAGATGATCAAGACTTACTCTTAGCTAATGCAATGGAGAAAAAACTGTCAGATTAATGTATGAATGGGCTGGACAATTAATGTTTACTTTAAGCTAATCAAATATTAATATTAGGTAAAAGCACTGAATCTAGAAAAACAGCATTTTCCCAAATTAAACAAATTCTTCCTGTCTTTTAGCAATGCTATTTGTCTTTGCTTTCCTAAATTTCATTTTAACTTAATTTTGACTATATAGCAAATGTTAAAACATATATTCAGAATTAGTTTTAAACAATCTATAGTGTTCAAACTTTCAGACTTGCAATATTATGAAAAGTCTGAAGATGGCTAAGAAACATAGCAAGGCCTGGTGGCAAGAGCTATGATCTCTGAGTCAGAAGCTGAACTTACTACCAAAAGCTGAATGACCTCAAAAAGGTCATTTAAGTCCACAGTGTTATAGTTTTACAAACTATAAAATGGGCATAATATTTATCCTGTATATCTAACATTAATATAATGAATATAATCTTTCAATTAGATTCACAAATATTTATTTTGTTTTTTCTTTTTTTTTTTTTTTGGACAGGGTCTCACTCTGTTGTTCAGGCTGGAGTGCAGTGGTGTGATCTCAGCTCACTGCAATCTCTGCTTCCCAGGCTCAAGTGATCCTCCTACCTTAGCTTCCTGAGTAGCTAGGACTTCAGGTACATGCCACCACATTCGGCTAATTTTTGTATTTTTTTAAAGACGGGGTTTCACCAAGTTGGCCAGGCTCGTCTCGAACTCCTGAGCTCAGGTGATCCACATGTCTCAGCCTCCCAAAGTGCTGGGATTACAGGCATCAGCCACTGTGCCCAGCCTAATACCCTTTTATATCCCAAGCATTCGTCTAGATATAATTTTTAAAAAGATGTGCACAGTCTCTAACTTCACGGAATTTATAAGAGATTAATGACAATGATGACTCACAAAAGTATGATGAATGTTACAAAAGGAAATATAAAGGTAGCTGTGAGAGCTTTATATCAAGGGGATTTAAATCTGTGGGGGAATCTCCTGAGAAGATGAAGGGCTAAGGCCTAGGAAGAGGCGTATAACGGAGAAGATTAATATCTTAAGTTTTCAACTTGGTTGCATATAGGAATAAAAATAGCAGCAGAACATGCTTTACTGACTTTTAGTGTGGTTAAGAAATTAGTTGCCGATATTGAAAAACTTTGAGATTACAGAAAAAAATCAAATTTCTAGTTTTCTTGAAAAATTAGAGGATCTAAGACATGGCAGCAATCAGTTGAACCAAGTAGCAGCTGCTTTTATGAGAGTAGGTGTTCTCCATTTTGCCACAGGTACCAGCGATCCTGACTGTATTACACCTGATCTGCTTCACTTTAATCTGCCTCTGCTACATTTGGATTTTTAATATCTGATCTAAAAGGAAGGTTGTACTATACACTGAAGAAGGGAAGTAAATCCTGTGTGTCTTGAGCAAGAGACAAAGAAGAATCAGAGTGGGAGCTGAAGCTGAAGTGATATGTAGGTATCTGATAGAGACAGGGAAAAAAAACAGTGTTTTTCCTTCTCTAACACTCATTCAATACAGCACAGAATGCTTCTGTGACCAGATGTGAGGGAGGGGTTCCCCACACATCAAGCAAATCTCCAGCAGACACCAGAGGGGTGTCCTGGAATTCTATTCAATTCTCACATTATTTACCTGGAGATAACTTAGGGTAAGGGCTCAGTCCCACAAGACTGACGCTCACTTCAGATGCCAATCACAAGCCACAGATTGTTGCCTTTTCTTCCCACTGACTGGCTATAAAGCAGGGGTTCCCATGACCTCTTCTTTTAATTTGCTAGAGGAGCTCACAGAACTCAGGAAAACACTTCACTTATATTTACCCATGTATTATTAAGAATACTTCAAAGGATACAGATGAACAGCCAGATGGAAAAGATGCACAGAGCAAGAGATGTGAGAGCTTCCCTTCCTTGTTTGGGTGCCACCCTCCAGGAACCTTCACAAGTTTAGCTCCACAGAAGCTCTTCAAATGCAGTCCTTTCAGGTTTTTATGGAAGATTCATTGCATAGGCATGACTGACTAAATCATTAGCCACTTGTGATCGACCCAGCTTTCACTCACCCTGGTTGGAGGGTGAAGCTAAAAGTTCCAAATCTTTAATTGCAGGGTTGGTTCCCTTGGCAACAGTTCTCCATTCTGAGGCTATCTAGTAGCCCCCAGTTTTCCAGGAGTCCCCAGCCATTAGTCATCTTATTAGCTTAAAAAAGACATATCACTTAAGAGGGTCCAAGAGTTTTAAGAGCTGTATGCCAGGAAAAGGGAAGGAAAACCAAATATATTCAATATTTCACAATATCACAGTGCCAGATGTGGCAGGCCTGGTAAGCCTTAGGTCAATGGATGCCACTGAAGAGACTAAAACCGGGAAATTACATGCTCATATTTTAGTTTTAAAAATGCATTTCTAAGTGCAGTGTGGAAAGTGAATTTCAAAAAGCTGAAGATGAAAAAGTATTAATTTGCATTATATTGCAAAGCTTCAGATGAAAACCAAGGATACATTTTAAATTTTGTGTACAGTAGGTTCTATTGTGATAAAAGAAAGGTATTGTGACTCTTAGACTTTCTCTAAAGATGATAAAATAAAAATTAGTCATATCTTGAGAAAACATTGACCAAAATTATTCTAACATGAAGGGGAAAAAATTTGCATAAAAAGTGAAAAACCAGACGATAAAACCTGAGTGATAAAAGTTTCCCGTATGTTGCAGAAGAGTCTTTCCCTTGCTCAATACATTACATCTTACTATTATTCAAATAAACTTAAACTAAAACAGACTCACTAAAAAGGACATAACTCAGAATGACCCATGGGGCTTATTTCCTGTTAGATTCTATCCCTGGTTCTGCTCTATAATTCTATTTGAATACATTTCAGCAATGATTCATCTTGTCAGTCTGCCAACAGTCTTTCCTACTGAGCAAGTGGCATGTACTTCACGTACTTTAGCAGAAACACAATTGAGGACTTCGCTTAGATTGCCCCCAATTATCTTATTTACTTCTCAAAAATAAGTCATATTATTTCTATCAGTAATATGGCTCTCTAAATCTAAATATTATATGACAAACAGTGAAAGTTCATTTAAAACACCAAGGAAATACTATCAAGGGGTGACTGACCTGCATTTTGGGGACCTAGCCTCCTTTAGCAAGGCTCACTGCCTGGGATCTGTGTGGACACTGTGTCTGATGTCCAGGGTAAGTCTCTGCCTTCCAGGCCCAGCCTGGAGCAGTGGGCACCATGGCACATCTGATAGCATTGCACACTTTTTTTTTTTTGATGATTCTTCTGCCCTAATATATTAGCAAGATTTTCGTCAAGAATATTAGTTCATTATTATAGTCTCACTTTATTCCCTACTATCCTCATCTCCACCTCAAGATTGAGATCTGGAGTTCATGAAGAGCTGAGCTAAAGTAATAATACTTTGTCATTTTAAATGGCTAATATTAGATAGTTAATATTTATTGAGTCATTATGTATCAGAGATTATTAAAAGTGCTTTGTATGTATTAGTTCCTTTTATTTTCACAATAACCCTATCAAATAATTAGGGAAGTTATCATTTTTAAAAATAAGAATACCCAGCCATACAGTGATTAAGTTAACAGCCCATGGCCAAATACAGCAGGTGGTGAAGGTGGAATTTAAAACCTTGCTATTAACCGTCACTCTATAGCTCTAGAGCCCACACTTTGAGGCTCTACATGATAAACATTCTGCTGTACTGGGAGTCACATTCTTTTCTGTAATATTTGACTTCATTAAATGTGCTGTTTTCTAGGTGACCTCTGGTCAGCCAAGAAATTAGGCCCCTGGTGGATACATCCTATCAGTCACGAGTATGAGCAGACATAACTGGATATCAGTAACTGACCTAAGTTCAAGCTGGGACCCCTATTTTTCTCAACTCCTGGAAACAGTGACCTCAGAGTTCCCTCTTGTTTTTTTTCCTTCATCTTCATCAAGTCAGACTGAAACCTTGACTTTTTGCTTCTCCTATTTAATGCCTTTATTGTAGACAACATTATTTCCTCAACTGGGAGTGAGTAATAGCAGAGAGCAAATAAGTAATCCTCTCTCTCTTTTTGGGTCAGAAACAAAAAAGGGGGCAGGAAGCCTACTTCAAGCAAATATGTTATGGAGGTTTTGCTGGCAGCAAGGATTTTCTGTGTTCCTAAGATTCCAAATTTCCTAGCTGCAACTCAAGATCTAATTTCCCCCAACAGAGAAGTGATTGAGCCAAATCAGTCATAGAGTCACCTCTTGAACCGTTCTCCTGAACTCTCATTTCCTTACAAGCAATACATCCTACCTTTAAATTGTTGAATCCATCAATTTCCCTCCATTGTTGTCCCCAGTAACCTTGCAAAGATCACCATCATCACTTACCTAAATTACTGAAAACACATCCTACCTCGTTTCCCAGGCTCCTATCCACCCCCATTCTCATTTCATTTTTCACACTGTAGCCAAGAATCTTTGAAAAATGCATATCTAGTCAAATTACCCCATATACAAAATTCCTCAATGACTCTCCATTGTTCTTAGAAAAATCAAAATGTTTCAATATTGCTTTCAATGACCGCACTCTCATTTATATTTCCAGATTCATCATTCATCATCCTTCCCAAAAGTGGCTCTTCAGTCTTTTCCATTCTATCTCCCATAACTCCTCTTTATTTCACTAAGGTAATATATATTTTTTCTTACCTATGGATATTTGCATGTCTTTTCTCCCAACCTCTCATTGTCCCTTCTCCTTTTCCAGGCTAACCCTTTCACATTTTGTATGCATCCATATCACCCTATTTTCCCATTGTTTTCATGGAAGGTTGCATTTTAATTGTTATTATTTGTATAGTTTGTACCTCAAGCTAAACTGTAAGCTACACAGGAACAGGAACTACTTTATTTTGATTACAATTGTATCTCCAGCACCTATTTCAGTGTTTGGCAAATAACAGGCATTCAGTAATAATTTATTGAATGAATACATGAGTAATCTGCCGCATTATGAGTTCAATAAGTTCCCATGGGTCTATTTTAAAGCTAAACTTTCAAATGAACTTCTGGAATAGTCTGTTAATAATTTGGGATTTTGCTCCACTTTGCCCATTTGTTTATTTAGAAATGGAATGTATTTTTACACAATCATCTTTTCCTTTCCTCCTTAAAGGCTGCTTCTAGATTTCTTATATTTGTTATTTAATCAAACAGGAATATAGAATAAAACCATGATCAGAGGTAGAGATGTTAGAAATAGCATTAGGAGAACTAGAAACAATAGAAAATAGAAAAAATAAATGTTATAAAGTGTTGACATATTACCTGGTGTTTATTGAGTGTTTAACAACTAGCACTTGGTAGGTACCCCCCAAAAATGTTAATTTTCTTTGTGAATGCAGCAATTTTTCAGAGTAGTCTTATCTGAATGTCCCCGATAGAAGATGTTGATAGCAGTACAGATGCCTCTCTGTCTATAGAATCAAGTTTAATCATTGACTTTAAAATTTTAGTGTCTAGCACTGTAGTATAATAAGTTTATTGTGAGATCTTCCCCCTATAGAATTACGCATTGTGAATAGAATGGAGTCTTTGAGGCACTGTAAGTCTTACAAAAGGTTTGGAAGTTATTTTAGTATCTTTCTGAGTAGAGGAGTGGTGGTGATAGGTTTAACTGTGACCAGTGCTGGCAGCTGGAAGCAGTAGGCTGCCCAGAGGAGTTGGATTGCCCTGAGGCAGATACTAGTAGTATAACACTATTGGGATTCTGAGCCTTAGACTAGCACTGAGGTGTCAATTTGAGCCTTCACTTTCAGCTGATTTAAGATACTTACAGAGAATTTAAGTGGTCCTTGGCTATTAGAACCCCTTAGATCTCAGCACAAGCAATGCCTCTCTGTTGAAATTATTGCCTAATTTAGACCCACTTGAATGCCACATAGTAAAGTAAGATTAGCTCACAATAAAAGCTTAAAAAGAAAAGGCAAAGTTAACATTAGCTAAAGCTAGCAAAACCAATAAACAACAGATCTAGACGCCCTAGACTTTATGTATGGAGTCATAAGAAAGAATGCTGGAAGATGGCTGATTAGAAGCAGATGCTGTCTGTGGCTCTCATGGAGAGAAATGAAAGGGGCGAGTGAATTCAATACCTTCAACTGAAATATCTGAGTTCTCGCATTGGTAGTGACTAGGCAAACAACTCAACTCATGGAGAACAAAGAAAATAAGGGTGGGGTGATGGTCCATCCTGGAGTGGCATGGAGCCAAAGGAACCCCTACCCCCAGCCAAGGAAAGCAGTGAGTGATGTACGACCCCTCCAAGGAAACCATGCTTTTCCCACAGATCTTTGCAACCCACAAGTCAGGAGCTCCTCTTGTGAGCCCATGCCACCATGGTCTTGGGTCCAATACACAGAGCTGTGTGGAGTCTCAGTAGAGTAGCTGCTCAGCACACACAGAGACCTGGGAGTTTTACATACTTCAGCCCCAAGATCCCTAGCAAGGTGAGAGATCCATCTGCACATATTCCTAGGAAGAGGGCTGAATTCAGGGAGCCAAGCAGCATCATTCTATGGACTCCACTTCCATGGCACCTCACAACCTGAGACCCACTGGCTTGGAATGCCAGCCAGCCAATGACAACAGTCTGGAGTCTGTCTGAGATGGGACCAAGTTCCCAGGGGAAGAGGCAGACACCACCTCTGTGGTTTGGTTGACTCAGCCATTCCAGCCTGCCAGCTTTGGAAAGTCCAAACAGTTTGAATGAGGAAGGAACCCCCACAACACAGCACAGCTGTTTTGCCAGATAGTGGCTAGAATGCTTCTTTACGTGGGACCCCAATACATTCCTCCTCACTGGGCAGGACCTGCCTGTCAGGGCTTCAGCCACTCCAACCAGAGTTATGTGAACAGAGCTCCATCCCAGGGAGAGATCAGTTGACTCAGATGTTCCAGCCTGCCTGCTTAGGAGAATCCAAATGGTCTGGATGAGGAAGTGTTTCCTCCCACAATTCAGCACACCTTCTTTACCAAAAAGCAGACTGACTAATTCCTTAAGCAGTTCCCTGATCCCATTCCTTCTGAATGATTGAGACCTTCCAACAGGGGCCTACAGCCATCTCCTACAGGTGCATTTGGGCTGGCAATAGGTCAGTGCCCCTCTGGGATGGAGCTCCCAGAGGAAGGAGCAGGCTGCCATCTTTCCTGTTTTGCAACCTTCACTGGTGATACCTCCAGGTACAGGAAAAAGTGAGGCAACTAGGGTCTGGAGCAGACCCTGAGCAAACTTCAGCAGCCCTACAGAAGAGTGGCCTGACTGTTAAAAAAATAAAAAGCAAACAAATGGAAAACTACTACAACAACATCAACAAAAAAGACCCCACAAAAACCCCATTCAAAGGTCAGCAACCTCAAACATCAAAGGTAGATAAGCTCACTAAGATGAGAAAAAAATCAATGTAAAAACACTGAAAACTCAAAAAGCCAGAGTGTCTCTTTCCCTCCAAATAACTGCAACATCAGTCCAGCAAGGGCACAGAACTGGGCTGAGGTTGAGATGGCCAAATTGACAGAGGTAGGCTTCAGAAGGTAGATAATAATGAACTTCACTGAGCTAAAGGAGCATGTTGTAACCCAATGCAAAGAAGCTAAAAATCATGATAAAACAATACAGGAACTGAGAGCCAGAATAGCCAGTTTAGAGAGGAACATAACTGACCTGATGGAGTTGAAAAACACAGTATGAGAACTTTACGATGTAATAACGTGTATCAATAGCAGAATAGACCAAGCAGAGGAAAGAATCTCAGAGCTTGAAGACTATCTTTCTGAAATAAGACAGGTGGACAAGAACAGAGAAAAAAGAATGAAAAGGAGCAAACAAAACCTCCAGGAAATATGGGATTATGTAAAGAGACCAAACCTGCGACTGATTGGAGTACCTGAAAGAGATGGGGACAATGGAACCAAGCTAGGAAACATGTCAGGATATCATCCAGGAGAACTTCCCCAACATAGCAAAACAGGTCAACATTCAAATTCAGAAAATGCAGAGAATCCTGGTAAGACACTCTGCAAAGATACCAACCCAAAGACACATAATCCTCAGATTTTCCAAGGTTGAAAGAAAAAAATGTTAAGCGCAGCCAAAGAGAAAGGTCAGGTCACCTACAAAGAGAAGCCCTTCAGACTAATAGCAGAACTCTCAGCAGAAACCCTACAAACCAGGAGAGATTGGGGGCTGTTATTCAACATTTTTAAAGAAAAGAATTTCCAACCCCAAATTTCATATCCGGCCAAACTAAATTTTATGAGCATAGTAAAAATAAGATCCTTTTCACACAAGCAAATGCTTAGGGAATTTGTCACCACCAGGCCTGTCTTGCAAGAGCTCCTGAAGGAAACACTAAATATGGAAAGGAAAACCCATTACTAGCTACTACAAAAACACGCTGAAGTACACAGACCAGTGACACTATGAAGCAATCACATAAATAAGTCTACAAAATAACCAGCTAGCATTATGAAAACAGGATCAAATTCACAATATTAAACTTAAATGTAAACAGGCTAAATGTCCCAATTAAAAGACACAGAATGGCAAACTGGATAAAGAATCAAGACCCATCAGTATGCTGTATTCAAGAGACCCATCTCACCTGCAAAGACACACCTGCAAAAACACTCAAAATAAAGGGATGGAGGAAAAGTGACCAAGCAAATAATAAACTGAAAAAAGCAGGGTTGCAATCCTACTTTCTGACAAAACAAACATTAAACCAATAAAGATTTTTTAAAAAGACAAAGAGGGGCATTACATAATGGTAAAGAGTTCAATTCAACGAGAAGAGCTAACTAACCTAAATATATGTGTGCAGGAGCACCCAGATTCATAAAGGAAGTCCTTGGAGACCTAGAAAGAGACTTAGACTCCCACACAATAATAGTGGAAGACTTTAACACCCCACTGACAATAGTAGACAGATTATTGAGACAGAAAATTAACAAAGATATTCAGGACCTGAACTCAGCTCTGGATCCAGTGGACCTGATAGATATCTACAGAACTCTCCATCCAAAAAAGAAAAAAAAAAAACAGAATACACATTCTTCTCATCACCACATGGCACTTACTCTAAAATGAATCACATAATCAGAAGTAAGACACTCCTCAGCAAACGCAAAGGAGCTGAAATCAGAATGAAAAGTCTGTTAGACCACAGTGCAATCAAATGAGAACTCAAGACTAAGGGATTCACTCAGAACCATACAACTACATGGAAACGAACAACCTGCTCCTGAATGACTCTTGGGTAAACAACTAAATTAAGGCAGAAATCAAGAACTTCTTGGAAACTAATAAGAACAAAGAGGCCATGTACCAGAATCTCTGGAACATAGCTAAAGCAGTGTTAAGTGGGAAATTTATAGCACTAAATGCCCACATCAAAAATCTAGAAAGATCTCAAGTTAACAACCTAATATCACAACTAAAAGAATTACAGTACCAAGAACAAACAAGCCCCAAATCTAGCAGAAGACAAGAAATAACCAAGATCAGAGCTGAACTGAAGGAGATAGAAACATGAAAAACTCTTCAAGAAATCAACAAATCCAGGAGCTGGTTTTTTTAAAATATTAATAAAATAGATAGACTGCTAGCTAGACTAATAAAGAATAAAAGGGAGAAGAATCAAATAAACACAATCAGAAATTATAATGGGGGTATCACCACTGACCCCACAGAAATACAAACAACCATCAGACAATAGTATAAATACCTAAGTGTAAATAAACCGGAAAATCTAGAAGAAATGGATAAATTCCTGGACACATACACTCTCCCTAGATTGAACCAGGAAGAAATTGAATCCCTGAATAGACTGATAACCAGGTCTGAAATTGAGGCAGTATAGCCTATCAACCAAAAAAGCTCAGGACCAGATGGATTCACAGCTGAATTCTACCAGAGATACAAAGAGCTGGTACCATTTCTACTGAAACTATTCCAAACAATTGAAAATGAGGCACTCTTCATTCTATGACACCAGCAATATTCTGATACCAAAACCGGACAGAGATAAAACAAAAAAAGAAAACTTCAGGTCAATATCCTTGATGAACATCAATGCCAAAAATCCTCAATAAAATACCAACAACCCAAATCCAGCAGCACATCAAAAAGCTTATCCATCACAATCAAGCTGGCTTCATCCCTGGGATGCAAGGTTAGTTCAACATATACAAACCAATAAGTGTAATTCATCACAAAAACAGAACTAAAGACAAAAATCACATGATTATCTCAATAGACGCAGAAAAGACCTTTGATAAAATTCAACATTCCTTTATGTTAAAAACTCTCAATAAAGTAGATATTGAAGGAACCAACCTCAAAATAATAAGACATATATTACAAACCCACAGCTAATATACTGAATGGGCAAAAGCTGTAAGCATTCCCCTTGAAAACTGGCACAAGAGAAGGATACCCTCTCTCACCACTCCTATTCAACATAGTATTGGAAGTTCTGGCCAGGGCAATCAGGCAAGAGAAAGAAATAAAGTGTATTAAAGTAAGAAAAGAGGAAGTCAAATTATTTTTGTTTGCAGATGACTTGATCCTATATCTAGAAAACCCCATCATCTCAGCCCAAAAGATTCTTAAGCTAATTAAAAACTTCAGCAAAGTCTTGGGATACCAAATCAATGTGAAAAATCACTAGCATTCCTATACACCATCAACAGGCAAGCAGAGAGCAAAATCATGAATGAACTCCCATTCAAATTGCTACAAAAAGAATAAAATGCCTGGGAATACAGCTGTATTAGTCCATTCCCACACTGCTAATAAAGACATACTTGAGACTGGGTAATTTATACAGAAAAAGAGGTTTAATGAACTCACAGTTCCACCTGGCTGGGGATCACCTGGCTCACAATCATGGCAGAAGGAACATCTTATATAGCAGCAGGCAAGAGAGCATATGCAGGGGAACTTCCCTTTATAAAACCATCAGATATCTTGAAACTTATTCACTATCATGAGAACAGCAAGGGAAAGACCTGCCCCCATGATTCAATTACTTCCCAACAGGTTCCTCCCATGATGCATGGGAATTATGGTAGTTATAATTGAAAATAAGATTTGGGTGGGACACAACCAAACCATATCAACAGCTAACAAGTGAAGGACCTCTTCAAGAAGAACTATAAACCACTGCTCAAAGAAATCAGAGAGGACACAAATGGAAAAACAATTTCATGATCATGGATAGGAAGAATCAATACTGTGAAAATGGCTATACTGCCCAAAGTAATTTACAGATTCAATGCTATTCCCATTAAACTACCATTGACATTCTTCATAAAATTAGAAAAAACTATTTTAAAATTCATATGGAACCAAAAAAGAGCCCAAATAACCAAGACAATCCTAAGTAAAAAGAACAAAGTTGGAGCCATCACATTACCTTACTACAAGGCTATAGTAACCAAAACAGCATGGTACTGGTACAAGAACAGACATACAGACCAACAGAACAGAATTGAGAACTCAGAAATAAGACTGCACACCAGCAACCATCTGATCTTCAACAAACCTGACAAAAACAAGCAATGGGGGAATTATTTTCTGTTTAATAAATGGTGCTGGGAGAACTGGCTAGCCATATACAGAAAATTGAAACTGGGCCCCTTCCTTACATAATATACAAAAATCAACTCAAGATGGATTAATGACTTAAATGTAAAAACCAAAACTATAAAAACCTTAGCAGAAAATCTAGGCAATACCGTTCAAGACATAGGCATTGGTAAATATTTCATGACAAAAATGCCAAAAGCAATGGCAAAAAAGCAAAAATTGACACATGGGATCTAATTAAATTAAAGAGCTTCTGCACAGCAAAAGAAACTACCATCAGAATGAACAGACAATCTACAGAATGGGAGAAAATTTTTGCAATCCATTCATCTGACAAAGGTCTAATATCCAGATCTACATGGAACTTAAACAAATTTACAAGAAAAAAACAAATGACCCCATTGAAAAGTGGGCAAACGACATAAACAGACACTTCTCAAAAGAAGACATACATGCAGCCAACAAACATAGGAAAAAGAGCTCAACATCACTGATCATTAGAGAAATGCAAATCAAAACCACAATGAGATACCATCTCATGCCAGTCAGAATGGCTATTATTAAAAAGTCAAGAAACAACAGATGCTGGTGAGGTTGCAGAGAAAAAGGAATGCTTTCACACTGTTAATGAGGGTGTAAATCAGTTCAACCATTGTGGAAGACAGTGTGGTGATTTCTCACAAAAACCTAGAAGCAGAAATACCATTTGACCAGCCATCTCATTACAGAGTGTATACCCAAATGAATATAAATCATTCTTTAATAAAGATACATGCATGCCTATGTTGATTGCAGCACTATTCAAAATAGTAAAGACATGGAATCAACCCAAATGCCCATCAATGATAGACTGGATAAAGAAAATGAAGTACATATACATCATGGAATACTATGCAGCCATAAAAAGGAATGAGATATGTCCATTGCAGGGACATGGATGGAGCTGGACGCCATTATCCTCAGCAAACTAACACAGGAACAGAAAAACAAACACTGCATGTTCTCATGTATAAGTGGGAGCTGAACAATTAGAACACATGGACACATGTGGGGGAACAACACACACTGGGCCTGTGGGAGGAGCAGGGGAAGGGAGAGCATCAGGAAGAATAGCTAATGGATGCTGGGCTTAATACCTAGGTGATGGGTTGATCTGTGCAGCAAACCAACATGGCACTTATCTACCTACGTATCAAACCTATACATCCTGCACATGTACCCCGAAACTTAAAATAGAAGTTGAAAAAAATAAAAGAAAAAAATAAAAATATGCTGCTTTTTTATTAAAATAAAACTAGGAAAGAAAATAGGTTAAAAAAGAAAAAATCCTGAGCAAATGTTTGAAGAAATAAAGGATTCTATTACAAAGATAGCAATTAAATCTATGAAACCATAGATTTGAGAAGGAAAATGAAACATCTAAAAATGAAAATATAAGAGTTGAAATTAAAAACTCAACCAATAGGCTAACTAATAAATACATCTAAAGGAAGAATTAATGATAATAGGTCTTGAGGAATTACACAGAATGCATTACAAAGAGATAAGAAAATTGAAAATTTTAAAGAGGTATAGAGGACAGAAAGAGGTTAACACAGATTTTGCCAGAGTTCTAGAATAGTAGAATGACAGAAAGGTGAAGAGGCATAATTTAAATACATATGTCACAATTTTTGAGATCCAATAAAAGCAGGAATCTTCACAGACAGAGAAATCAATATATTCCAAGTAGGTTAAATTGAAAAGAAAATCCAATCCTGGAAACATGAAGTTACAAAAAAAAAAAAAAAAAAAAAACAGTTGGAATGACAACAGTAAAAATGAAAGTTATGAGAAAGTGGGAAAATCTCTTCAAATTGTTGAGAGAAAAAAACTGTCCACCTAGAATAATGTATTCAGCCAAGCTGCCTTTCAAGAGTGTGCAAAGTAAAGATGTTTAGACAAACCCAAACTGAGAAGCTGTATCAATATATGCTCAGTATACTGATAGATAGGAAGAAGAGAAATTACACCCAGAAGCATGATCTGAAATACAAGAATAAATGATGAGCTATGAGCAAATAAAGTGATAAATGTTTTTGTGAATAGAAGCAAACATTGACTAAATAATAATTTTTAAATATGAATGCATTAGTCTGTTTGTACACTGCTATAAAAAACTGCCTGAGGCTGGGTAATTTATAAAGGAAAGAGGTTTAATTGACTCACAGTTCAGCATGGCTGTGGAGGCCTCAGGAAACTTACAATCATGGCAGAAGGCAAAGGGGAAGTAAGGCAACTCCTTCACAAGGCAGCAGGAAAGAGAATGCCAAACAAAGGGGAAGAGCCCCTTATAAAATCATCAGATCTAATGAGAACTCACTCAGTATCCTGAGAACAGCATGAGGGAAACTGTCTCCATAATCCAATTACCTCACCTGGTCTCTCACTTGATACATGGGGATTATGGACAGTGTAATTCAAGATGGAGATTTGGGTGGGGACAGAAAGCCTAACCATATTACTCTACCCTTAACCTCTCCAAAATCTCACGTCCCTGTCACATTTTAAAACCAATCATGCATTCCCAACAGCTCCCAAAGTCTGAATTCATTCCAGCATTAACTGCTTTGGGTTAATGGACTTTCAAGTCCAAAGTCTCATTTGAGACAAGGCAAGTCCCTTTTGCCTATGAGCCTGTAAAATCAAAAGCAAGCTAGTTACTTCCTAGATACAATGGGGGTACAGGCATTGGGCAAATACAACCATTCCAAATGGGAGAAACTGGCCAAAATAAAGGAGCTACAGGCCCCATGCAAGTCCGAAATCCAGAAGGGCAGTCAAATGTTAAAGCTCTGAAATGATCTCCTTTGACTCCATGTCTCACATACAGGTTACACTGATGCCAGAGGTGGGTTCCCATAGCCTTGAGCAGCTCTGCCATAATGGCTTTCCAGGGTACAGCTCTCCTCCTGGCTGTCTTCAAAGGCTGACGTTGAGTGTCTGCAGCTTTTCCAGGCACATAGTGCAAGCTATTGGTGGATCTACCATTTTGGGGTCTGGAAAATGGTGGCCCTCTTCTCACAGCTCCACTAGGCAGTGCCCCAGTGGGGACTCTGTGTGGGTGCCCGGACCCCACATTTCCCTTCCACACCACCCTAGCAGAGGTCCTCCATGAGGGCTTCACCCATGCAGCAAACTTCTACCTGGACATATAGGTATTTTTATACATCCTCTGAAATCCAGGTGGAGGTTCCCAAACCTCAATTCTTAACTTCTGTGCACTCATAGGCCCAACACCACGTGTAAGCTGCCAAGGCTTGGGGCTTGCACCCTCTGAAGCAATGGCCTGAGCTGCATGGTGGCCTATTTTAGCCAAGGCTGGGACCCAGGGCACCAAGTCCCAAGACTGCACAAAAGCAGCAAGGCCCTGGGCCTGGTCCATGAAACCATTTTTTTTCCTAGGCCTCTGGGCCTGTAATGGGAAGGGCTGTTTAGAAGACCTCTGACATGTCCTGGAGACATTTTCCCTATCGTGTTGGCAATTAAATTTGGCCCCTCATTAGTTATGCAAATTTCTGCAGCTGGCTTTAATTTCTCCCCACAAAATGGGTTTTTCCTTTCTATTGCATTGTCAGGCTACAAATTTCCAAATTTTCCAAATTTTATGTTGTTCTTCCCTTTTAAACATAAGTTCCAATTTCAAACAATCTCTTTGTGGATGCATAAAACTGAATGCTTTTAAGAGCACCCAAGTCACTTCTTGAATGCTTTGCTGTTTAGAAATTTCTTCCTCCAGATACCCTAAATCATTTCTCTCAAATTCAAAGTTCCACAGATCTCTAGGGCAGGGGCAAAAATGCTGCCAGTCTCTTTGCTAAGGCATAGCAAGGGTCACCTTTATTCCAGTTCCCAGCAAGTTTCGCATCTCCATCTGAGACCACCTCAGCCTGGACTTCATTGTCCATATCACTATCAGCATTTTTGTCAAAGCCAGTCAACAAGTGTCTAGGAAGTTCCAAACTTTCCTGCATTTTCCTGTCTTCTTCTGAGCCCTCCAAACTTTTCCAACCTCTTCCTGTTACCCACTTCCAAAGTCACTTCTACATTTTTGGGCATCTTTATAGCTGTATCCCACTCTCTACAATACCAGTTTACTGTATTAGTCCCTTTTCACACTGCTATAAAGAACTGCCGAGACTGGGTAATTTATAATGGAAGGAGGTTTAATTGGCTCACAGTTCAGCATGGCTGGGGAGGCCTCAGGAAACTTACAATCATGGAGGAAAGTGAAGGGGAAGCAAGGCACTTTTTCCACAAGGCAGCAGGAGGGAAAATGACAAAGGGAGAAGAGCTTCTTATAAGACCATCATATCTCATGAGAACTCACTCACTATCCTGAGAAACCACCACCATGAGCCAATCACCTCCACCTGGTCTCTCCCTTGACATGTGGGGATTATGGGGATTATAATTTAAGATGAGATTTCATTGGAGATATAAAGCCTAACTATACTAAGTAATGTCAAAATTATGGAATTGAATAAAAGGATAGGATTAAAATTCTGGACAAAATTAGCACATGTTTAGAGAGGATTAAAGTATCATGAAGTCTTTGTCTTTTTTTTTAGGAGAGGGCTAAGATAATGATAATTCTTAGAGTTAAAGTATTGCAAAGTCTTTGTATATTTTTTTTTATTATACTTTAGGGTTTTAGGGTACATGTGCACAATGTGCAGGTTTGTTACATATGTATCCATGTGCCATGTTGATTTCCTGCACCCACTTTGTATATTTTTTAGGAGAGGGCTAAAATAATGATAATTCTGACTCCTGGTAATGGTTTGCTAGGTTATTCTGATAATATTTGTTAACCTTAAAAAGGAAGAATGAACAGGTTAGAGGCAAATAAACATTTATTCAGGAACAGGGATTACAACCCAGTTAGCAGCCAGAGACTCCACCACCTGAAAGAGGAAAGAGGGCTTACACTGAGAAAAACTTATTTAGTTTACATATGTTGTTTGTCAGATTATTCCATTAGGTGATTAAACATGAAGAAATTACATGAGTTAGTCAGAAAAGCTATATACATAAAGTTCTTAAAGATAGTGACCAGTTTCTTTGTAGTGTGTACTGTTGAGAGTACAAATATTTGTGAAGGAAGTGTTACTTTGTAGATCTCAAAGTTCATCGGCAGTATTAATGTGAAGTCAGTAGACAAAGATGAAATTACTGATGTCAAGCATGGAACATTGATAAGCTCACATTTCCCTCATTTGATCAAGATACTTCTCCCAGGAGAGAATATCTGTGATCACCATAGGTCCCTAGACACTGACAAAAACAATGCTGTCTGAGTTCCATCTTGTCCTGCAAAAGCCAGGGTGAAGTGAGCCTATCTGTTCTGGATCCCTGGCTCACAGCGAAGTGAATTTATAAGCTATTTCATAGACTCAGTCAAGCTTATAATTCTAGGTGCTGTAAGTTCCTTCTGGATGTTCAGAACAGGCTACAGGAATCTGGGCCAACATCAAATCAGTGGGCAGCATTAGTGCTTGTTCTAAGCATTGAGACAAACACAGATGAACAAAATTATCAGAAACAATAATGTTTTCCAAGAACTTAGTGAACAGTTTTAAGAAAAAAAAAGTAATGTTATAATGATACTAAGTTGTAACAGGGATCTAGTCCAGGAATGTATCCTTTCTGGTAACAACTACATAAGTCAAAGGATGGCTTACCAATAGATGGCACTTGTCTTAGCCAACCTGCCTAAACTTTAATTTTATTGAGCTCCAGTTCAACTACTTCAGAGGCATTTTCCCAAGTATAATATAAGTTGTTAACTATCCCACAAACATTTCCCTGTACTGCCAACAGATAACCTAGAGTAATTCTGTTATTTAATACAGTTGCTGCTAATGAATTTAAAGATGGTTGCTGAGTGGCAATAGCTTTGACAGTTGAATCAGCTAGTGTATTATTACGTTTTCACACTGCTATAAAGAACTTCTGAAGACTGTGTAATTTATAAAGGAAGAAGGTTTAATTGACTCACAGTTCCATATGTCTGGAGAAGCCTCAGGAAACTTCCAATCATGGTGGAAGGTGAAGGGGAAGGAAGGACCTGCTTCACATGGTGGCAGGAGAGAGAAGTGAGAACACAGGAAAAAAATACCATTTATAAAACCATCAGATCTTAAGAGAATTCACTCACTATCACAAGAACAGCATGGGGGAAACAGCCCCCATAATCCAATCACTCCCCTCCCTCAACACGTGGAGAATTTAAGATGAGATTTGGGTGGGGACACAGAGATAAACCATATCAGCTAGGTTGCCTAGGATTTGAGAGAAATTAGTAATCATGATCATATTTCTCCATGTTCTACTCCAGGCAAAAAAAAAAAAAAAAACACTAATTGGGCAGAAGATGACATATTTATGCCTCAGGTCCTCTAGGAGTTTCCCTTTTGAAATAGGGTAAATATAATCCTTTTGGCCAGAATAAGGTGTTATTGGAGGGATAAATGAGATATTTTAGTGACATGAGCACCCAAAGTACACTGACTTGCTAATGACCAAGGGTCAAGGAATTTTCTTCCCCAGCATATGAAAGGATTTGGTCCCCATTCACAGACAAATATACAAACATAAGCACTCAGTCAGTTTTAAGAGTGGGAAAAATTGCATAAAGACCAACTTTGATTAGCATTTGCAAAACCAAAAATGACAAATAAACTGGTTTTCTTTTTGCATTTTCTCCTGAGAAACAAGAGTTTTAGTTGTTGAGTTATAGCAACAAGTATTCTTTTTCCATGCTTAAGAGAACAAGATCAAATTGAAACAGGGTAGGTTTTTGTCCTAGTTTCCCTTTATGTGCACCCTGATAATAAATAATGTTTGCATATACTAGTTCCACTGTGGCATTGGGAATTCCCAAGCAGTTTGTTATTGAAGTTACTCATGAGTCATAGTGTAAGGACAAAGTTTTATAGCAATCATGGCAGATCCACTTAGAAAAAGTAACACATGTGATATTATTGACTAACTACCTTAAGGCATTTTCATTCCAAGCATTTATAACTGATATAACAGTTAAAAAATTAATAACACAATCAGTTTATTATAATTTTGTTGAGCCTTTCCTAACAAATATGCAGCAAAAATCTCACATAAATGTCAACAGTTAACACAACCTCCACAGCAAATTTTCTGCTTGCCATACTATACAACTAGTCAGTTTGAAGATTTGGTAAGTTGAAGGGTCAGCTTTCCTGTTGAAGTTGAGGTCCTTGGGGGTTGGAGTGCTTTCTTAATGTGTGAAATATGGATCAAGGAGTTTATTCTCTGTAATTTGGAAGTACAAAGATTAGTTAACAACACTGGATAAACTTCATCTCATCAAGTTTCCAGAGAAGGTTTGGATATAAAATACTTCTTATAAACAAAGTCTCCTGATTGGATATGATATAGTGTGTCATTATCTCCTAGAAACTCTTTCATAAAGCATCATTTACAAGTTGATAGTTACAATTCACTTGGGTGATTAGTCCTTTGCAGTACTGAAGTATTGGTTCTTTAATAAGGATGGAGTCCGAACGAACTACGGGCGATGGCATAAGTATGCCTATAACTATCTCACAAGAGGCTAGGTGATGTTTTTTTAAGGGGGTAGCTCTCAGATTCATCAATACTAATGGTAAATAGTTTGGCAAGGCAATTTAATCATACATATATTTTCCCAATTGGGTTTTTATTATTCCATTAGTTCTTTAAATGAACCCTGAAGATTGTATGCACAATGAAAGTACTAAAATATAGCTTATGCCTTGCCTATAGTTGGAATTGGAGACTCTGTTTCATGAAATGTGTACGCTGGTTTCTGTGTAACTCTTTAGAAGCACCTCAAAGAGGTGTTATTTTTTCTAGTAACACTTTCACTACTGCCATGGCAGTTGTTTGATGACAAGAGAAGGCTTCTGCCCAATTTGAATACATGCAGACCATAACCAAAACGTATTTGTAATCTCAAAAGGGAGGTAACTGGATAAAACACAATGGAAATACTTCAAAGAGGGCTTCTAGTAGGTCAAATTTTCCCCTTGAAACTTTTATGGGTTTTCCCAGGTTAAACTTTGGACAGGTTGTACATGTGTTATTTACTTGTTCTGCCTCAGAACAGAATTTTACCCACCAATATTGTTTTGTTTATTCAAACATTTTATCATCTGTCCAGTGAGCTAAATCATGGAGTTTTTCTAACAAACACTTTGCTAACGTTTTAGGTAATATAGGTTTTTTCATTGAGACCTTTCCAGAGATCCTTTTGTGTATTTAAATAGTAGTCTTGTTCTTTCATTTATTAATCTAATTGACAAATGCATGTTGTTGTGTATGTCTTGTTATAGTTTCCATGGATTCCTTAGGGGGCATAATGAGAGAGGATGCCAGGGAGGTCATGGGGCATACATTTACACTTAGTTTATAACAAAACCAGGAGTCATAGCTGCTCCTATGATCAGCTAATGCATTTCATTTTGCCTCTTTAGTATCTTTAGTGCAGTAGGCTGGTACCTTATTAATAGCCATTTCCTTAGGTAATTGAATGGCATTTAGTAATTCATTAACTAGAGCACCATTTTTTTTTTTTTTTTTTGAGATGGAGTCTCACACTGTTGCCCAGGCTGGAGTGCAGTGGCGCAATCTCTGCTCACTGCAAGCTCTGCCTCCCGGGTTCACACCATTCTCCTGCCTCAGCCTCCCGAGTAGCTGGGACCACAGGCACCCGCCACCATGCCAGGCTAATTTTTTTTTGTGTGTGTATTTTTAGTAGAGATGGGGTTTCACCGTGTTAGCCAGGATGGTCTCGATCTCCTGACCTCGTGATCCGCCCGCCTTGGCCTCCCAAAGTGCTGGGATTACAGGCGTGAGCCACTGCGCCTGGCTAGAGCACCATTTTTTATGTGATGTCTGGATGAAGTTAAAAACCTCTCTATTCAGACAAGACCATAAGAGACAAAGAGAGTGAGAGAGAGAGAGAGAGACCTCTCTGTTTCCAAAGCATTCCAAAATTATGGTCAACACCAAAAGTCTGTGAACTATCTGTATGTATGTGTATATATATATATCCAGCTTTAGATATATATATATATATATATATATATATATATATATATATATATATATAAAATAGTGCAGGCCCAAATTATTGCATATAATTTAGCTTGCTAAACACTCATATATGAAGGAAGAGTCCCACCCTCAACTTCATGTTCTTTTGAGGCTATAGCATACCACCTGGTTTGTAAATCTCCATCCTTGTTTTTTAAGTCAGAAGCCATTTGTAAACCATCCAAAATCAGCATTTTTTAAATTGTAATTATTTTAAATCAGGTCTTGATATGGTTATGTGATGGTTAATATTGAGTGTCAACTTGATTGGATTGAAGGATGTAAAGTATTCTTCCTGGGTGTGTCTGTGAGGGTGTTGCCAAAGGAGATTAACATTTGAGTCAGTGGACTGGGAGAGGCAAACCCACCCTCAATCTGGGTGGGCACCATCTAATCAGCTGCCAGCATGGTCAGAATAAAAGCAGGCAGAATAATGTGAAAAGACTAGGCTGGCTTAGTCTCCCAGCCTACATCTTTCTCCCATGCTGGATGCTTCCTACCCTCGAACATAGGACTTCAGCTTTGGAATTCAGACTGGCTTCCTTTTCCTCAGCTTGCAGATAGCTTATTATGGGACATTACCTTGTGATCATGTGAGTCAATACTCCTTAATAAACTTCCCATTATATATGAATCTATCCCATTAGTTCTGTCCCTCTAGAGAACCCTAATACAGGTTATGTGATGGGTATAGGCTGCACAATCACGTTCTAAGAGGCCTTGTAATCCCAATGGTTAAACATCAGCAGTATTAAGATTGGTGGTTTTAAAGAATTTTATATTATGTGATGAGAGAAAAGTGAACTCATTGTGTGAGGGGGCTTGTAGATAGATTATGAGTATGTTGGGAATTTAAGAGAGTCTCAACAGCATGTGGAACATAAAGGTTTAAGACTTATCCAAAATGCTCTCTGATACTGCCTTGACCATAAGATAAGTGGCAGAGATAGTATCAGAGAGAGGATAGAAAGGACTGAGCAACTGAATCAAGTTTCTAATAGAAATAGTCAAGAGGTCTCTGGCTATTGCCATGTTTCTAGGTGTGAATACCCAAAGCATGCCCCTACTTTTTATACACATATTAATTAAATTCTAAACCATAGTCAGGATATCCCAAAGTATGGGGAAAGTAGAGTGATGTTTTTAAAATTTTTTTAAAAACTTCCTCTATCTCTGTTATTCATTTTATTTATCAGGACTTCCCTTTAATGTAGGGATTTAGCTAAAACAGAAAACTCGGGTATCCATTACCAGTAATATCCAACCAATCCCAATAAATCTTGTAACAATTGAGGAGTTTTAGGTTTGGGGAATTGCTGGACCCCTTTTATTCTTTCTGGGTCTAATCACTTTCCTTTAGCAGATATTAAATCTCCTAGAAACTTAAATGATGGTGGTGTTATTTCTAGTATTTTCTTACTCACTTTATGTCCATGTTCAGCTAAAAAGATTGCTAATATAAAGGAGAACACACTAAAAGGTCATCTACATATTTTAGCAAGGAAAACCCATGTTTAAAAGATAGATCTCTAAGATCTTTGCTAAGGGGGTCTGAGAAAAGTATGTAGGACTGTCAGTATATCCCTGAGGCATTACAGTCCAGGTATATTGTTGATTTTTCCATGTAAAGACAAACAAAAATTCTCTGTCTTTATATACTGGCATGCTAAACAACGCACTACACAGATTCACAACACAAAAGAAAATACTATCCTGAGGAATGAAAGAGAAAAGGGTATGGGGATTTGGCACAAGAGGGTGATGGGGAATTGCCCTATTATTGATGCTCTAAGATCTTGGACAAAATACCAAAATACCACCTTCTATTTCCAGGCTTCTTTTTCTTTTTTGAGACATTGTCTCACTCTGCTGCCCAGGCTGGAGTGCAGTGGCACAATCTCAGCTCACTACAACATCTGCCTCCTAGGTTCAAGTGATTCTCCTGCCTCAGCCTCCCATGTAGTTGGGATTATAGGTGTGCATCACCATGCCCGGCTAATTTTTGTATTTTTAATAGAGATGGAGTTTCACTATGTTGGCCAGGCTGGTCTCAAACTCCTGACCTCAAGTGATCCACCCACCTCAGCCTCCCAAAGTGCTGGGATTACAGGCATCCAGGCTTTTGGAGTAGAATAATTGGGGTATTACAGGGATTAGTACAGGGTCTAATCAATCCTCATTTTAAATGCCCTTTGATGATAAAGGTTATACCCTCTATGGCATGCTGTAGAAGAGGATGTTGAGAAAGCCATTTGTAAACCAACCAAAATCAGCATTTTTTAAACTGTAATTAAATGCCCAGGCTCCAGGCTTTTTGAGTAGAATAACTGGGGTATTACAGGGATTAGTACAGGGTCTAATCAATCCTCATTTTAAATGCCCTTTGATGATAAAGGTTATACCTTCTATGGCATGTTGTGGAAGAGGATGTTGGGAAAGAGAGGGAAAAGGCTTGTTAAGATCTAACTGGACACCTATGGGCTCATCTGATTTAGTCAATATAATGTCTGCATTATCTGTTGCCCAGGGGACATCTGGGACTGAAAATAAGTACAGGGTCCAGTAGCTAACTTAGAAAGTTATGTAGTAATCATTTTATAGAAAGCTTCTGGTTCTTCCGGTAAGATTGAGAATTCTGAGTAAGACAGACTAAGTTCCTCCTCTTGAGAAGAGGATAGCAGCTTTTATTTTAATTAGAAGTTCCCTACTCATCAGGTATGCTGGTGCATGGCGTACTAGTAAAAATGAATAATCAAGACATAAATTTTGTAGTTTCATGGGCCAAGGAATAGATAATGGTGTTTAACTCGTAGTATATGAGACTTCTGCCATGGGAAGTTATTGCAGTCCAAGACAACAGACAATTAATTGTGGTGGGATTTAAGACTGATACGGTTGCTCTAGTGTCAATAAGCATGAAAACTTTTTTATTATTTGCTAGTGGTGACACTTAGACTTCGGAGCTCAAAGGTATTACAGGGAAAGACTTTTTTTTTTTTTCTTTGGATCCCTGTCATTCCTAATCTTCTTCATTCCTAATTCCCCTAATGGGGAATCTAAGGATTTGGAAGTAATTTTAGATGTCAGTTTGGCTTTTAATATTTTGCAATCTTTAACCTAATGTCCAGGCTTTTTGCAATAGCTTTAGACTCCTTTAGAAGAATTCTGAGAGCCTGTATTACTGGTTAATTATTGCAGCTATAAATTCATTATCCATTTAGCTTTTGATTGATGGGCCCTATTTAAGGTTTGAGATAATTGATTAGCCAAACTTACCAAGTATTTATGGTTTCTCAATTTAGCTATGCTCTTTTAGCCAATATGGCTAAATCTTCATCAACACTATTGACAAACATGGAGCTTACTTTAGTGGCATCACTCTTTTTTGTGAGACAAGAATTTTCTTTGAATATACTTCTAGTCTATTATAATAATCATGAGCTCATTCGCCTTCTCTCTGAGTGCCACCCTGAATTATATTCTAAACCACTGGCTTTAGTAAAGCTGTGGGAATAGCTTTAATTATTTTGTCAGCAAATTTTTAAGTTTTTTTTGTATCTTGGGGAAGATTTAAATTTAAATCATCAGAAGGATTTTTTCATCTTGCCATTTTTGCCTAATAGCTTGCTCATTGTAGCCCTACAAGCAAAGCTATTAGCCAGTATAAATCAGAAAATCCAGCGACGTAAGTTGTGCGCACCATTGTGAATTCCTCAGCAAATCTTAGGGTTTCCTCAATTACCCTGGGAAATTATTTGGCTATCACGCCTAACTCGAAATAAAACTAGAAGGTGTAAGATGCCACCAGTAAATTCCCTTTGTTCTTTGAGCAGTATTTGAAAAGATATGTGAGAATTAGAGCAGGAGTAGGAAAGGCCACTGTGGGGGATTGTCAATTTAGGGGTTTGTAGAACAAGTTTAGGTTCAGCTGCTTAGGTAGCTGCAGAGGAGAGGGGAGAAATTTTTGAGTCTGCAAACAGGAGTCCTGCCAAAGAGGGCCATAAGAAGGATGTTGAAGGTGGACTTTCTTCTGAAGATTTTAATTTTAAATCTTTGTTTTCCTTTACCAATTTAAACAGTGTCTTGGAGAGAATGTGTTCATGATTTTTTCTTTGGTAGGTTCTGAATACCAATTAAAGTATATCTCACTTACTCTGGGAGGTGAGACCTTTTTTATTTTCAAGATGCTGTCTTTTAAAAAAATGTTTGAATAGCGACCAGCCTGGCCAACATGGTGAAACCCCATTTATACTAAAAATACAAAAATTAGCTGGGCATGGTGGCAGGCACCTGTAATCTCAGCTACTCGGGAGGCTGAGGTAGGAGAATTTCTTGAACCTGGGAGGCGGAGGTTTCAGTGAGCCAAGATCACACCACTGAACTCCAGCCTGGGTGCCAGAGTGGGACGCTGTCTGAAAAAAAAAAAAAAAAAAAAAAAAGTTTGAATAGCAAGACAGCAAAATAGAAGGTAATCCACTTACATCCCCCAACAACAACAAGAATTCTGCACCAATCTATGGTCAAAAATGTCTCTGCAGGAATCTTAGGCTTCGAGTAGGAGTCTATGAAACCCTGGTGGAGCCCAAAACTTAGGAGAGTGGTTTAGAGAATGCACACCAACACCCAGGTAGCTAATCTGGCAATCTTGCTCCAAAGTTCAAGCCTGGAATTGGTCCAGTCCTTTAAGGAGCTTAGCTATAGCCCCATTTGGCCTTAAGCCTGGAACCAAAACCAATCTGTTAAGGAGTCCAGAACAAATCTTGCACATTGGTGCCTTGACGTCTTGTCTGTCCTCTGACAGAGGTCTCAGCAGTGAACCTGAAAGTTAGCTCATGGCTCTGCTCTAGCCCCACTAAGGTGAGATCCCAGCTCAGAGCTGCTCACACAAGGACCCAGAGGGAGCCTGACAATGTCACCAACCTCCAACCCACAGCTGATCCTGAAGTGGCCCTGTCCTGCTGCAGTTGAGGAACTATCTGGCCTCGTCAGTGTCCTCCTGGGAGATGTGTGTGCCCCTCTGAGCCAAGGAGACTGAGCTCTCCAGCCTCCATCTCACAACAAATCTGAAGAAGGCCCAGCCTCAGTTACAGCCCGTCTTACTGCAGTCTGGCAACTCTCCTGTCTGTGCAGGGACCTGCTGAGAGGCACAGACTTGTCTAAGACAATGTGATAGCCAAGGCAGCCTCCATTCCACAATAGATCCCAAAGGGCCCAGTCTCAGCTCCAGCCCTTCCTATTGCAGTCAAGAAACCACCCTGCTTGTGGAGGTATCTGCTGGGTGATGCACACTCATCTAAGCCAGTAAGACAGGCCAACTAGGCTCCTCCCCACAGCAGATTCTGAAGGGACCAATCTCAACTCCAGCCCCTCTAGCTACAGCCTGAGACCCATCCTGCCAGTGCAGACACCTGCTGAGAGGCATGCCTGCTGGGCCATTGGTATAGTTTTTGAGACTCAGGTCCCTGAACGGTATTCCCTTACAGGCCCAGTACATTCCTTGAGTCTTCCCCGGTCCATCTGTGCTGGAAAGCCATATCAACCACAGAGTCCTTGTGAGACTTGTGGCAAGCTAAGAGTGTTTCCTTTTGCTGAGACAGCTGCATTGGTCACAGGCTCAGGGAACACAACCATCAGTCTGCTTAGAACCATGGAAGGCCCTCTGAAAAAAAAGCAGACTCAAAGCTGGATGGTGAAGACTAAAATAAATACCTAATCCCTCAATGTACAGACATTGTCACACATCCATAAGCATCAAAAACATTGAGGGAAAACACCCTCCCCTAGCCAATGGAAGCCGTGAAGGACTGTGCCACGAGGAACAGTGCACCCAGGCCCAAATACTATGCTTTTCCCATGGTCTTTGCAAACTGCAGACCAGAAGATTCCCTCAGGTGCCTATGCCAACAGGTCCCTGGGTTTCAAGCACAAAACCGGGCAGCCATTTGGGCAGACACAGAGCTAGTTTCAGGAGTTATTTTCATACCCCAGTGGTGCTGGAACACCAGCGAGACAGAAGCGACACTCCCCTGGAAAGGAGGCTGAAGCCAAGGAGCCCAGTGGCCTAGCTCAGCGGATCACACCCCCACAGAGCCCAGCAAGAAACGATCTACTAGCTTGAAATTCTCGCTGCCAGCACCGGAATCTGAAGTCTACATGGGACGCTAGAGCTTGGTGGGGGAAGGGTGTCGCCATTACTGAGGCTTGAGTAAGTAGTTTTCCCCTCACAATGTAAACAAACCCATGGGGAAGTTAAAACTGGCTGGAGCCCTCTGCAGCTAAGCAAAGCCGCTATAGCCAGACTGCCTCTCTAGATTCCTCCTCTCTAGACAGGGCGTCTTTGAAAAAAAGGCAGCAGCCCCAGTCAGGGGCTTGCAGATAAAATTCCCATCTCCCTGGGACAGAGCACCCTGGGGGAAAGGGTGGCTGTGGGCAGAGCTTCAGCAGACTTAAGCATTCCTGCCTGCTGGCTCTGTGCAGTGGATCTCCCAGCACAGCGTTTGAGCTCTGCTAAGGGTCAGACTGCCTCCTCAAGTGGGTCCATGACCACCTTATCTCTTGACTGGGAGACATCTCCCAGCAGGGGTCAACAGACACCTCATATAGGAGAGCTCTGGCTGGCATCTGGTGGGTGCCCCTCTGGGATAAAGCTTCCAGAGGAAGGAACAGGCAGCAATCTTTGCTGTTCTGCAGCCTCCACTGGTGATACCCAGGGAAACAGGGCCTGGAGTGGACCTCGAGGAAACTCCAGCAGATCTGCAACACAGGGGCCTGACTGATAGAAGGAAAACTAACAAACAGAAAGGAATAGCATCAACATCAACATCAATAAAAAGGGCGTCCACTCAGAAACCACATCTGAAGGTCACCAATATCAAAGACCAAAGGTATATAAATCCATGATGATGGGGAGAAACCAGTGCAAAAAGGCTGAAGATTCCAAAAACCAGAATGCCTCTTCTTCAAAGGATCACAACTCCTCGCCAGCAAAGGAACAAAACTAGATGGAGAATGAGCTTGATGAATTGGCAGAAGTAGGCTTCAGAATGTGAGTAAACGCAAACTCGTCCAAGCTAAAAGTGCATGTTCTAAACCAATTCAAGGAAGCTAAGAACCTTGAATAAAGGTTAAACAAATTGCTAAATAGAATAACCAGTTTAGAGAAGAATAAAAATGACCTGATGGAACTGAAAAATACAGCATGAGAACTTCATGAAGCATACAGAAGTATTAATAGCCAAATCAATCAAGTGGAAGAAAGACTATCAGAGATTGAAGATCAACTTAATGAAATAAAGTGTGAAGAGAGATTGGAGAAAAATGAATGAAAAGGAACAAATGAAGCCTCCAAGAGATATGGGACTATGTGAGAAGACCAAACCTACATTTGATTGGTGCACCTGAAAGTGACGGGAAGAATAGAACCAAGTTGGAAAACACTCTTCAGGATATTTTCCAGGAGAACTTCTCTGACCTACCAAGACAGGCCAATACTCAAATTCAGGAAATAGAGAACACCACAAAGATACTCCTCGAGAAGAGCAACCCCAAGACACATAATCATCAGATTCACCAAGGTTGAAATGAAGGAAAAAATGTTAAGGACAGCCAGAGAGAAAGGTCAGGTTACCCACAAAGGAAAGCCTATCAGACTAACAGTGGATCTCTTGGCAGAAACCTTACAAGCCAGAAGAGCATGGGGGCCAATATTCAACATTCTTAAAGAAAAGAATTTTCAACCCAGAATTTCATATCCAGCCAAATTAAGCTTCCTAAGTGAAGGAGAAATAAAATCCTTTACAGACAAGCAAATGCTGAGAGATTTTGTCACCACCAGGCCTGCCTTACAAGAGCTCCTGAAGGAAGCACTAAACATGGAAAGGAACAACTGGTACCAACCACTGCAAAAACATGCCCAATTGTAAAGACCATCAATGCTATGAAGAAACTGCATCAACTAAGGGGCAAAATACCCAGCTAACATCATAATAACGGGATCAAATTCACACATAACAATATTAACCTTAAATGTAAATGGGCTAAATGCCCCAATTAAAAGACACAGACTGGCAAATTGGATAAAGAGCCAAGTCCCATCAGTGTGCTTTATTCAGGAGACCCATCTCAATGCAAAAACACACATAGGCTCAAAATAAAGGGATGGAGGAATATTTACCAAGCAAATGGAAAGCAAAAAAAAAAAAAAAAAGCAGGGGTTGCAATCCTAGTCTATGATAAAAAAGACACTAAACCAACAAAGATCAAAAGAGACAAAGAAGGGCATTACATAATGGTAAAGGGATCAATGCAACAAGAAGAGCTAACTATCCTAATTATATATTCACCCAATACAGGAGAACCCAGATTCATAAAGCAAGTTCTTAGAGACTTACAAAGAGACTTAAACTCCCACACAATAATAGTGGGAGATATTAACACCCCACTGTCCATATTAGACAATTAATGAGACAGAATATAAACAAGGCTATTCAGAACTTGAACCCAGCTCTGAACCAAGCAGACCTAAGAGACATCTACAGAACCCTCTGCCCCAAATCAATATAAGATACATTCTTCTCAGCACCACATCACACTACTTCTAAAATTGACCACATAATTGGAAGTAAAAAACTCCTCAGCAAATGCAAAAGAACAGAAATCATAACAAACAGTCTCTCAGACCACAGTGCAATCAAATTAGGACTCAAGATTAAGAAATTCTCTCAAAACTGAACAATTACATGGAAACTGAACAACCTGCCCCTGAATGACTACTGGGTAAATAACTAAATTAAGGCAGAAATAAATAAGTTCTTTGAAACCAATAAAGACAAAGACACAACATACCAGAATCTCTGAGACACAGCTAAAGTAGTGTTTAGGGGGAAACTTCTAGTGCTAAATGCCCACAAGAGAAAGCAAAAAAGATCTAAAGTCAACACCCTAACATCACAATTAAAAGAACTAGAGAAGCAAGAGCACACAAATTCAAAGGTTAGCAAAAGACAAGAAATAACTAAGATCAGAGCAGAACTGAAGGAAATAAAGACACAAAAAACCCTTCAAAAATCAAGAAATCCAGGAGCTGGTTCTTTGAAAAGATCCACAAAATAGATAGACCGCTAGACAGACTAAAAAAGAAGAGAAAAGAATCAAATAGATGCAATAAAAAATGATAAAGGGGACATCATCACTGATCCCACAGAAATACAAACTACCATCAGAGAATAATATAAACACCTCTATGCAAATAAAACCTGAAAATGTAGAAGAAATGGATAAATTCCTGGACACATACACCCTCTCAAGTCTAAACCAGGAAGAAGTCAAATCTCTCAAAAGACCAATAACAAGTTCTGAAATTGAGGCACTAATTAATAGCCTACTGACCAAAGAAAGTCCAGGACCTGACAGATTCACAGTTGAATTCTACCAGAGGTACAAAGAGGAGCTGGTACCATTCCTTCTGAAACTATTCCAAACAATAGAAAAAGAGGGAATCCCCCATAATTCATTTTATGAGGCCAGTATCATCGTGATATGAAAACCTAGCAGAAACACACACACACAAAAAATTTCAGGCCAATATCCCTGCTGAACAATGATGCAAAAATCCTCAATAAAATGCTGGCAAACCACATGCAACAGCACATCAAAAAGCTTATCCACCATGATCAAGTCAGCTTCATCCCTGGGAGGCAAGGCTGGTTCAACATATGCAAATCAATAAAGGTAATCCATCACGTAAACATAACCAATGACCAAAACCACATATTATCTCAATAGATGTGGAGAAGGCCTTCAATAAAATTCAACACCCCTTCATGCTAAAAACTCTCAGTAAACCCCGTCATGCTAAAAACTCTCAGTAAACTGATGGGATGTATCTCAAAATAATAAAAGCTATTTATGAGAAACCCACAGCCAATATTATACTGAATGGGCAAAAACTGGAGGCATTCCCTTTGAAAACCAGCACAAGACAAGGATGCCCTCTCTCACTACTCCTATTCAACATAGTGTTGGAAGTTCTGGCCAGGGCAGTCAGGCAAGAGAAAGAAATAAAGGGTATTCAAATAAGAAGAAGGGAAGTCAAATTGTCTCTGCAGATGACATGATTGTATATTTAAAAAACCCCATCATCTCAGCCCAAAATCTCCTTAAGCTGATAAGCAACTTTAGCACAGTCTCAGGATACAAAATCAATGGGCAAAAATCACAAGCATTGCTATACACCAATAATAGACAAACAGAGAGCCAAATCATGAGTGAACTCCCATTCACAATTGCTACAAAGAGAATTAAATACCTAGGACTACAACTTTCAAGGGATGTGAAGGACCTCTTCAAGAAGAGCTACAAACCACTGCTCAATGAAATAAGAGAGGACACAAACAAATGGAAGAACATTCCATGCTCATGGATAGGAAGAATCAATATCGTGAAATGGTCATACTGCCCAAAGTAATGTATAGATTCAATGCTATCCCCATCAAGCTACCATTAACTTTCTTCACAGAATTAGGAAAAACTACTTTAAATTTCATATGGAACAAAAAAAGACCCTGCATAGCCAAGACAATCCTAAGCAAAAAGAACAAAACTAGAAGCATCATGCTACCTGACTTCAAAGTATACTACAAGGCTACAGTAACCAAAACAGCATGGTACTGGTACCAAAACAGAGAGAGACCAATGGAACAGAACAGAGGCCTCACAAATAAAACCACACATCTACAACCATCTGATCTTTGACAAACCTGACAAAAACAAGAAATGAGGAAAGGATTCCCTATTTAATAAATGGTGTTGGGAAAACTGGCTAGCCATATGCAGAAAACTGAAACTGGACCCCTTCCTTACACCTTATACAAAAATTAATTCAAGATGGATTAAAGACTTAAATGTAAGACCTAAAATCATAAAAACCCTATAAGAAAACTTAGGCAATATCATTCAGGACATAGGCATGGGCAAAGACTTCATGACTAAAACACCAAAAGCAATGGCAACAAAAGCCAAAATAGACAAATGGGATCTAATTAAACTAAAGAGCTTCTGCACAGCAAAAGAAACTATCATCAGAGTGAACAGGCAACCTACAGAATGGGAGAATATTTTTGCAATCTATCCATCTGACAAAGGGCTAATATCCAGAATCTACAAAGAACTCAAACAAATTTACAAGAAAAAAACAAACAACCTCATCAAAAAGTGGCCAAAGGATATGAACAGACACTTCTCAAAAGGAGAGATTATGCAGCCAACAAACATATGAAAAAAAGCTCATCATCACTGGTCATTAGGGAAATGCAAATCAAAATCACAATGAGATACCATCTCATGCCAGTTAGAATGGTGATCATTAAAAAGTCAGGAAACAACAGATGCTGGAGAGGATGTGGAGAAATAACGTTTTTACACTGTTGGTGGGAGTGTAAATTAGTTCAACCATTGTGGAAGACAATGTGGCAATTCCTCAAAGATCTAGAACTATAAATACCATTTGACCCAGTGATCCCATTACTGGATATATATACCCAAAGGATTATAAATCATTCTACTATAAAGAAACATGCACATGTATGTTTATTGTGGCACTGTTCACAATAGCAAAGACTTGAAACCAACCCAAATGCCCACCAATGATAGGCTGGATAAAGAAAATGTGGCACATATACACCATGGAATATTATGTAGCCATAAAAAAGTCAGGTCCTGGACTTTCTTTGGTCAGTAGGCTATTAATTAGTGCCTCAATTTCAGAACTTGTTATTGGTCTATTGAGAGATTTGACTTCTTCCTGGTTTAGACTTGAGAGGGTGTATGTAAACATAAAAAAGTTCCTTTGCAGGAACATGGATGAAGCTGGAAACCATCACTCTCAGCAAACTAACACAGGATCAGAAAACCAAACACTGCATCCCGGTTCCCTGTTCTCACTCATAAGTGGGAGTTGAACAATGAGAACACATGGACACAGGGAGTGGAATGTCACACACTGGGGCATGTCGGGGGGTGGGGGCCTAGGAGAGGGATAGCATTAGGAGACATACCTAATGTAGATGATGGATTGATGGGTGCAGCAAAACACCATGGCACATATATACCTATGTATGAAACCTGCATGTTCTGCACGTGTACCCCAGAACTTAAAGTATAATTATAATAAAAAAATACAAAAAGTAGCCAGCAATGGTGCCTCATACCTCTAATCTCAGTTACTTGGGATGCTGAGGCATGGGAATCACTTGAACCCAGGAGGCAGAGGTTGCAGTAACCTGATATCTCGTCACTGCACTCCAGCCTGGGCAACAGAGTGAGATCCTGTCTCAAAAAAAAAAAAAGAAAAGAAATAGGGTGAGATGGAAGGATCACTTGAGCCCAGGAGTTCAAGGTTGCAGTGAGTTGTGATCACACTGTTGAATTCTAGCCTGGATGACAGAGCACAATCCTGTCTCTAAAAATAATAGTAATAATAATAGTAATTTTCCAAACCTAGAAAAAGATATAAATATTTAACTACAGGAAGGTCAAAGGTCATCAGTCAGACTACCCAATAAGAATACCCAAAGGTATATTGTAATCAAACTCACACATCAAAGACAAAGAGGATTCTGAAAGCAGCAAGAAAAAATAAGCAAATTAACGTATAGGGAGATCCAATACACCTGACAGCAGACTATGCAGAAAAACCTGAAAAGCCAGGAGTGGGTGGGACAATATATTCAGAGTGCTGAAGGAAAAAAAAAACAAAAACAAAAAAAGACAACCCTGCAAACCAAGAATACTATAGCCAACAAAACCATCCATCAGGAATAAAAGTGAGATAAGGACTTTCCCAAAAAAAGCTAAGGGAATTTATTACTACCAGACTTGTTCTAAAATAAACAATAAAGGGAATTCTTCAAACCAAAATAAAAGGATGCTACCATGATTGTTACACTGATACTGTAATCATGATGTGTAAACCACTAATATTTTTACTAAGACCAAAAGATAAAACTATTAAAAATACTAATGACTATAATGATTTGTTAAGAGATTGGCAATATAAAATGTAAATTATGACATCAAAAATTCAAAGTGTGAGGGGAGAAGGGAGTTATTGTGTAAAGGAATTTTTATTGTAGTTAGTTTGTAAAAGTAAACAGACGAAGATGTACTAGGCAAATGCTAATCACAAGAAAACTGAGTCATATTGATAAAATATAAAACAGGCTTATAAGAAATATTGGTAGGGATAGATAACAAGAGTAGCAATGGAACTTAAACTTAAGCTAAATGGCCTCTTTCTTCTGCTAGTCTATGTAATAGTCCCAATATTTTCAGACTTTCTTCCCCTTTCTCAGTGCCCCCAATGAAAAAGCCATTGAATTTCTACGTCCTTTCCTCCTGTTTTGCTTGTGTACTCTCTTCACTAGTCTCATGGTAGTTTTTAATCCTTCTTTCACTAAAAATTTCATGAGTTTTTCATGATTATGATTCATCAGTCCAGAAATAAGTTACAGGAATCAATATTTTCATAAAGATTCTGAAGGAATTCTAATGTGCATCCAAGATTGAGAACTGCTGGCCTAGAGTAACTGAAGGGGAAGCACTGAAGTCTTCTGCTCTTGTGGGTCTCACCAAATGTACTTCCTAACTAAAAAATAATAGTCATAATAATAGTAACAGAAAGATATAAATATTTAAGCATGGGAAGGTCAATCAATCAGAATCAACCCAAATAAGAATAACTGAAAGTATATTATAATCAAACTCACAAAGGTCAAAGACAAAGGAAGGATCCTGAAAGCAGCAAGAGAAAATAAGCAAACAACATAGAGGGAGATCCTATTTGAAGCACTGTGTTTTGCTGCCGCCCAGTTCCTCATGACCCATCCTCACCCTCAATTCTGCCACTCTGAACTTGGAGAAATTTATAGGGCTCTGCAAGGGACTCCAACCTTTCCCAGGTGAGCTTTGCCTTGAAATTAAGTGGATTTAAGTTTGGTCAGTCTAAATGTTCTCCAAGCCTGTTCTACATATTGTAGCCAGAGCCTTCTTTCTGACCTCAATCTAGTATCCTTCTGCCCCACTACCTAACGTGTACCCTTCAATGGTCTTTCATAGCCTTTAAATAAGGTGCAAATTCTTTGACTTGGCTTATAAAGCCCTCCTTGATCTGGACCTTGCCTTCCTATCCAGACTCAGCTCCTACCACTAGTTCCCTCAAATGTGATGTGCCAGTAATATGGATCTTCATTCTTTCTTTACACTGATTGTGCTTTCTAGTCTTATGTCTTACATATGTTTCCTCTCCTTAAAACTCAATTGGCCCTCCTCCCTCCACTGCCCTTGACTACCCCTCCCCTTCTACTCTTTACCTGCCTAAGTCTAACTCCCCATTCAGCTCTTAATATATATTTTACTCCCTGCAGATGGTCCTGAACTTCTAGGATAGATTCCACTGTTTCCAAGCAACCCAACATCTGTATTTTTGAACATTAATCTGACTTACAATTAAATCATTGTAAAGTACTATTTGTCTGTCTTCTCTCCCAGACTCTAACTTCCAGGAGGGCAGAGATGAGTGTGGCTTGTTCATTTCTGGCTGTCCAGCAATGAGCACCACACTGGAAATGAGGGGAATGCTCAACAAATATTGAATGAATGAATGAATGGTTATCTGATGGGTAAAGTTTCTAGCTTGGCCTACCTAGTTCCCTTTCCCCATTCTCAGACCCTGCAAATACTGAAGCTTAGGTGAGTTAAAAGGCAGAGAATTTACGATGTGAGTCAAATTTGAGTAGACAAACTTTTCTGAATAAAATGGCATGAGAAATGCTAACAAGAGGTTAATCTTCAGTGAGAAATCGTTGGTTGTCTTAGATGCTCTGACGTGAAGCCAGTTCATACTGAAGGCTTCTGTTCCTCCCCCTTTCATCCTGAGGATACAAATCCCTGTGCTTTGCTTACAGTCGTTGTTTACAAAGTCCATCTAGATATATTTTTACTTTTTAAAATTATATAAATCCTTCTCTCTTGTGCCTTCCATAGCATCTTATGTATTGCAAGTAAACCTTTGCTAATGACAGTATACGATCTGCTGTCCACTTCATATGGCAAACCTGGTCATTTGTCTGGAATGAAAGTTTTGTCTCTACAAACTTATATGCCAAGCATGTCAATTACCCTTGATTCATTCCACACTCATTCATTGCCCTTCTCAAAATAGCTCTTAGAAGCTCACTCTTCTCATAAGTAAATAGAAGAATTCCAAGAAGTGGAATGAAACAGGGAAGAGAATTCAAGTGAAGCATGATCATAAAACACCCACACATCAACAACATGCTATTACTCCCTCAGATACACATGATCATTGTCTCTTAAAAGCAAAACAAACAAAAACAAAAAGTCCAGGTTAACTGTCCTTAAAATAATGTCTCAGAAATCCTACCGTTTTTTCCCAGAAATATTTCTGTCATAGAGTCTGATAAATTCCACATTACTTTTCATTGTAAATATGAATAAAATATCACTGCTATATATTGAGACAAAAAATCTTTGTTAATTCTATTTTAATTAAAACATCATGAATGTTTAATAAGAAAAATTATATATGCTACTTACATATCCTATATACCCTAAATAACAGGATAACCCATATAACTTTTTTAAATGTTAAAGGGAATAATTCAATGCAAAAAAAAAAAAAAAAACATTGTGACCAAAAAAGAGAACGGACATGAATGCCTAATGAGCCAAAAGTATATCCTATGGCTCAGAAAGTAACTAGAAAAACCCTAAATTGACAATGATACATCAGAAAAATACAAATAAACTCAGTAAAATCTCAAATATAGCTAAAACAGTAACTAAACTGAACAGTTAAGAATTGTGAAACATTAAGCTAAAGGCATTTCTATGTGCACCACACTAGTGATCTATACTGAGACTGTAATATCCCAAGATAAAGGAATTTTTGTACCTGAAAATTCACACTTAGTAACAGAATTTACTAGCTGGAAACGACTAGATGATGAGCTAAAACTTATATGAAAGTTACATGGAATTGTGGGACTATCGAAAAGTTCAAACCACTATATTCAGCCTCTCCTTTTAATGGACATTTCTATTTCAGAGTAGACAAATGGCTCTAATTCTCCATTCATCACAAAAAAATTCAGGAATTAAGGTCATTATTTTTATGAACTCCCAATTTAGAGAACACGTGCTTCCAATCTTCCAGTATAGGGAGATTTCTGCCAGTGTTTCCAGAAAAAAATTATATGCACATGTAATTGTTTATACTGTCTTACACTGTTTATATCCCACTCATTTCCTCCTTTCACTCTTAGCTCTGTTCTAGCCATGAGCATACGTTACTAATAGCTCAGTACCATGTTATGCTTTTTTTGGCTAGGGCATCTTCTCTTGCCATGGGCCTGAATCAAAACCGGAAGTCTTTCCAGTCACCTGGCAAATGGCAAAAGCACGATACACAGGTGGGTATAATCTCATTCCAAGGAATATCAAGTGATGGGACTCTTTCTCAGTGGTACAAGGCCCAAAATACTGTAAATTGTTTTTCCCCTTGGTGGGGATACCTTGACATCTTCCAGATGTTCTTTTAGTGTTACAGCAGAATCTAGCATCAAGGTTGTCTGGCCTTCCTTTCATTCAAGGGAATCTGATCCTGTAAACAAGTAATTTTAGGAATTGGCTAAGGGATCTGATCACGACTTTTTTCTTTTCATGGCTTACGGCTTGTTTGTTAGACCGGGAGTTTTTGTTTCTTTTATGTTATGTGGTTGCTCTACTCCCAATTTTTTCCTAGGGAACTCATCCACAATCAATTAGAAGGAGCCAGATAGTTTTTCCAGGCAGGCCAGTCTGGTGATCATGCCAAACCACTGCCTGTGAAGGTCTTGCCTGCTCTGTCCCACTCCCATGGTACTGCTCACTGTAAATTAAGTATTTCATAACAGAATTTCTGGACTAGAGAGAATAGTATTTTAAACAGATGTTTTCAAACAGTTGTTTTAAAGATACTTGTGTTTCCTTCAATATGCATTTCAGGTGTTTGCTGAATAGGCTATCCTCTAGACCCTTTAGATTTGACTATGTCTATAATTTCTAAAGTTAAACATTTCTATTATTCTAACATCTCAACTTTCTTTGACACCTGAATGCATTTTCATGTTTCAATTTGTGTGTGTGTGTTAACTAAGACAAAAATAACTGTTACAATCCACTTAGCTAGTCTATTTTATACAGAATCTCTGGTATATTAACCACATTGACAAATTCAGTAAAACTAAAATCATGCTGCACTCTCCTTGGCCAAGCCTCCATAAAATCTATTCCCACATATATTTTCCACTTTAGGATTAACATACATTGGCGTTTTCCTGCTTGCCATTCTTTTGTTGTGCAAAATTTCATTTTCCAAGATTGATTTTGGACTCTGAGGCGTGTCAGGGTATAATTCTAATTAATGATTTATGGATGAAAATATGTGGGGCATGAGCAAGACTGTTGACTTTTTTCTCAATGTGAACTCCCTCAGATGAAGCTACATGGGCATGTACCAGCATGAAAACAAACTAGCTTTCTGAATAACAAAGAAGTGTTACTTTTCTGTCAAGAAAGGCTCAGTGGGGACTTAGAGGGGTTTGGGGATTTTAATTACTCTGATGCCTTGGGTTTACTTTTTCCTAATTGATGCACTAACTTTCATGTAAGAAATATAGCAAATTTTGATAGTAGTCATTTTTGCTGTGCACGAAAAATTTTCAGTTCTTATACTGGATGGAATTGTACATTCTTGCCCCCTTGAAATTACTAAAGTACATATGACTTGCTTTAGCCAAAGATAGATGAGCAAATGTGACCTCTCTCACTTCCTTTAGATGCTTTAAGAGCCAGTGCACAATTCCTCACACTTCCTTTCTTTCCCTTTGCCACAATGACCAGCAATGCCTCAGATAGTCACTGCTGCATCAGGCTGGGTCCTGCAGTAAGGATGATGCAGAGCAGAACTGCCAACCAACCTGCAATGGATACGCAGTACAAGTGAGAAATAAATTCTTAATGTTTTAAGCCACTGACATTACGGAGTTATTTTGTTACCACAGTGTAACCCAGCTCATCCTGACTGATATGACTGTGAATTCAACTGGTGATTAAACACTGAGTTTAAATCTTGGCTCTCTCAGTTCAATATGTACAAGATGTAGGAGATATTTTCAACAACTTTACATAAAGTCCCTAGGTTTACATCCATTTTTAAAAATGGTATTTTAATATCTTGGGCTTATCATTTTTTTGCTTTTATTCTTCCAATGCCGTCAGAAGGAGCCTCCTTACACTGCTGTTTTTGAATTCCTCACAACCATTATGTTATTTCATGGTAGAACTAGTCTAAGCCTTCAAACTTTATCTTTTAGATATTTTTTCCCAAGTGACTGTAGGTGATAACTCACCTAGCCTCATTATCACAGGGCGTCATACTTGATATCTCACCCTTCCATCAGGATCTTTGTCCTAAGATTCCTCATCACGACGTCCCTTGCTTAAAAGCAGCAGAAACTGACTTTACCGTAAACAAAAGGGAGTCTATTAGAAGGATATGGGCCTCTCAGAGAAGACAGGAAGGTAGGGGACCAGAATTGATATGGGAAAGAAACCAAGGGAACTCTGGAAGACAATGGACAAAGAAGCAGGAGATAATAACTATCTTAGAGCTGCAATAGCGGTTGCTTTCATGAAAGACTTTTGGCTGTTCTCTCTGTCCTTGTTTCACTTGCTCAGACCTCAAAGCCTTGGCGAAAACTTTCCAATTAGTGGAGCTTAAATCACAAGCTTACCCACTAGCATTTTGAAGAAGTGGGAAAGAATCGTTCTGACCCATTAAAGTTACAGGCAGAGGTGGGCCTGAAATTCCCTCCTAACACAATTATACACAATGAGAGAAAGGTAAATCCTCAGCTAAATCAGAGTTCTACTAGAAAGAAGAATAGATGCTAATCAACACCACCACCACAAAAAAATAGTTGTCAGCTAGAAAGTGAGAAAAGGAGAGAGTAATATGGTCCTTAATAAAAGAGAGTTTTATAGCTTCATTATGTTATTAGGTTATTGTAAGAACTCAGGAACTATTCACTTATCAAATGCATTTCTTTCATGCAGGATCATGTAGTTGAAGGCACTTGAGAATAATACAAACCTTAATTCAAACCAGGGTCTATCATCAAGTGGATGCTTTGGGGCAAGTTCCTTAACCTTTTTGCATCTCTGTTACCCCCGAGAGTTGTCTAGGGATTCTGAGTTAATATGTATAGAATGCCTGACACATATCCTGCACTAAATAAACATTAGTTTTCATCCCCTGTGTATTAGTCAGGGTTTGTCAGAGGAACAGAACTAATAGAATGTGTGTGTGTGTGTGTGTGTGTGTGTGTGTGTGTGTGTGTGTGTGTGTATATACCATAGACAGATAGACAGATAGATTTATTTCATATATAAAGAGATTTATTTTTAAGGAATTGGCTCACATGAGAATAGAGGCTAAAAAGCCCAAAATCTACAGGGCGGGCCAGTAGAGACCCAGAGAAGGGCCAGTGCTACAATTCAAGTCCAAAGGCCATCAGGCTAAAGACTCAGGAGGGAGCCAGTATTGTAGTTCAAATATAAAAGTAGCCACCTGCAGAATGCCATCTTGCTCAGGGGAAGTGAGTCATTTGTTCTATTCAGGCCAACAACTGATTAGATATGGGCCACCTTTATCATGGAGGACAATCTGCTTTACTCAAAGTTCACCAATTTAAACATTAATCTCATCCCAAAACACCCTTATAGAAATATCCAGAATAATTTGTGACTACATATCTGAGTACTGTGGCCCAGCAAGTTGACATATAAAGTAAGCCATCTCACCCTAAGAGATGTTATTATTCCACAAAATAGTCTATCTTTTTCTGGATTCAGCAAAGCACTTCATATTCTGTTAAAACTAGTTGGAAAAAGGTGCCTGAGATTGGACCTATTGTAGTGATAGGGGTGGCAGGCGTGAGATATGAAATAGCAGTTCCCAGAGGTCAAGTACTCAAGTTTTAGAAAAGGCTGACTCTCAAGGAGTTCTTTGCTATAGCAAGAAAAAGGTAAGGCTAGACTCCAAAGAAAATGGTAATATCACCAACACCAACTTCTATCAGCAAATCTTTAACCGATTTAAAAAAAAAAAATGAGCTCATTATCTGCAAGCTTGTGACTGAAGAAGACAAATGGCTTTAGGTAACATGGCACATACCAAGAGATGAACAAATATTCACAAACGAGATTCTCATGAAACATTCCCCAGGCTGAAAAAGCAGGTAGGGTTCACAAGAGGCTCCTGGATGATCACTGTAGTTGGACTGTGTCTCTCAAATTTCACGTGTTGGAAACTTAATCCCCAATGTGACGTATTGAAAGATAGGACCTGTAAGAGTTACTGGATCATGAGAGCTCCTTCCTCATGAATAGATTAATGCATTCATGGATTAAGGAATTAGTGATTTATCATGGTGGATGAACTGGAGGCTTTCAAAGAAAAGGAAGAGAGATCAGAGCAAGCGCATTAGCACATGCCTCCCTATTGACATGTGATGCTTGGGATTCTTCATGGTACCCACCAGAAAGAAGGCCCTCAACAGATGCACTCTCTCAACCTTGGACTTCCCAGGTTTCATAACTGTCAGAAATACATTTCTTTTCTTTATAAATTACCCAGTTTCAAGTCTGTTATAAAAAACAGAAAATGGTCTCATAAAATGACTATGCTGAGGCCACTAGTGCTTTGAGAAGCAGCTATAGGCCAAGAAGGAAAAGATTATCCAGACCTTGTCCAAAAAGATAGAGATTAAGAAATATATCTCCTCCTCTTTTATCTGTACCTAGTGGCTTCATCAACAATAGATGATATATATATATATAAAAAAAAACCCAAGCTTTTATCGGGGGGAAATGGTTAAGGCAAAGAAACAAAATATCTAAGAAATTTAATAATATAAGTGATCAAAATAATACCACTAAATGAAAATTAATGTAATATTTGAATTTAACCATATGAAATTGCTATTTCTTTTTTTTACCACTTTTAACCTATGAAAATGGCAATTTCTTATGCTTCTGTTTAATATTATGAGGCCAGGTGCCATGGCTCGTACCTGTAATCCCAGCACTTTGGGAGGCCTAGGCAAGTGGATCACCTGAGGTCAGGAGTTCAAGACCAGCCCGGCCAATGTGGCAAAACCCTGTCTCTAATAAAAATACAAAAATTAGCCAGTGTGGTGGCAGGCGCCTGTAATCCCAGCTACTCAGGAGCCTGAGGCATGAGAACCGCTTGAAACCCGGAGGCAGAGGTTGCAGTGAGCTGAGATCCTGCCACTGCATTCCAGCCTAGGCGATAGAGTGAGACTCTGCCTCAAATAAATAAATAAACAAATAAGAGTCAACGCCGACGCAGTAGCTCACTCCTGTAATCCCAGCACTTTGGGAGGCCGAAGCGGGCAGATCACTTGAGCCCAGGAGTTAGAGACCAGCCTGGCCAACACAGCCAACATGGCAAAACCCTGTCTCTACTGAAAATACAAAAATTAGCTGGGCATGGTGGCACACACCTGTAATCTCAGGCACTCGGGAGGCTGAGGCAACAAAAATCACTTGAACTTTGGAGGCGCGGGTTGCAGTGAGCTGAGATTGCACCACTGCACTCTAACCTGGGTGACAGAGTGAGACTCTGTCATAAAAAAAAAAAAAAAAAAAAAAAAAAAAAAAAAAAAAAAAAAAAAAACAAAGAAAAGGGATAAGAGTCAAGGTGAAGCAAACAGGCAAATACTGTCTTGTAAGTTATATCATCATTGCAAGTCCAAGGGAATATAGTCGATAATTGTGAAAGGGAAGCAGAATTAAATAGTTTAAATGCTGACAATTCAATAATATAATATCACGGCCTTGAAATCTACTAGAGCTAGTAGAACAACTAAATATGATGCTGATGCAGAATGTAATGTGTATCAGACACATTTCTACAATAGAAAGAACTGCTCTCCTTTCTCTTATAAGCAGGGAAAGTGGTTTGGCATGGCAAGAACAAGATTCTTTGTGGGCTTGGGGATTGGGGATTAGAGGAGAATAACATATGTTTGTGTATGTATATGTAGGTGTAAATGTGTGTGCATTTGTACATATAGATATAGGAGTATGTATATTTATGTGCATAGATGTGTATGTGTGTAGATGTGTGTGAAGTAAAATTTTCCAGTCATAATGTGAACAAGATTCTAAAGAAGTGAAAGCTTATGCCTCATTACCTCATTCCTGGAGTTCTACGTGATGTCCTAAGTTCTCCTAAGGACATAAAAGGCAGTTGCAGAATTTAATTTCTTTCTTCTGAATAGGAAATAGCATGAAGTCTGAACCAAGTCCATTTTCCTCCTTTCACCTTCTCCTTGCCAGTTCTTCCCTCCTTCTTTTCCTATCTCCCTTTCAAGAAATAAGGGAGCAGGTAAAACCTCACATAAGGGAGGTTCTGGCTGCCCTGTTGCTCCTGATCCAGTCAATTAATGATTTTTGCATGTTCTCCTTTGGCCTGTGACTTCTTCTAAAAAGTGATGCACTGGTTTCCCATAGTTCATGGAACCAATTTAACTGTTTTGCTTGTCTAGCTTTGCTTTTAGTTTTTCTCAGTTAAATAAGGAGGCTTACTATGTAAATTGTTATATTAATCAAGTGGATAAAATAATAATTAATTTACAAAGCCTAAAAGTTTGAATCTAAGGAACTCTTAAATGCCACATCTGTTTTATGATAGTAGAAGATTAAAAAAAATTTTAAAGAAAAAAAAACACATCATGTTTCCCCAAAGCACTTATTATCTAGGCTTATACTTCATAAAGATCTTTTAAGCTTTGCAGGTATCATTCACATACCTAAAGACTAGATTTGGGAAAGTAAAGGATGACCAAAGTCCAAGAAAAAATCCTTGATCTGGATAATTCTACAATGTTTTGGAAGCAGTACAAAGAAAAATGCAAAATCCTGCTGTTGGACTACAATGCCCAGGAAATGAGCCTGATGACAGCCTTCATCACCTCATTTTTAATTCATGTTATTAGAGAATATTTTACAAAAATAATTTTGAATTAATTCAAAGTATAATAAATTCAAAAGAGGCAAATTTATATTTATTTCAACAAGTATTTAGCATCTACTAAATGTCAACTACTATCAGAAAAAGAAAATTATAAGAGAGTAAAGCTTTAAGGAGTTAAAATGTTTTCTGGGAAGTAGAAACTCCAATTTTGGTAGCAGCCCTATAAAACCTTGGTTCACAAAGTTCCACCAAAGCTAGACATTCCAACATACTTAACTCATGGCTTTTGAGACTGCTTTAAAAATACCTATGCTAGAAACATGAACACACCTACAAAAGTAAGGAGGAAGTACCCATCAAAGAAATGTGGGTACTTGTGGACCCTTACTTAGGTTTCACAAATATTGGAAAAAACAACCACCTGAAGTTCAGGGAGGACAGAAATGAGTGTTCTCTGAACTAGTTTGTCTCAACAAGCATGCATTTCAACCCCCAACTTGTGGGGGTTCCTGTGGTCATCATGACCCTGGATCCTAGATCAGGATCCTGAGATCACTCAGCCAACACTGCCTCCCCAGAAATCAGTCCCCTTTGGCATAACTACACTGGCAGTACTTGATTCTACTACTACTGCTACTGGTTTCAGAACATGATGAGTTGTCCAGTAGATTCTTTTCCCCTCTCATTTCACAGATTTCTAACACAGCACACCATTCTATTCTAATGGGCATGCATTGTTGGAAGTTTGACACTGGAGGCTAGGTGCTCCAGTTCATGCCTGTAATCCCAGCACTTTGGGAGGCCAAGGTGGGTGGATCACCTGAGCTGAGGAGTTTGAGACCAGCCTGGGCAACATGTCGAGACCCCATCTCTACAAAAAATACAAAAAATTAGCTGGGGGTGGCGGCATGTACCTGTGGTGCCAGCTACTTGGGAGGCTGAGGTGGGAGGATTGCTTGAGCCAGGGAGGTGGAGGTTGCAGTGAGCTGAGATCACACCACTGCACTCCGACCTGGGTGAAAGAGTGAGACCCTGTCTCAAAAATAAGAAAAAAGAAGAAAAAGAAAATTTGACACTGGATGTAAAGAAATAGAAATGGCTTGCTTCTCTTATCAGCGAAACCATGTTTTTATTCCCTGAATAAATAGAACAAATGAAACCAAAGATTTGGCTTTTATCCTTGGCAGCACTACGTATAAAGGAGAATATATGCATGTGTGTGTATTTATATACATTTATATGCATATTTATATACATATAAATACAAATATATATTTCATAGATATTTGTTTCATACACATACACACACACAAACACACACACACACACACACACACACATAAATAACAACTCAAGGAAAATCAGAGGACCAAAAAATAATAACATCGTGTTGAATAAAAAGTCCTATGGGAAACAAGGTAAAAGAATGACCAAAATTGTATGAAATGAATATAAGAAGCCTTCCTGGAGGAAGGGAAGTACATTCAAGATAGAGAACATGGGATGTGCAAGAAGGCATGGAAATAGCATTTATTAAGTTTTAGGTCATCTTAATTTTTACATTCTTAAGAATATAGCAGTTCCATAATAATATAATATAATAAATTCTGGGAAAGGGTATTTATTTACCTACATTTTATTATGATTTGATAGAGAAGGAAAATAGGTATCATACAGATATGGAAAAAAATTTCTGTAGTAGTTTGGATTATGAAATCTAGATTTTAAATGAAATCAATATTGGCAACATGTAAATCTAAACTCGCATAAATGTCACTTAAACTTATAGCATTGGCACAACCTTAATTTGAGAAAAATGTTTGGAGTTTCCCTTTTGACTTAAAAGTAATATTTCACTCCTCTTCCTTCCTTCTTAATACTTTAAAAATCTAGAAACAGTTATGTTTTATGCTTTAGAAAAAAATAGATGATTGTGAGACACAAATTTGATCTTACTATATGGATGAACATTGTAATGGTTAGAACAGTCCAAAGTGAGGTTGGACAGCCATAGGATAGACTAAACCTCCATTACTAGAAATGTTAAAAAATAAACTAGCCAACAATTTAGAAGGGTCAAGTGGATTTTTAAGGACCCTTCTAACTTCGATCCCACGGTTCAATGACTTTCGGGGAAAGCTTTCCATATTTATGCAGCATCTTCAGTAGAGGTAAAATTTTCACTTTCTTTCAGCAATGAATTTTGTCCTTCCCAAGACCACAGCCAGGGCTTCATTCACTTGCTTAGTATTTTGCAAAGTTTGGCTCTGGAAGCATCCACATCACAAGCTCTGCAATGTTTACTAAACTTTCAGATTCCTGGGAACTACAAAAAAAAAAAAAAGAATCTTTATGGGTGAGCCCGGAAATCTGCATATTTAACAAGCTTTCCAAGTGACTGATGTACTCACTGCAATTTGTGAGCCATTGCTCTAATCCTTGACATTCCTACTGAAAAGATAGACCAGTAAGAATTACTTGGAGTTATGATTGCTGTTATATAGTTATTTGTTCCTTAAGGAGTGAGTTAAGCTCACAAGCGTTTCGAACACTATTTAAGCATCTGACCACCTTTGGAGAATAAACTTGCAGCACGTAAAATCTTCTTTCACCTTTTCATTGCAACAATTTTCTGTTTTCATGAGCATTCCAATTACTAAAAATAATCTTTCCCAAATCCTTTGTCTCACCAAAGAACATCAAGTGAACAAAGCCTCACTTATCAGCAATGTTTGCTTAAGATATGAATCTATGAGTACTTTAGCTGCTTTAGTTTCTATTTGATATTTAAAAAGAACACAGTATTCAGATCACATTGGCAACCTAAACCACAGAACGCAAGTTAAGAAATCCAAGGGAATCATCTGAATTTTACTGTAAAAAGAATAACTATTTGGTTGTATACCAACCCATAACTATTCTACCATTTGTCCTATGGTGTAAAATCACATAAGCAAATTTGAAGATTTAAAAATCTCACCTTCCATTTCTTCCATCACAATGTTCTTTAAAAGATCATGAAAAGGATTTAATTGTAGCATATTAAAAATACAGAATTAATTAATAGTAAAACTCTGGCCAAATTGTGCTAATTCAGGGAAAGGTAGTTCAAATTTTATAAAAGGAATGGATGGTTAATAAGGCTTTAAAAAATATTATTTTCTGTGAGATATCTGCACTCCCACATTTATTGCTGCACTATTCACAACAGCCAAGATTTGGGATTAATTTACAAGTACATTAATGGATGAATGGATAAAGAAAATGTGGTGCAAATGCACAATGGAATATTATTCAGCCATAAAAAAGAATAAAATCCTGTCATTTGTAACAACATGGATAGAAGTGGAGGACACTATGTTAAGTAAAATAAGCCAGGCACACACACACAAAACAAATTTTGCATGTTCTCACTCATATGTGAGAATTAAAAATTAAAACAATTGAACTTATTGAGATAGAGAGTAGAACGATGGTTACCAAAGACTGGGAAGGGTAGCAGGAATGGTGGCATAAAGTGGAATGGTTACTGGTATGAACCATTAGTTAGAATGAATAAGATCTAGTACGTGGTAGCATTTGGTAGCACAACAGAGTGACTACAGTCAGCAATAATTTATTTTATATTTTAAAATAACTATAAAAGTGGAATCAAAATATTTCAATGTTTTTTCTTTATGTTTTGTTTATTGTGTTTTTTTTTTTTTTGAGATGGAGTCTCACTCTTGCCCAGGCTAGAGTGCAGTGGCGCAGTGGCGCAATCTTGGCTCACTGCAACCTCCATCTCCTGGGTTCAAGCAATTCTCCTGCCTCAGCCTCCCAAGTAGCTGGGATTCCACGCCTAGCTAATTTTTTTGTATTTTTAGTAAAGACTGGGTTTCACCATGTTGCCCAGGCTGGTCTGGAACTCCTGACCTTAAATGATCTCCCTGCCTTGGGCTCCCAAAGTGCTAGGATTACAGGCATGAGGAATTGAAATGGAATTCCACTGCCCCTGGCCCTGGAATTGGAATGTTTCTAACACATACAAAAAAGATAAATATTTGAAATGATAGATATACCAATTACTCCAATGTAATCATTATACGTTGTGTGCCTGTATTAAAACATCACATGTACTCCATAAATATATATACATCTATTATCTACCCATAACAATTAAAAATTAAAAAGTCTTAAATATTTTCAAAAATATATAGGATACCAAATTTCAAATGTGAAACGATGGTAATGAGCATATGTAACCTTTTTAAGAGCAAAAAAGCAAAGAAAAATAATTAATATTACTCAATTAAGTTTTTGCAATTTGTTCTATAAATAGACCAGGTCCAAATCCTGCCTGAATTATCAAAAATTCCAAATCAAGGGATTTTGAACTTTACTATTTATCTGTCATTTGGATTTGAATAGTCAAATTATCACATAGATTAGTTATCTTTCATGCCTGCCTTAGTTTATATTCTAAGGGCATTGTTTTAATTGGGATAAGAGTAACAAAATACTCTCAGCCAAGTGGTGGCCCAGGCCTGTAATCTCAGCACTTTGGGAGGCCAAGGCAGGAGGATTGCTTGAGCCCAGGAGTTCGAGACCAGCCTAAGCAGCATAGTGAGACCCCTCGTCTCCATTTAATTTTTTAGAAAGTAAAAAAAAAAAAAATCTAGGAAGAAAATGTAATTTCATTTTTATAATTCCCCTTAGGTACCAATTAAACATAAAGAAAATGTTAACATTATAAAGTTACAAAAACTTCTAACAGGAATATTTGAAAAGGTTACTTCAATTCATGACAACACATTTTGTCTTAAGTTAGGAACCTCTTAAAATTTATAGATTTTATATTTTACTTGGCTTGGTGAGTTTCGCTTATTTTAGAAAAGAAGTTTTGCTTTGTGGCCCTAAACAAGTTCAGAAGAGAAAATAATTATTCCTATAATATGCCCTATTAGAACCCCATTTTAGAGAGAACAGAGAAGTAAAACATTCTGCAAATAGTGTATGTTTTAAGAATAATGTGTTACAATATATCGTAAGTAAACAAGTAGTGTGTCTTTAGTTATAAACCTTGATTTAATTCTTCAGATAACCACAGAACTGATACAGGGACAGAGTTAGTAAGGTGGTGGAGTAGACCATGCCAGACAAAGTGCAAACCCTAGCGGCAGAAAGTCCTTGTTTGTAACACCACTCTGAATCACCCTGAATAATTTACATTATCTTTCTAAGCCTCAGTTTCTTCCTTTGTACATGGGAATGGATGATATCTACTTTCTAGGGTTTTATGGAGACTAAAGGAAATAATAACTGTTATGCATTTAGCATCATATCTACCGTATATAAAGCCTCCAAAACATATTAACCATTATATACATACCTATAGATATATGTACATGTGCATATATAGACACATATACAGATGTTTGTATCTACGTACCTATATACATATAGGTACATATATGTGTATATGCTTATAAAAATATATATACATATGTATATATGTATGTGTGTAAATATACACGTATACATATATTTACACATATACATATATCTATACATATATATTTACACATATACACATATATGTGTGTAAATATACACATATACATATATTTACACATATACATATATCTATACACATATATTTACACATATACATATATCTATACATATATATTTACACATATACATATATCTAAACACATATACATATATGTATATAAACATATATTTTAATATTTATATTCAAAAATATTCAATAATGTTTTCAATATTTATGTATATGTACATACATATATATGTGTATTCATGTTCCTGTGCATGAAAACTCCAGAAAATTTTAAAAGTACACACAATAAATTGTTAGTAAGTTCTAAGAAATAAAAAGTGGATCCTAAATAACCCACGTAATAGAACATGTCATTAAAAATCATATTTTCAAAGAATAAATGGTGAAATAGTAATGATATGATGTCAAGTAAAAATAAGGACATAAAACCATAGTTTCTATGGAAAAAAAATGAATGCACAGAAAAGAAGCTGTAAGTACTAGAAGAAAATTCCTCAAAATGTACGCAGTGGTGCTTTCTGTTTGGGGGCATTACAGATGGTATTGCACATGGTCTGATATCTACCATCATGGTCCCTCTCCTATACTCCCGTTCATTAATGTCCTTTTAAATATACAGATATTGGAGCTGCTAAATAAGCATACTCTTCCACATGTGTTCTAATACAATAGGATGATCACTGTCATTTGAATGCTTTTTATACGACCAAGGATGCATATATTTATTGAGCATTTACTCTGTGCCAAGCACTGAGTACACAAAGACATTGATGCTGCGTTAAGGATCGTACAGTCTAGAAAAGAAAATAGAAAAGGTAAATAAGAGAAAAAGTATGCCGAATAGTCTGTGAGTATACAGAGACACAATGAGGGCAGTCCATTTTCTTCTTAGGTTTGGGGTACTTTAGCTGAATCTTAAAATATGAATAAGAATTGCTTTGATTTCACTCCTAAGTGTCATGCATGTGAGATATTCTTGTGGAATTGTTCAGTAATCAGTGGAACACATGAGTGTAGAAATCAAGAAAGAGTTCCAAGATGAAATGAGGATTCGAGAGCCTCCAACACATAGATGGACAGTTTAAGCCAGAATGGATAAAGTTGGTAAAAGTAACCATGAAAAAGGAAACAGGAATATGATCTAGAATCAGAAAAAGGACAAGGCCCTCAAAAACACCATTAGTTAAGGGATATACATAGCAAGAGAATCCACAAATGAAGGCTGAGAAGAAATGATCAGAGACATAAAATAAGAACCAAAACAGAGCTGGTGAGGAAGCACTGGATTGAGAATTTTTAAACAAGGGAGCAGACTGATAGTACTAGAAGATGCCTAGTTAAGTGAGATATGAAACTAATTCATTAAATTTAGCATTCAGGTTCTTTTGGAAACATTTACCAGAGCTAAAGTGTGTGTCTATGTGCGTGTGCACATGGATGTATGTACACACTCATACACAGGATGGGAAGATAGGGGCTAAAGCCATTAAATGGGATGAGAAGGTAGGAGGCAAGGATGCACACTCATACAGGGATGGAAAGGTAGGGGGTGAGGGCATTAAATATTAAAATGATGAGGCTAAAGGGTATAAACAGACAATTCACAAAGAAGGAAATACAAATGGAAAATAAATACGTATTTTAAAATTGACATCTCTAGCTCATAAATGCAAACTAAAACTAGCTACCAATTTTATTTTAAATGATAACACTTCATGCTGGCCAGGGTACAGTGAGACAGCACACACTGCCGATAGAAGTATGACATAATTCCACATTTTTCCTAGTATCTACCTGGTGTAACTAATCCCCTCTTTCTCTGTGGCTCCACTGTATACTATTTACAACATTTAATTGTACTTATATTCTTCGTATATAGCTCTTCCTCTGTTTTGCTTATGAGGTTTGACTACTCTCTATTCTCATTAGTTTCTAGCATCTATCACAGTGTCTGACTCACAGTAATTACTTAAGTAAGTACTTAAGAGGTGTTTGTTAAATGAATTCATAAAGTCCAGAGTTCCTGTTTTGAGATATGTTATTCTAGCTAAAATGCAAAATTCATCCCCAGTTCATGTTATAATTTAAAGAAATTAAGCCAGAAAAAATGATTTCCTGTATTAAATTCTGATAGCGTCTGTGAAATCAGTGACAAAGGTAAGGACATATCTTATCATTTCATGCATATCCACAAGTATTTATGCTGTCCTGATCCACCTCCCATTTTGTTATTTTATTTCTCCCAAGGTAAGTATTTTCTTTTGTTGAAGTCTCCATTTATCACCTCATAATTCTTTGAATATAAACTTTAAAAGCTATGCAAAGCTGCCTAGTCGATCAAGACAGTCATACCCCCTGCCGTTCAGCTGGGCATATGACTAAACCTATGCCTAACAAGTTTATTTAAATCAATGAAAATGGAAAATGTATAAATTCACTTGGTATTTGAGGTGGGAAAGTAAAACATGAGTAGCCTTTAAAATATATTTTATGTGCTTCATATTACTAAGCTGTAATTTTAATGAATCATCAGAAATTATTGCGTCTGTATATATCATTCAGGGAATCTCAGGAGAAGTAGTCATCACTGAGCCCTCAGGAATATGGATGTAACATTTTGATACCTCTTCTATGGGAGCCAAAGTCCCCCACCATCAGCATTACCTAGTGTTATTCTTCTAGGATTTATCAACACCACCTGGAGTGTGAGCCAAGTCAGCTCCTTAAAAGAACTTGGCAATTTTCTTTAACCATGCCAAAACTGAACTACTATTCCTTTGCTTGCTTGTGAAGACGCTGAAATAATGACAGTTTCTCTAACTATACATTACTATCCCTTTGTGCTAAATCAGTGTTACTCAACCAGGGACAATTTTGCCCCTAGGGGACTTAGACAATGTCTACAGACAATTTTGGTTGTCACAACTGGGGGTGAGGAGGGGGTTTGCTACTGGCATCTAGTTGATAAAGGCCAGGGATGCTGCTAAATATCTCACAATGCACAGGAAAGAACCCACAACAAACATCATCCTCTTCAAAATGTCAATAGTGCCAAGATTGAAAACCCTGTGCTAAATCATAGACTAAATGCAGCTTTCAGGGAATCATACCCATCTTTTGAGGTCCAACTAAGGCTATGATCTTTTTCATGAGGTTTTTCTGAGATCAACCAATGATGGCATCTTCACAAGTTGGACTTTTTATGTATAATTTAGATTTGATGGTAACTCATCTTAGAGATGTGTTGAAGAATCAAATGTTCATATTCATATTCACTGCTGACACTGCTGTCTTCCCTTTTTGTAATTTGTGTTTTATGATAAAACTATTAGATAACTTTATATTCAGAAACTAACTATATATATTACTTTCTCTTTCTAAATTTTTTTAACTTCTCCAGAGTCTTATCTACTATAACACTGGTTTCATAGAAAATAAGTTTTGAAGTGGGAAAGAATAACAAACTATTCTATTATTTTTCCAGCTAAAATGTTTGGGCAATATTTCTAGTAATTCACATTGCCAATCTCCATTGTTTGGCCATTCTACTAAGAATAAAAACAAACAAAAAGGCTATGATTTTTGGCCTCTGATCAATTATGTAATTCTCCTTTTATTTAAAGTTTAAAGATTCAGCCTGTTACTTTTAATGCCAGGAATTCATATGCCATTAAGCCAGTAGTGGTGGGAATGAGAGGCATGAAAAAAAAAAGTTAAGCTCCGAATTAAACTCAATAGTTGAATAGAGTTAATTAGCAACACTCTTATGAAACAAGTGGTTTTCTTGAATAAGAAAAGTCTTTTAATAAGTCACTGTCATATTGTTTGTGTTTCAGATTCTTGAGAGTTCTTCAATATATTGGTTATACACAAACATAGAGTCTACAAGTACATATGGAAGTTTGTCAAGAAATGAATTGTTATACAAAATGATTTGAAGGCTTATGAGAGCTATTCCCATATGAGCTACCCAATTAAAAAAAAAAAAAAAAAAAAAGTCCAGCTAGGCAGGTTTACTTGGTTGTACATTTCCGAAAAAGAAAGGGCCATTATGGAAAATCCTGAATTCTGCCTAAGATTGAAGGGCGTGATGAGGTGGTGGAAAAGTCACTGGCAGAGGTCAACTAGAAGAGTTAGTTTGGCATGTTAGTTCCCATGCCCAACTGAAACCTGCCTTCCTGTAACTTCCACACTCCTCTCATCTGAAGCAACACAAACCAAGTCCAATCTGTCTTCCACAGAAAATCCCTTCACATACTGAAGACAGATGCCCTATTCTCCCTCAGTCTTCCCTTTGAACTCCTTTTAAGATACATGACATAGCTAGCCTAACCAAAGATGAGAAAACAATATAATTCTGACACTTGAGTATAACTGAAGAATGAGCAGTCTATCTTTGGAGATTTAAATACAATTTGACTTAAACTCCAATCCCCAAAAGTTGGAGCATGCCCCCAGTTGTCTTCAGGGATTATTGGACGAGAAGAGTTGAGACCTCACTTTTCTCCTGGTTCCCCCAAGCTCAGAGCCTGTGTTTTCAGAGAATATTTCATCTTATTTGATTCTCACTTTCTGCAGATGTTCTCTTTTTTCTTCTGTCTTTAGTACTAACTCAAATATTAACACAATCCCTGTTCTAGATTTTCCCAAAACCAATCACACAAGGCATTTGTGTTTGTATCAAATTTACTGTAGTTTGGGGGCAATAGAGGAAACTTACATTGTAGGAATGAAAATGACTTAAAATTATATAGTAGGCATCATTGTAAAATTATATAGTAGGCAACCCTGTTCTTAGAAGTCCTTTAGCAATCCTGTTTGATCTTTTGCACTTTTTAAAACTCTCCCATAGATTCCATTCATTCTCTTAGCTCCAGCATCAACATGGAATTCTTAGCCATGAACTCCAGCCTGTCTGACCTAAGTATTCTTCTTCTTGCAGCTTCTCTCCAAATCGTAATCAATATTGAAGGGCACATTTAAATCCTACTTTGAATTATACCTCCTAATCATTCTACCTTGCCTTTCCTTCTTCTTCCTGTAAACTGTATCCCATTCACTTTGGCACTTGATAGCTTCACCTTCCTGGGTGCAGGTCTTCTAGCTCCAGAAAGTTTAAGCTCTTTTAAGCACTCTAGGTTCTTGCTAACTGCTTTACCGCATATGAACTAAAAGCTGAACAAGACTGAGTCCAACTTCCAGTTTCAGGTCTGGCATGTGAAAAACCTGAAGTCATCACTCTGTCCTAACAAGTAAAAACCTGAACAAACTGAAAACAGATGATTTTCCTAAACCTGAATTTCCTCCTTTTAAAAATATCTCTTCAGGGTCTTATTTACCATGATATTGCTTTCCTGAGTAATAATTAAATTCCTAAGTAGGAAAGAATCATCACCCCATTACCAACTAAAAAGTAAAGGTTCAAGTCTTTAAGAAGAAAAAATTCTTTCATAAAAGCACATGTGAGGCCGGGTATGGTAGCTCACACCTGTAATCCCAGCACTTTGGGAGGCCAAGGTGGGTGGATCACCTGAGGTCAGGAGTTCAAGACCAGTCTGGCCAACATGGTGAAACACCATCTCTACTAACAATATAAAAACTAGCTGGTCGTGGCGGTGGGCGCCTGTAATCCCAGCTACTTGGGAGGCTGAGGCAGGAGAATTGCTTGAACCCAGGAGATGGGAGTTGCAGTGAGCCAACACGGTGCCACTGCACTCCAACCTCAGTGACAGAGTGAGACTCCGTCTCAAAAAAACAAACAAAAACAAAAAAAAGCATATGTGAAATCTCTTCTCTAATTTGCACTAAATCTTAAGCTTTCCCCCTCCTCATCTCCTCAGTAGCTCCTTCAAACATATTTTTTTCCAGAATATTTGTGACAAAATACTGGAAAATATAGTCTAAGAATCTTACTCAATTCTGTCTTGTGCATTGGTCTCTGATAGTTTCCTAGTTCCACATGGAAGAAGGTGTTTTTCAAAATCTATACTTTGAAAATTCAGTATTTGAATATTCATGTGTCCCTTAACAATGAAGATGTGTTCTGGGAAATGTGTCATTAGGCAATTTTGTCACTGTGCCAACATCAAACGGTGGATTTACCACAAACCTAGATGTACATACTGTGCGGGTACTAGCCTACTACACATCTATGCTATATGGTATAGCCTACTGCCTCTAGGCAACAAACCTGTATAACATATTACCCTACTGAATACTGTAGAAAACTGTAACACAATAGAAAGTAGGTGTGTATCTAAACATATCTAAATATAGAAAAGGTAATGTGTTACACTAAGATGTTATGGTGGCTACAATGCCACTGTGTGATAGGCGTTTTCACCTCCATTACAATCTTAGGGGACTATTGTTATATTTGCAATCTGTTGTTGACTGAACCATTATTATGCAGTGTATGACAACATAATACAAACTATTTATAGTGCACTTATGTGTAGAGTATATTTAAATTGGTCTACCTGCATTATCTCATTTAATCCTTAACAATCCTATGAATGCAAACTATGATTACTCCCATGTAGTTGAGGAAACTAAGGCATAGAAATGTTAACTTGCCCAAAATATCATGGTGAGTGAAGCATAAAAAGTCTAACAACAGTGTTCAAATGCTATGTATTGTTCCATCCACAAAAAACAGGAAAGAGAGTCTCTCACTCTCTGGGTGTGTTTGTGTGTGTGTTCCTGTTAAAACACAATTTTTAAAAGTAGTAATTGCAAATTATTTTTCTAATGCAAATCACACATATCCTTTTGATAAGGATATTCAATCACAGAAAATATTCAAAAGTATTTTTCTCTCTAATATTTCATATTGTATTTTAATCAGTTGAGCAATGTGTATAAAAGGAAAAAAATGACTGCATTTACATGTTATTATGTGGTTTCCTTTGGAATCAGTTCTTTTGACTTAAGGTCAAACCAGACAGCCGGCCTGTATGTGATTATGCTGCCCTCACGTGACAGACGTTGTGAACTGCAAGTAGAGTGGGCTCCTAGCAAAGACCACCAAGCCCGAAAACTCAGAGGAGCCGAGACTAGCTACTCCCCCAACTGTTCACTGACCATTTTCAAAGCAACTTTTACCTGTGACCTCAAAACATCAATGTGATTTTCACATGTCCTTAGCTTACTTCTATTCAATGAGTACAGGTATTTACAATACTGTATATTTACAGGTCTTACATGCATTTACAGTTTAGTAGTAGGCAGTATCAGAAATGCTCTATTTCCTCTGGAACTTAATATGCTAATAGAGAATGGTGGCACATAATAATATTTAAAAATAATCAAAAAAGTCTTGAAATTTCTCCAGGGGCATATATAATTTACCTATTTGGTCATACAACCTGACAAGTGCTACCATTTTTAAATCCTTCTAGAAACATGGCATTTAAGACCAAATTTAAAGACCTCTATTAATAATTATGAATATGGCTGGGCGCAGTGGCTCACGCCTGTAATCCAGCAGGATTTGGGAGGCCGAGGCAGACAGATCACCTGAGGTCGGGAGTTTGAGACCAGCCTGACCAACATGGAGAAACCCCGTCTCTACTAAAAACACAAAATTAGCCAGGCATGGTGGCGCAAGCCTGTTATCCCAGCTACTTGGGAGGCTGAGGCAGAAGAATCGCTTGAACCCGGGAGGTGAAGGTTGCAGTGAGCCGAGATCGCGCCATTGCACTTCAGCCTGGGCAACAGGAGTGAAACTCCGTATCAAAAAAAAAAAAAAGATACATAAAATAAAAATAAAAATAATTATGAATTTGAATACAGCCTGTTTTGGAAGATAAAATGTGCCATACAACAAAAATCAAGGCAAATCTCTAGTATGGTCCTTCTCTCCTTGATAAACAGTTCTTTGGCTCGCAAAAGAAATGGGAATGGCTAAAATTCTCCTTTGACCATAAATTTTTATGATAGTTTCATTGACTATGGAGTTAAAAACTAAAAACAGAGCATCAAAATTCCACCCTAGATGATGTAGGAAATTGCCTAGAATATGTGATCCGAAGCCACCAAAAGACCTCTCAGTGGCTCCAAATGATCTTTCAAACTGGCTTGCCCTAGAGCCTAGGATTCCTGCCATTAATACATTTTTTCCTACTTACAGTATGATGTCTCTGGTAGTTTGATTTTGAAATATCAAAATACAGCATTATCTGGAGAGATAAGACACTATAAATCACATATTCCTTAGCACAGATTAATTAATCAGGATACTTAATGTCAAAAGGAAAGCAGTAAATAAGACCTTGAGGTCAAGCTACAGGTAGTAATTTATGGACAGGGGGATAGAGGTGTGGTCCAAAGGATACAGCACTGCTGAGAAGAGTTCCCAGCCTGGGCAAGAAAAGATCATTTAGCAAGAGAAGCCAAACATGGACAGGGAAAGTGGGAAGAAGCTGAAGATAAACTTGGGCTGCTGGAGAACTGCATGTAAGACTGGCTCTTTAACTGAAACTAAAATATAAAAAATATCCAATAAAGAGGAAAAATTTTATCAGACTTTATAGATTAAATAAAGCAAATATCAGAATGACCAAGTTTGTTTTCAAAGGACTTTAACATTTATGACTTTACCACAAAAACTCTCACTTTTTTAAATAAAAAATTCTGCATATAGAAATATCAAAAAGTATTAAAATACTAATGCGTCTGCTAAATATTAAATAGAGTGCTCTATCTCTTTGTGGCCAGGATGAGGAAAGGGCCATATTGTGTTTCTAATTATCTTACTGACTGTATATCTTGAAATGTTTAGAATACACTAAATAAATGTAAAAGCAAGAAACATAACCAAAATAATGTGCTCCCAGATAAGGAAGAGATTTTTACAACTCTCAAAAATCTAAGTCCAACCTTCTCAAACTGTAAAAACGAACGTTAGAAAGTTAACCAAGTAAGTGATCATATAAATTTTTTTTTCCTTATCTCTGAGAAAGCAATTGTTAGTTGGTTCTTTTCTGGTGAACTCCTTTTTCAGGTTCATGCTTACTTGCAATGTAATAGCTCTTCTTTCCACAGGAGATATCTTTCAGTATCTACACTCAATCTCTTCTGAAATCACTTGTTTCTGTCAGTGATTACGAACATATAAAACAAACATTCCGAGATCCCTTTGAATACCTCCTAAGTAGGTAGAATTTAAAAATTTAAGTAAATTTTTCTCTTTTTGTAACCAGGAAAGACCTCAAGGAACAGCAGGAATACAAATTTAGACATGGAGGGAAATGGTATTTGATTCCTTAAACGGCTCTAGCATCTGAACCAGGGTAAAGAAAGCAGCCACAGCTGGTGAAGCTGCTCCTTCCAGTAAAGGCCAGTGCAGAGTCCTAAACTGGGTTCTCTTTTAGTCTTTGACCTTTTTTTCCACTCAGAAGACAACATACTTTAGGTGAAGGATCAATTTTTAGTTTTCAATCCCTAAGGATGATATTCGAAATATTTTCTTAAAAAAAAAAAAAGGGCAACATGGTGCTCTGTCTCATCAGAACAGATTCAGGACGTAGCGACAGTATTTACTTACCATATTGCTTCCTCTACCTCTAGCTACATTTCAGTGTCGTTTTTCATTCCTCTTAGTTTTCTATTTTAGTAAAATTTAAATACCATAACTTAAAGTAATCCCAATATTTTTAAAATAAAGCCAAAATATGTGTTGTTTATAATTATGGCAAAGAACATAATTTAGTTTAAGCTTCACGTAGTCATGTAGCTACATAGAATATTTTTAAAAAGAAAATCAAACAAGAATCTTCCAAGCTTGACACCATCAACATGGTGAGTTAACATACAAATTCCTGAGGTGCTGATCACATTTGAGTAGAACATTTAACATACTGAAAGATATTAAGAATTTCAAGGTGGAAAACAAGAAAATATATAGTCCATATGTAAGGAGGAATACTATATCTCAGATGTAGCAATATTACTAGAAAAATAGCTATATATAAGTAATAGGAATAAAAACCCACGTGGAATCAAATTAATGTCCACATCTTGGTCCCAACTTTTATTGGCTCTGGGATCTTGAGCAAGTTACTCAACCTCTCTTAATCTGTTTCTTCGTCAATTAAATGATAATAATAATGCTCCCTCCAATCAGTTTATTGTGACAATCACAATGAAATCATGTCAGTGAAAGTATTTTGTAAATTATTAAAAGTGATCCAAATATTACCTAATTAAGCATTAAAATAACAATAATATTATTAAGCTAAATCCTAAGACAGTTTCGGATTCCCTCTAAGAAAAGTTTTCTTCATGAACTATTCTTTAAGGTACTAGATATGTGATAAGAATGTAAAAGCTTGACAAATGGTTTAGGGACTAACACTGGATTAAAAAGGCTGGTAGGCTCAACAATCTCTCATCACCATGACTGCAGATTTGCCCTTCATCCTTGAAAATTAATGTTATTTATAGATAAAGCTGCCCAGTTAAATCTCACAAGAGGATTACAAGACTGCCAATCAAGACAAAGCCCCAGCAGGTAGGGTTTATGTGAGTTGATCAAACAGGTTCTGGCAAAGCACTTGCAGAAGTGAATTCCAGAATCACTGACCCTCCCATACCATTTTCTTTATTTAAAAAAAAGAACAAAAAATAAGAGCTGGTATTAAATAGATAGATTTAAGTTAGAACAAAAAATAAGAGCCTAGTATTAAAAGATAGATTCCACCTAAAATGCTCCGTAGGCTATACAGAGAATATATGTGTTCTATATACCTAGATTTTGAAAATTGCTAATACTAAGAATTCAAAAGGCAACATGAGGTTTTCAAGGGTATCTCAATGTAAATTATATTTGTCAATTATAATAATATTCTTTTACATACAATATCAGATTCTTCATTTATGCTTCAGGCCCAAATTTCCATTTGTATTTAGGGCATCTCTCCCTGGGCTACCCAAATGTACTTCATATCATTATGTTCAGAATCATCTTTGTTCCCAAACCTCTCTCATGAGGGTTTGATCTCAGTGAATAGTATCACTCAGTGATGCTCAGTGACTAATATCATCATCTTTGACTCCTTTCTCACCCCGCTCCCACCACTGTCATTAATTAATTCATCCCTTTGGCTTCTATCTCTGAAGTGTCTTTTGTATTCATTCATTCCTCTGTTCCATTACTTTTGCCAATACCCTTGTCCAGGGATTCATCATATTTCAACTAAACTATCTGTACAATGTCTTAACTGTTTTCACTGACTCTTTCACCTTTCCAAATGTACTTTCCACATTCCTGACAGAGAAATCTTCTAAACAATAAGGCAGTAACATTAAAACTGTTTAGCAAGGTAGTTAACAAACTAGGGTATATCTTTTAGTCTTATTTCTAAATTGATGTCTCCACAAATTCTATTCTCTAGTTCTACCACACACCCTGAATACTGTACTTCACAGTTCTGGGCTTTTAGTTATATCATTCCCTGCATCTAGAAAATCCTCACTCCCTTCTCTAAATACTAGCATGCATTTATTTTTAAAAATCCAGTTCAGGTACTATTTTCTCCACCTTTTTTCATTCAAGCTGCACCCCAAACTAAAAATTTATCACTGCTTCCTATACCCTTACAAAGCCCTGTTTATATCCCTAAAAAAGGACTCTTTTCACACATGCATATTGTTTTCTTACTAAATTGTAAGTCCAAACACTGTAAGCATGTCATTTTTAGCTTGGTATCCCCTGTGACTTTTGGGTGTGTGTGTGTGTGTGTGTGTGTGTGTGTGTTATCCATAAGTAGCTCATTGCATGTTCACTAAAAATAACGACTACCCTTAAATGAGTGCTTATTAAATATCAGACTCTATCTCCAACCTTTTACACTATATTAATTGAGTCATTTAATCCCCAAAATAAATCTATGAAGTAGCTGAATTTTACATGTAAAGTAGCAAATGCCCTAAGAAGTTAAGCAACTTACCCAAGGTCAACACTAGTCTGGTGTCAGGACAGGAATCAAGGTATTTCATAATTCATACTTTCTGCCCTCAACCAATTCATTACGTAGCCTTAAACGTCTATTTCTGGGTAGTCAAATACAAAAAAACTATAGTGGATTAAAAGGCTATCTATGAACCGTGACTAAAAACATAGAGAAGCTTTACTCTAGAGCATTAGTGCCTAAAAGGTATTATGGCTAGAATTCATAGATGTAAACTCTGTTTAAAGAATACTATTTCCTACCTCATAAGACTATTTTGGAGAATAAGTGAAACGCAGTATGTAAAATGCCTAGCACAGTACCTGGAACACAGTAAGAGCTGAAATATTAGGTTGGTGCAAAAGTAATTGCAGTTTTTGCCATTAAAAGTAACATGTTCATGTTATTTTCTCAGTTGTGAATAGCATAGAAATTATATCCAGACTTATTTCCTATATCACAAAATCCCAGGGCAAGGAGATGTGCTTTCAATGCACAGTGGCCTGAGTGTCAGACAAAAGGAAGTGTTGTTTTAAATTTACACATAAATTTAATAAATTTATAAAACATTTCAGCATATCTGATATAGATAGAAAATATGAATGGATTAATAATTGTTTGGACGAAGTTATGAATGATGGCCTTTTAGATCAAGAGATCTTAGCTTTTAAGGCCAATGGCAGGAAAAAACATCATATCCCGCAATACATTCCTCTCCTTCTCTGCTGGAAATAGAGCACTGGACTACGTGAGACCTGGACCATGAAATTGATCCAATAGCAATAATCATTCCTTGAGCAATGTGCTAGACACTGGGCAATGCAGTTCATATGTTTCAACACATTTACTTCTCACAAATCACCTATTAGGTTGGCGCTGTTATTGTTGTTATTATTATTATTTCTCAAATGAGGAAACCAGGGTGTGGAGGTTAGGTAATTTGCTCCAAATTGTACTGCTGTGAGTAGCGTAGCCAGGATTCAAGTACACATCTGTCTGACTCTGGAGTCTGACCTCTTTACCACTCAGGCTGTTTTTGCTCAGTCTGTAATCTACTGTTGTTTTGGAATTTTCTTTTACAAAGGGACATTTTTTGTGTGATTCATTACATTATAAATACTAGCTTCTTTTAAAAAATTTCATTCAAGCAAAACACTCATTGTCTAGGCAATCCAACTTCTTTTAATTTAACTAAAACAGCAGACATAAACAAATTACAATTTATGTAGTCTGAATTTCACTACCATAAAACCAGAAGGCACAGTGTACATTTATCAATCCACAGTCTTTTCCTAATGGTCTGAAAACCAACAATGACATCATTGGGGGGTAGACTAACTTCATACCATATGACTGTATGGTGATGTGTTCTGCATATGTTATTATCTTGTTTTTTAATAAAGGTCATATGGGTAACACATTAAATAAGATATTTTAAAACTTCAGCTTTTCCCAAGTCAGCCACATCATCCAGTCTTTACATCTACATATTTGCACTGTCATTTCCTGGGTAATTCTCTTTGTCTAATTTGACACCACTGTCTCCTATATAGTCGGGTCCTTACTTAAAAAAAAAATTTCCCTGTAAATAATTGTTCACTTGATAATTTCATCCTCTATAGGATAATTTAAGTTTTAAATATTTATGTTGGATCTGTGCAATGAAATAAAAATGTGTACAATGAAAGGAAGTACTTAGGCTTTACCATAACTAGCTGTGACATCCCTTTCCTCCACCACATAAAGAAGCAGAAATACGAACACAGAATTCAGAGGTTTAATTTCACATGATGGTGGTTTGGGGGCCCCAGCATCTGATGATAGTAATTATAGGCTTCTCTTGCCAAATTTAGTATTTTTGAAGTTGAGTCAAAGTTTTTATTTAAACCTAAATTTCAACTATTTATAAAGTTATTTTTATTATTTAGTCAGACATCTCATATGCTGTTTCTCAGTGATTATCTTGAAACTCCAGAGATACCCACTAAAAAATGCTTTTCTCCTTACATGCTTTGAACTGTTAGGTTTTTGTGTCACTACTCTTTCATCTTTTTTAGCTTTGTATTTCTGATTTTTTGGCCAGTCCTAGCATAATTAAAGTCTAAAGCTATTCTAAAAGAGAATTAAGATCCTCAGCAAATCACTCTACAAGGTATTTTTACATATTCTGTCCTATAATATTTTATTTGGATGAAATATTTAACATTTAAATTGAAAAGTTGCAAAATGACAAACCTGTTCAGAAGAGTGTATGTGGGAGAGAAAAAAATAGGATATGCTGAACTGTAAGTGTATAAAAAGGAGTTCCCCACTAATTTTTTTTAACCAGCTGAAGAAATACAAACTTAACCAATCATCAAAATCTGTGTGTCAATTTACACTAAGTCCTCACTTAACATCATGGATAGGTTTTTGGAAACTGGGACTTAAAGCAAAACAATGTATAACAAAACTGATTTTACCATAGGCTAATTGATATAAACATGAGTTATATGGCATATTTCTGGTCACGAAAACATCACCAACCTCTAAACAAAGACCAAAATACTTGCCATATTAAGTATTTAAATAAGTGTGAGGTATATACGCATTTAAGAAAGATTAATAAAAACAAGATAATTATTTACCTAATTATTCCAGTTCAGGGTGGCTGCTGGCTGGAGCTTCTCCCAGCAGTTCAGGGCACAAGGCGGGAACCATCCCTGGACAGGACACTATCCCAGGGCAGGGCACACTTACACACACACACACTCAGACTGGGACCTTGTAGAAACGTTAATTCACTTAACTTGCACATCTTTGTGATGTGGGAGGAAACAGGAGTAACTGGAGAAAACCCACGCAGATAGAGAACATGCAAGCTCCACACAGACAGTGGCCCTGGCTGGGAATTATTAGTTTTTTATCTCATCAATATTGTTACGAAATGACATTGAATGGAATGAAGTTATTTGAGGTCCTGCTATATTTTCTTGTTGTTAGAATCAAGCCTTTAGTTTAATTTAAACCATCATTTTGGTCAGTCAGGAAGGTATAGCGATGTATTTCCTCCCACCCACTATGTGGCCCTTGTAAAGTTATTCTTGCACAATTCTCCAATGTGCAATTATTGCACATTTCAAAAGAGATTTACTCTGTCTTGAAATGAAATCCAGTGCCATCGATTCATAAAAACTGCTCAAATTACATTTAGTAATAGAAACAGGAGATAATACCTTTCCAAAACACATTCGTGGTAGGCTGAATAATGACCGTCAGATTCAGATCCTAATCCCTGTAGCCTGTATATATTGCTTTATTTGGCAAAAAGAGACTTTGCTGATTTAATTAAATTAAGAATTTTGAGATGGAGAGATTCTCCTGGACAATCTAGGTAGCCCTAAATGTAATTTTAAGTGTGAAGAAAGAGAGAGCCCTAACTAGAGAAAGGAAGAAGGCTATCTTATCACTGACGTAGAGATTGGAGTGACATGACCAAGAGACGAGGAATGCCAGCAGCCTCTAGAAACCAGAAGAGGCCAGGAACGCACTTTCCCCTGGAAACTCCAGAAAGAACTAGCCCTCTGACAACATTGACTTTAGTCCAATAAGATTCATTTTGGAATTCATGCCCCCAGATGTGTAAGAGAATAAATTTCTATTGTTAAGACAATAGAAAGAACAAAGCTGGAGGCATCACGCTACCTGACTTCAAACTATACTACAAGGCTACAGTAACCAAAACAGCATGGTACTGGTACCACAACAGAGATATAGATCAATGGAACAGAACAGAGCCCTCAGAAATGATGCCGCATATCTACAACTATTTGATTTTTGACAAACCTGACAAAAACAAGAAATGGGGAAAGGATTCCCTATTTAATAAATGGTGCTGGGAAAACTGGCTAGCCATATGTAGAAAGCTGAAACTGGATCCCTTCCTTACACCTTACACAAAAATTAATTCAAGATGGATTAAAGACTTACATGTTAAACCTAAAACCATTAAAATCCTACAAGAAAACCTAGGCAATACCATTCAGGCCATAGGCGTGGGCAAGGACTTCATGTCTAAAACACCAAAAGCAATGGCAACAAAAGCCAAAATTGACAAATGGGATCTCATTAAACTAAAGAGCTTCTGCACAGCAAAAGAAACTACCATCAGAGTGAACAGGCAACCTACAGAATGGGAGAAAATTTTTGCAACCTACTCATCTGACAAAGGGCTAATATCCAGAATCTACAATGAACTCAAACAAATTTACAAGAAAAAAACAAACAATCCCATCAAAAAGTGGGCAAAGGACATGAACAGACACTTCTCAAAAGAAGACATTTATGCAGCCAGAAAACACATGAAGAAATGCTCATCATCACTGGCCATCAGAGAAATGCAAATCAAAACCACAGTGAGATACCATCTCACACCAGTTAGAATGGCCATCACTAAAAAATCAGGAAACAACAGGTGCTGGAGAGGATGTGGAGAAATAGGAACACTTTGACACTGTTGGTGGGACTGTAAACTAGTTCAACCAGTGTGGAAGTCAGTGTGGCGATTCCTCAGGGATCTAGAACTAGAAATACCATTTGACCCAGCCATCCCATTACTGGGTATATACCCAAAGGAGTATAAATCATGCTGCTATAAAGACACATGCACACGTATGTTTATTGCGGCACTATTCACAATAGCAAAGACTTGGAACCAACCCAAATGTCCAACAACAATAGACTGGATTAAGAAAATGTGGCAGGCACATATACACCATGGAATACTATGCAGCCATAAAAAATGATGAGTTCGTGTCCTTTGTAGGGACATGGATGAAACTGGAAAACATCATTCTCAGTATATCGCAAGGACAAAAAGCAAACACCGCATGTTCTCACTCATAGGTGGGAATTGAACAATGAGAACTCATGGACACAGGAAGGGGAACATCACATTCCGGGTACTGTTGTGGGGTGGGGGGTGGGGGGGGCGGGGACAGCATTAGGAGATATACCTAATGCTAAATGACGAGCTAATGGGTGCAGGAAATCAACATGGCACATGGATACATATGTAACAAACCTGCACATTGTGCACATGTACCCTAAAACCTAAAGTATAATAAAAAAAAAAAAGAAAACTATAACCAAAGTGTAAACACAGTTATTTTATGAATGACTATATATATGTACATATGTCACAAAAAAAAAAAAAAAAAGAAATTAAAAGCCGGTATATTTGGGGTAATTTATTATAGCACCAATAGAAAACTAAGATAACATTTTACATATATGGCTGCATTTTATAAATAGGAGAATTGTTGCCAAATATGTTAAAGTCAATTTACTAATCTTTCAAAACCAGCATTCTCAAAGTTCAGTAATGAAGTGAGAGAACTTCTGGTTTCCAGTACAGTATGTAAGGAGCTCAAAAGTTGCTCCAGTGTCCTAACAAGTTTTTAAAAACTCAACAAACTGAAAAAATCAATTCTTCTTTAATCTGCCATAGAAATGAGGTCATAGGCACTTACCATTTGTAAATTTGTTTACATGGATTAACTCATTTACGTGGATTAATACAACTATTAATTGTGAGACACAGGATTTAGGGACATTTTACAGACACAGAAATGTTGAGCAATTTGCCTAAACCCTGTCCTCCAGTGCACTCTGAGAAGGCACGACAGTGCTTTTCTTCCTCGAATAGGTAAACCCTTTCCATGTAAGCTGGCTATTTTTTGAGGTACCAGTTTGAAGTAACATTTCAAATAATTATCATTATTTAGACTTACAAAAGATAAAATAATACCTAATCATCAATTCCAAGTTCCCCATTATAGTGAGATTTAATTGATATTACATTCTTTAAAATGTATTGATTTATCAAATACAAATAAAGAACCTTCTACGTGCAAGACACCACTGCAGTAGAGTTGGCCATTGAGGAGCTAACAATCCACCAAAGAAATGCCATGAGTAAGTATAACAAAGAAATGGTCAGATAAATCATTTCCAAGCAAATTCTTTCTTAATTCACTGAGTTTAGATATTTTTAAACATCAAATGTATTTGTTTTCCTAAGTTTGGTCATTCTTGGCTGGGGTCAAAAATAAACATCTGTTTCCTTATTTAACATTTTCTTTACCAACTGCTCACCACCAGGTGGTTGTTTCAATTAACCAACTGTTACATAATCTAGCTTAAAAGAAGGGCCAGGCCTGGTGGCTCAGGCCTGTAATCCAAGCACTTTAGGAGGTAGAGGCGAGAGGATCGCTTGAGCCCAGTGGTTTGAGAGCAGCCTGGGCAACATGGTAAAACCTCGTCTCTACAAAAAATACAAAAATTAACCAGGCATGGGGGCATGCACCTGTAGTCCAGGCTACTTGGGAGGCTGAGGTGGGAAGATCACCTGAACTCTGGGAGGTCGAGGCTACAGTGAGCTGAGATCGTGTCACTGCACTCCAGCCTGGGCGACAGGGATTGTAAAGGAGAAAAACCACTGAACAATTTAATCCAAGGACTATTAATGGTTTTACTATTATAAGTTGAATGAATGAATAACTATGGTAAAACTGACTCAATTATAGACTCAGCATCTGCTCAGTTCCAGAGAGTTGAGCCACAAAATACTTTCAACTTCATGAGTAATATTTTTACTAATACATAGAATTCACTTTTTCTGGGTGAAGCATTTCATGTAATACAATATCTGTAATAGCACTGACTAGCCCTTTTCTGACAAAAGTTTTCTCAGCAGCAATCTGAAGTTTAAGAAACTGTAAACCCTGGTAAGCCAACAATGTATTGCAATGGTAGTAAGAAATAAATATTCACTTAATGCAATAAAGTAACTCTTCAATGTTATTTTTATATTAGCCAAAGATTTAAGAGAGAATAAGCATAAACTAAAAGAAATATAATCCAACCCAATAAAATAAATAGTATACTTTCTACTTATTTTTCAATACTTGTTTTATAAATGTTCAGGTCCTATACTAATAAAAACTTTTAATAATAGGTTCCAAACTATAGACTCAAAATGCAAGCAAAACATCAGATAAATAACCCCAAAGAGAAATAATACAAATATGTTCATTATAAATGTATGTATTTCTAATATTCAAAGGCAAGATATATAGATGTCTGAGCATGCTAAACTGTAGTCTCCCATAAAAGAAATGAGTCCTGAACACCCCAGAGTTAAAGAAAAGGATGAGGTTTTTAAAGTAGGCACTATAATTATTTGAATTAAGACACAAGAAAAGATACATAGAAATGAGGGAAGCAGAGGAAGCAAAAATAAAAATACTGATAATAAAATTATTAGCTGCTCACTATATGCTAGTTATTGTATTAAGTAATTTACATTCATTAGATTCTCACATCCATGAAATAAAGTCAATATTCTTAATCATTTTATAGATTAGAAATCAGAGGCCCAGAGAAGGATATCACTACAACAATGAGCAAAAGAACTGGGACTTGAGCGTGGGCATTTCTTACTCTAAAAATAATGTTCTTAACCACTGCCATGTGCTAATCTACTTAGCAAGCAAAAATAAATAGGAAAAAAAATGACTCTTTTAATTTTGTGTGGTTTTCTACTTTGAAATAATTTCCAGCACACCTAGAGGTAAGAATACTACAAAAGAGAGAATTATTAAACAAATGTGATAAAATGTTAACAATTGAAGGATCTGAGAGAAGAATATTGTGGAGTTCCATGTATTATCCTTGCAACTTTCAGGTATGTTTAAAATTATTTCAAATTTAAAAGTCACAAAAAATTTTAAATGTGTATTTTTACATTTTTTTCCTTAGTCAGAATCATTAGAGAGTAAATTTGTAGATGTGGTGCCCCATTATCTCTAAATACTTCAGTGTGTATTTCCTAAGAGTAAGAACGTTCACTAATTGTCTTAATAATGTCCTTAAAACCCAAGAACTATTGTAATCCAGAATCCTGTAATCCAGGATCATAAATTGCATTTAGCTGCCATGTCTCTTTAATCTCCTTAATCTGAAATAGTTCTTTTTCTGTCTTTCACAACCTTCGCCATAGAAGGCCAGTTACTTTGTAGAATGCCCGTCAATTTTGTTTTTGTCTGATATTTCCTCATGATTAAATTCAGACTACATATTTTTGGTAAGAATATCACAGAAGCTGTGCTGTGTCTTTTTCAGAATCAGAATGCACATGATGTCAGTTCATCTCGTTGGTGATTTTTAACTGATCATGTCATTAGATGGTTTCTATCAGGTTTTTCCACTGTAAATTTGATTTTTTTCCCTTTGTAATTTATACATAATTTGTGGGGAAATAACTTGAGGCTATATAAATATCCTGCTCCTCATCAAACTGCCACACAATAGGTTTAGCATCCATTAATAATTCTTACCTGAATGAAATATTACCACGATGGTTACCTAATAGTCATCTTTTAACTCTTTATTCCTTCTACATCTTGGTTGGCATTTTACTATAAAGATGGGATTTTTCTTTTCCCCCATTTATTTATATCAGTATATACTCACAAGTCCTTACTTTATTCTATAGATTAAATTCATTATTATTGTAATTTTGATGCTCAAATTTTTCCAGATTTGACCAGTGGAGCCCTTTCAAGCTGGTTCCTGTATCCTTCTGATACATCTCCACGATTTTTTTAGCATGCTTTAATTTTTGGCATAAAATTGTATCTTAGGCTCATTTTGTACTTTTCTTTTCCAGCCCTAGCTAGTTTCTTTCCCAACATGCCTTGATTTATTTTAGTGAAGACATTGTTTAGAAATCAAGATTTGGGTATCAAGTATACTCACTACTGCTGGAGTATCATTGTTTTGGGCCCTCTTAGCGCACAGAGCTGGGAGATGTACACACATACATAGGTAGATGACAGGGATAGATAGATGGGTGGATAGATAAGTTCAATAGATGATAGATAGACAGATAGATGATAGATAAACAGAGAGATAGTCAGATAGCTGATACGCAGGTAGATAGAAAAAGCTGTGAATTCATACCGATATATTCAATCCCAATCCAACATCACAGGATTCACTCTAATCTTTTCCCAATCCATGGCTGTCTTCCTGTCAACAGTGAGGAATCGGACTTCTTTTACACTCAATTTATTTGTTTGCCCAATCCTTAAAAACACGTAAAGCAGTAACATATTACTAACTTACAACATCAAAAACAACAGTGCTACTTATTAAAGTTCAGTACTTGTGTATAGTTCTTTTGGTCTTTATTCCTAGGTTAAGTTTCCAAAATACTATATCAAAAAGTAACCTGGGTCCATTGCTCCCATCTTCAATGTGGTTGTATTTTTTTTGAAATAGTTTCACTTGTTTCTGTTTGTATTCCATTTTAGATTCCTCTGATTTTTATTAGATTTATTTTGTGGTTTAGTTTGAGTATGTAAAATATTAGCAAGATTACAAAAGTTAAAACTGTATGAAAAATTATACTTGGGGAGGCATCACTCCCTCTTTCTCAACTCTTGATTCTCACTCACTCCAGTAGGTAACCAATCTTATTCGTTTCTGGGTTTTTCATTCCTGTGTTTCTTTTTGCAAAAATAAACAGATATATGTATATTTTCTTGTATCTCTTTCTCTCTCTTACCCAAAAGATGGCATGCTATATATACTTCATACAATTTAACTTTGCTTTTCCAACTTAACAACATATTCTGTAAATCACTTCATATCAACCTTAGAGATCTTTTTCTTTTAAACTTCCATAGTACTTCATTCTATGGATGTACCATAGTTAATTTAACCAACCTCCTATGGATGGACATTTAGGTTGTTCCTAATATTGTAAAATTATAAACAATGCTTCAATAAATAAATGTGTGCATATAAATTTTCATATAGTTAGAGATATATTTTCAAGGTAAATACTCAGAAGTGGAATTGCTAGGTCAAAGCTAATAACATATGTAATTTTGTTAGATAAGGTCAAATTTTCCTCTATAAGTTTTATACCAATTTTTTTCCTACCAGGAATGTACGAAAGTGCTATCCCACATCTTGCCAGCAGAATATGTTGCCAAGATTTTTGAATTTTTGCTTATCTGATAAGCCAGGAATGGTATCAGTATAATTTTACTTTCTCATATTCTCATTTCTCATGTTATGAGTAAAACTGAACATATTTTCTTATGTTTAAGAGCTATCTATGTATGTAGATATGTTTTATATGTAATATACATATTATAGACTATATGGTGTTAGAAGTTAGAATAATGATTACTCTCAGAGAAAGACAAATGGTGACTGGCAGCAAAATGTGAAAATTCAATGCGCTCATGATATGTGCACTTTTTGAATATATTTCATTGAAAGATATTTTTTAATGATTAATGTCTTCCAAATAGAAGAAGGAATGTAAAGGGATTAAAGAAAATATAATCAATCAAAAGGAAGTTTGGTAATAAGAGAGGAAGGCAAAAATTCAATCATATAAATGTCATTAAAAAATTAAAACATAAAATAAAATTATAAGTGTTAAATCTATCAGACATCAAAACAAATGTACATGGACTAAATTATCCAATTAAAAGAGAGACATTAGCGATTTGTATAGAATAAACAGTATATGCCTGTATGGTATTTACAAGAGACATTGGATTTTTTTATAATGGCTATCCTAACAGATATAAGGTGATATCTTAAAGTGGTTTTGATTTGCACTTCCCGGATGAGTAATGTTCAGCATCTTTTCATACACTTATTGGCCATTTGTATGTCTTCTTTGAAGAAATGTCTATTCAAATCCTTTGTCCAGTTTTTATTTTTTATTTTTTCAATTTACTACTGCTCTGCAAAGGTTTCAACTTTTTAATAAGGTTATGTGCTTTTTGCTATTGAGTTGAAGGAGTTCCTTATATATTTTAGATATTGAACCCTAATTAGATAAGTGGCCTGCAAATATTTTCTTCCACTTCATGGGTTGGCTTTTCATTACGTTAAATGTTTCCTTTGCTTGCAGAAACTTTTTAGTTTGATGTAGTATCGTTTGTCTATTTTCACTTTTGTTGCCTGTGCTTTTGGTGACATATCCAAGAAATCATTGCCAAGACTAATGTTACAAAGTTTTCCCCTGTTTTCTTCTAGGATTTTTAAAGTTTCAGGTTTTATATTTAAGTCTTTAATCCATTTTGAGTTGATTTTGTATACAGTGAGGGGTCTCATTTCATTCTTTTACATGTGGAATCCACTTTCCCAACACCATTTTGTTGAAAAAAACTGTTTTTTCCCCATCATGTGTTCTTGGCACCCTTGTTATAAATCAGTTGACCATATACGTGTGGGATTATTTCTGGACCCTATATTCTGTTACATTGCTATATGTGTCTGTCTTTATGTGGGTAGCATACTCATACTACGTTAATTACTGTAGCTTTGCAATCAACTTTGAAATCAGGAAGTGTTATGCCTACAGTTTTGTTCTTTCTAAAGATAGTTTAGGGTATTTGGGGTCCTTTGTGAATTTTAGGATTGTATTTTCTATTTATATAAAAAAATTGGATTATTGATAAGGATTAAATACAATCTGTAGATTGGTTTAGGTGGTATTAAAATTTTAACATTATTAAATCTTCCACTCTAGGAAAATGGGATGTCTTTACATTTTATTTTCAGCAATGTCTTGTAGTTTTCAGGATCTGAGTCTTTTATCTATTTAGTTATTAAGTATTTTGTTCCTTTTGATGCAATTGTAAATGAGATTGTTTTCTCTAATTCCCTTTTACATAGTTCACTGTTAGTGTATAGAGACACAACTTATTTTTGTATGTTGATTTTTATCCTGCAATACCATTAAATATATTTGTTAGCTCTAACAGTTGGGTTTTTTTATTTTTTATTGATATAGAATAATTATACATATTTATGAGGTACATGTGACATTTTAATACATGCATACAATGTTTAATGATCAAATCACGGTATTTAGGATATGCATCTACTTGAATATTTATCATTTCTTTCTGTTGGGAACATTTCACATCTCTTCTAGACAATCTACCATTATTAACAGTAGTCACCCTACAGTGCTATTAAAACTTATTCCTTCTGTCTAACTCTAGTTTTGAACTCATTAACCAATTTCTCTTCATATCCTACCCCTTCCCAGCCTCTGTGAACTAGCATTCCATTCTCTACCTCCATGAGATAAACTTTTTTAATTCCCATTTATGGGTAAGAATATGCAATATTTGTCTTTCTGTACCCGGCTTGTTTCACTTAAGATAATGTCCTGTCTCTATCTCTTTATCTCTTAAAAAAAAAAAAAAAAAAAGTAGAAAATGTAAGTGAAACAAATTAAGCAACAGTTAAGCAATGGAGCATTGATTATTTCCTTAGACAATTTTATGGTCATGTGATGTGCTGCATACCAGTCAAAATAATATTTATGAGATTTTAAATATCTGGTGCCATACACGTCATAGAAAATTTCGCTAAGTTTTCTATACCTCAAATTAGATGTTTCAACTCATACAAATTAAAAGGTAAATTTGGCAAAATCAACCCCTTTTTTTTTGAGATGGAGTCTCGCTCTGTCACCCAGGCTGGACTGCAGTGGCGTAATCTCAGCTCACTGCAACCTCCCGGGTTCAGGCGATTCTCCCGCTTCAGCTTCCCGAGTAGCTGGGACTACAGGCGCCTGCCACCGCACCCGGCTAATTTCTTGTGGTTTTAGTAGAGACGGGTTTTCACCGTGTTAACCAGGATGGTCTTGATCTCCTGACCTCGTGATCCGCCCGCCTCAGCCTCCCAAAGTGCTGGGATTACAGGCGTGAGCAACCATGCCCGGCCTGTTTTATTCTTTTATTATCATTTTTCCCTGAGTTTGGAATCATTCATATCATTATTTAAAACCACTTCCCAATTATTTCAAACTTTCTTAATTCCTGTGAATCTTTACCACTGCTCTTCTTCTGGCTTGGTTTCTGATGTCTTTCAATGAATTATCTTTTTATATCTTACTGTGGTTTTTTCCATTTACCTTTTATTCCACTTTAAATCTTCATTGCTTTGATTGGAAAGTCTCCAGAAAAACACCTTTCTTGATCTGGTTTCCATGCCCTGAGAGCCCATAAAAGAAAAATGAAATCTCATTATTGAACATCTTTAGTGGAGCCGGCCTTTCACTTCTGGTATTTTGTTTTCTCATGTTACATCATGGTCTTTAAAAGAAGAAAATGAAAATACCACTCGCATTTGTGAATTTCTTGGTTTTCTGCCGGAGACTTCATAGAAATCCTTTTTGAGCTCTCTTCTGAAAATAACATTCATTTTCTGCAAAAATATGCATAATGGAATGTGAAAATCATATTATTTTGTTGCATTTGGGATGCCTTCCCTGTGAAGATAGCAAAATATGTGGAGTAAAATTGAAACATGCTCAGATTTTTTAAAAAGAATATGTGGGCCAGGTGCAGTGGCTCGTGCCTATAATCCCAGCACTTTGGGAGGCCAAGGTGGGAAGATTACTTGAGGTCAGGAGTTCGAGAACAGCCTGGTCAAAAAGGTGAAACCTCATCTCTACTAAAAATGCAAAAATTAGCCAGGCATGGTGGTGCAGGCCTGTAATCCCAGCTACTCGGGAGGCTTAGGCAGGAGAATTGCTTGAGTCTGGGAGGCAGAGTTTGCAGTGAGCTGGGATTGCACCACTGCATTCCACCCTGGATGACAGAGCAAGAGTCTGTCAAGAAAAAAAGAAAGAAAGAAAGAAAGAAAGAAAGAAAGAAAGAAAGAAAGAAAAGGGAAAGGAAAAAGAAAGAAATGTGATCCCCAAAGTTGGAGGTGGGGCCCTACTGGGAGGTGTTTAGGTTATGGGAGCAGATCCCTCCTGAATGGCTTGGTGCCCTCCCAGCAGTAAGTTCACATGAGATCTGGTTGTTAAAAAGTCTGGGACCTCCCTCCTGTCTGTCTTGCTCCACTTTCACCATGTGACACACAAACTCCCCTTTGCCTTCTGCCATTAATAAAAGCTTCCTGAGGCCTCACCAGAAGCAGTTACTGACGCCATGCTTCTTGTACAGTTTGCAGAACCATGAGCCAAATAAACCTCTTTTCTTTATAAATTACCCAGCCTCAGGTATTCCTTTATATCTAGTGATACCAAATGGACTATCATGGAAGCTTCCTTCAGTACAAATAAAAATTTCTTGATGATGGAGGATAATGTTTTATCCTCCATCTTTCGACAATATTTTTCAAAAGATGGAGGATAAAACATTAAATTGCTACTCCAGAGTTAATTCTGTCCAGCAAAAAAAATAACCAGCTAGTAACAAGGATGTGTTGTAAACCTTCAAAAGGAAACAACCAAGGGACTTAAGCTACAAAAGAAAAGAAAAGGAAGGCTGACTATAGAAGAATAAGTGCTACAGATATATAGGAGGCAATAAGCATTACAGAAGGCAGGTGCCTGTAATCCCAGCCACTTGGGAGGCTGAGGCAGCAGTTACTTGACCCCAGCAGTTCAAGGCCAGCCTGGGTAACATAATGAGACCCCTTCTCTTAAAAAAAAAAAAAAAAAAGCTATATATTCTTTTGTCAAAGACTCTCTAAAAGAAATAACATCAGGTGATAATAAAATTCTGACAATAACTATCTCCACATATTTTTAGGAAAGGAGAAAGATAAAGTGGCTGATGGTGTAACATCTCAGTGAATGCCCAGATGATTTGTTAAAGATACTATAAAAAGGTAGAAAAAAGGGTATGCAATCAAATACGATAAAATAATATTAAGAATACTATAATCCAAAGTAAAATAGGTTTCAAAAATATGTTTAAAAAGATTTAAAATTATGCATATAGTAAGAAGACAATGAAAGAAGATATGTCTCCTCTTTACATGAGTAATAAATTGCAAAGAGAAAGAGAAACTGGAATTTTTACCTTGCTTTCCTCTTCTCAATCAAGAAGAATAAAATTCAGACAAGAAAGAGTAGAACACATATTGGAAAAGGGAAATAAAATCCTAAACAGAAGAAATTACAGGACTATCTCATTCTGGTAAGTCTTTTCAGCAGTATGGTCATGTTTCCAAACATGCCCTTCCAGCTCTAAATTTAATTCTGCTATTTGAAGACTGAGGGACATGTTTTCAAGTTCAAAGTAAGGAAAGGTTTATTTTTAGTAAAAACCATGTCTGCCACAGCGCCTGCTTCACTTACACCCTTTATTACTAAAAGTTCCCCAGCCCCTACTGAAAGGATAGCCCTATGTATATCACATAACCTTGCTGTCTGGCTAAAGCTGATTAGACCAAGGGTGTGACCTTGGCCAAATTATGCCAATGGCATAATGAAGCAAAATGGTTTTGCCTAAACAAATCAGATTCTCCCAGAATACTCATTTGGAAACATGGAAATAGCCAAGCTGTTATCAATAGATGGGAGGCTTAAAAAATTTCTATAGGTAGGTGTCTTGAGTAGAGTCAAGGCCATGAGGTGGGTTATGGAAAACAGAACAAATAAGAAAATATATATTGAGGAAGCACAGGCTGTAAAGTAAAGGTGATATGGAAGGCCTTAGGAAGAGTATTACTAGTGACAGAAGATCAGCCACGGCGGGAGGAGCAGGGTTGGGAGCAGTCAGTGCATGCAGTTAGTGGGATGGGAAGCCCCAGTCTTGGTGTTTGAGCCCTACTGGGAAGATCAACAGACCCCTCCCAGCTGCTAAGGTGTTTATGCCAGCATTGTATCCTCCAAGATTCTGAGCTGACATTCCATTCTCCTAGGACTAGAGTGTATAGCTGTCCTTGAACTCCTAAGGAATTCATGCTTTTCTTTCAATTCTGTCCGTACAATTAACTTTCTCATGCTCAAAAAGAAAAAAAAAAAAAAGAGCAAGTAGATATGTATGACAGCCTTGGAACCAGAAGAATCTCCACTGAAGGCTGTTTAGGATTTAAAGGAAATTCTGTAATTTCATCTTTTTAGAGCAGGTAATCTAATCTGCCCTAAACAGGAGACTTTACTGGTTAATAGTGTGGACCATGGAATTAAGTCATACCTGAATTCGAACGCTGGGGTCTGCATGGACATAATGTCAACATTTGAAACATAAAAACTGTTTTCTTGCTGCTGTATATAGAAGTACCTTGTCCACAGAAGAGTGCTTTCACACAGTAGGTATTCCACAAATATTGGGGAATAAATGCATCAGTTAGGTAAGTTATAAAACTTATCCAAGCCTGTCTCCTCATCTATAAAATTATACCTGACCTACCTCAGGGGATTGTTGTAAAGATTACGCGAAGTAAACAATTAGTACCTGACCTGGCATGATGAGCACTCAGGAAGTGTCCTAATTATTAATATTTTTATTCCTGTTTTCTAAGATATTTTCAGCTGGTTTATAATGTTTGTGCTTTGTAAAGTATTTAGTATTCTTAAAATTGGATGTAAAATCATATATAAAAATCTAAACACTATATCAACATACAATTCTAATACTTTTAAATGTTTTTACATCAATCAAGAATCATATGTGTGAAATAATGACCTTTTGGGCTTTGACTCTTGACAAGTTTTCATGATCTACAAAAATTACTCAATTCATAATTGAAGCAATTAGATCAAATATGCTTGTCCAAATTGTAGGCAAGTGTGTGATGTCCATAACGACCCCGAATCCCTCCAGTAAACAAGTGCCAGAGATAGCACAAAATAAAAAGCAAATTATGGAAATATCTGTGTTGGGAAGGTGGGGGTAGGATAGGAATTGCTATAGTAATTTTTTTTTTTTACCGTAAGTCTCTATACTTGTGCCTATATTACATATTTGAACATATGAGTACCAAGCTATATTTGACAGTAACTTAAAACATATTTTTTGAATGTTAAAACCACTATGACATTTATCATCAAACTGAAATATTAAATTTCTTCACATTTGCCATCAGAAGGCATCTTTTAAGTTACATTTGTATTGCACCTGACTACATTCTAGATTCTTTAGCTAGAGAGAAAACACTCAGTTCATAAAAACTGAAAGTGAATTGCCCTGAGAAACTTTGTTGAAAAGCATATGTATAGCACACAAACTGGAACATGAAACCTGCTAAATGGGAGGTAAAAATTTTATTTAAGGATGAAAATGAAAGTTAATTTAGAAAATACTTTGATTTCTGGAAGGATCTCTGAAAATATTTATGGTTGTGACTCTTAAATATTGTAAATTTTATGTACTCTTCTCTATATTCTTCAAATCAAATTCTACAATAAAAAATATATAAGCAAAGTTCTGAAATGTGACAGGTTTCCCTCTTACTAACAAAGAGTAAATAAATGACAAATTAATTTAGTATAATAAAACATAACTATTAAAATTTATTTAGACACTATTACTGTTTAAATTGCATTAAGATCCACTTAAAGTTTCTGGGTGAAGCTACATATGACTAAACCTTATAATTTAAAAATCTAAATGTATTCATTTTAATTGCCATTAATATTAAAAATTTGTCCTCTTGCTAATTAAAAATTTCCAGTTTTAAGCTTAGAGTAAATTAAATCTCCTACTTTGGCAAAGTTAGAATTTGGCTGTGAGAATGAAAGATGTTAGGAAAAGATGGAAGATTAAACACATGCATCTACTTTCCCTACATCTCAAAACTCCATTAAAAAACAGCAGGAAAGGAATTTTTAATGGTAAAAACCAGAAACAATAAAGAGAAGTGAAAAGGAGAAAATGCCAATAAAACTAGAATCCAGAAAGCAAGTAGATATGTAAAGACAGCCCATCTGAAAAAATTGTATTAAAAGCCTGTAGTAAGAGAAGATGAAAATCATAGTATCTCTTTTATTCCTCCCAATGTTGTAGTAATCATAGCACTTCATTGTGATTATCTTTTTACTTACCTGTCTCCCCCACTGGACTGCAAGCCCCACGATATAGGAAATAGGGTTTATTTGTCTTTGTACCCTAGTGCCTAGCTACTGTTTGTTTCACACAAAGTAGGTGCTCAATAGATGATTATGGGACTAATGAATGCAACTCATGTTATTGTGATAAATAGTACTCATAATGACCTCTGTCTCTCATCCATTCAATGTGTTCTGTAAAATATAAACTGACTATTCTTTGTTTGGTTTTGCCTTATTATTAATGAACTGGCCTTGCTAATTCTGTCAATCCTATTACTTGTTCAGAGCTATTTCTGCAAGGGTCATCAATATCTGGGGATTTTAAATCTGAGCTTAAACCTATTGAAGTTCAAGAGGAGTTCAGTAGACAGGGATTCTCACCCACTGAACAAGGACACCAGGCACAGAGATCCAAACTGTGAGTCCACAAGTAGTCCTTTTGATAATATAATTTTAAAAATTTTACCTTAGGGGAAAGAATGGTGATTCACTATTTATATATTATTGTGTTAATTTAAAATAGTTCAAAGTACATAAAGTTTTTAATTATCTACTATAAAGACAATTAAATACAGCATATCCTTCTCTCTTTCAGTGATTTCCACCAGTCATCTTCACTAATACGGATTCAGAGTAAATACGCAATTTTGAGCCTGATATTCTAGACTGTTAAAATAAGACCATGACTGGAGAACTCATTTTGCAATTTTAAATTTCCTTTGAGTGAAGGGAGAACTGAAGGGAATAAATGATGAGTCCTTGCACTTTATGTTTGAAGATCTGGCTCCCAAGTTGGAAAAGGAGTGTGGTAGTTGCCCCTCATCCAAGGGGGATATGTTCCAGGACCCCCACTGGATGCCTAAAACCATAGATAGAACTGAACCTTGTGTATACTATGCTTTTTTCCTAAACATACATACCTGTGATAAAGTTTAATTTATAAATTAGACACAGTCAGAGGTTAACAATAATCACTAATAATAAAATAGAACCTTTATAATAATATGCTAGCATCACAACACTTGCACGTTGGGACCTTATTAAGTAAATAAGGGTTACTTGAACACAAGCACTGCAATAGTCAATCTGATAACCAAGACAGTAATGCATATGTTGTGGATATGGTAGACAAAGAGATGTTTCATGTCCCAGGCCAGACAGAGCAGGATAGTGTGAGATTTCATCAAACTACTCAGTACACTGCAAATCTAAAACTTGCAAATGGTTTATTTCTGGAATTTTTCATTTAATATTTTTGGACCAAGGTTGACCAAGGGTAACTGACATCACAGAAAGCAAAACCTCAGGTAAGTGAGGACCGCTATATTCATCCAGCGCTAAGGCATGTTTTGAGGCTTTTCCTTAGTAGTATGTTGTTGTGGCGGTGGTTTGTTGGTGGTTTTTAATTTTTAAAGTAGAAATAATGTTTGTTTTGAAAGGTTACTTTAGAAATTTAATGAAACAGAAATAATGTTTTTAAAAGAAAAGAACACTGAGAGTTCGTTGATATTTCTTAAATTCGGTGAAAATTTTCATTCGATTGGTTTTTTTTTTCTATTTTGTTTCCATGGAGGTTATTATTATTACTAATAAAACTTACAGTTTGCATCATGAAAATGAGTGCAGTAATTGATTTGCAATGGAGTATTTTTATTAACTGCAAAAATAGCTTCTAACTATAGAATCCATACTGTCCATTGTACGTGCTACTTAGAATCACCTAATATTAAAGCTTGAAAAAACTTTAGAGATCATCTAATTCATCATGACAATTTCTGCCCAAATACTATGTTTATAAGTGGATTTGATATTATATGTCATTATCAAAATACGTATGAACCATTCATAATAGTGTCTGCAATGGAATTCAAATAATATGTACAGGAATATGTATATTTACAAGATAAAGAGATACTTTTAAAAAGATGGCTGTTATGAATTTCTAAAATTCTATTTTCTCCAGAACAAGTAAAAGAATATCTGTATGTCATAACAGCAAACTTGGATAGGTGGATGTCTTTTCACTAGGTACAAGAATTCAGTTACGACTTTTAAAGCTCATATTTCCAGAGTAAGTTTTTTTTACCGATGATACAGGATAACAGATAGGAAATTGATATTTGCTATGCATTGCTGACATACTAATTGTTTAAAAGGCCCGCTACAACTCCCCTGCCCAGTCCTATTTGTTGAAAAAGCAAAACTATTTGAGTAGGGTAGAAACAGAAAATATTATATCGGTTCTATAGTGTCTTATATCAAAATTTCTATCATAGTTTTTCTATCAAAGTTCTTATGAACTTTATCTAGACACTGGGAGCGTGGGGAAGTCAGGCATAAAGTAAGGAAAATTTTCAACAGCATCAAGATAAATGTTTTGTATTTAAAAGAATGAAAACAAACATTTGCTGACTGCCAACAATTTTCTAATTTGTTACAGCCATTTTGAGGACCGTGTGTCCTGTATTCCACTCATGCGTCTCAAAATTTAATTTTAAAGAAAACTCTTATTATGATACCACAAAGTGTAAAAGTTGATCTATCCCAAAATTAACAACTAACATAATTGAAGGTAGCAACAAAAATCCTAAGTTTTGTCTTACTCCATTAGAGAACTGAAATTCAGAAAAGATATATAAAGCATTACAACATAAATGCAAAAAGGAAAATCAAACAGAAAATCACTTATGATCTGCAAAATCATGGGTAGGGAAGACAATTCATTGGAAAACAGGTATGCTACATTCAAATTAAATAATCATTCCCATTTTCCACTTCCAATTAATTCAAGAAATTAATTGTTATGAGGCATAAAATCCCCTCTGTGTCTCTTGTGGAGACACTGAAAGTCTCCACAAGCCCAGTAATACTTTCGTGATCTGACATGGTGTTGTCAAACCTATCTGATACGAAATTCTCACCACTGATAATTTATTTTAATAAGAAAGGAAAGGCAGAACTGCTTTCTATAGAGTCCAATATGACATTGGGGAAGACATTCTTGGAAGGGGTTAAAACACTTCATATTAATGTATCTGTATTGGTGAGCATATTAGCTTGGCTTAGTTGATCAGATTATCTCACAGTCACCTTAGAAAATAGGAAAGCAGAGACCTAAGGAGATGTACGGTTAGAGGCAGAGAAAAGTAGGACATAAAGCCCTGCAAGGGTGACTAGAACACAGTGTGACATTCCGTGGGGCACAGATCAAGATACCGAATGTAGATTTCTAGCAATAGAATGAAGCAGAATGTCTGTCAGTTTTGTCCACCTAGCAGTTTTTCTTAGTTTTGGCCATCGCAAAGCATAGTATGTGCCAGGCAGTGCCTTCAAGATAGATAACTTACTAAATTTCACTTCAGTTGAGTTAAAGAGGCATTTCACTTCCGTACTTGATTTCCAGTCTGTTATTTCTATCCCATGTTTAATCATGTTAGGTCATTATAATGCTTTTTTAGTGCAGCTCCTTCTCTGAAACAGTTTCTTATTCTATGTGTTTCCAAAAGGGAATATGAATATATGCTTTCATGTAAATGAAAGAAAAAAGATTGTTTATTTTAAATTTAACAAAACAATCGCACTCTGAAAATTTTACATTGGAGCTACTTCAATGCTCTATGTTTTCTGCGTTTTGTACATCCATGGAAAGATGTCAGGTATGCTATAGGTAAATAGATAATTTAATGTTTGGCTGTTTAATTTCTTTACTTTGTACTTGGGGAAACCAGTAGGAGAATAAGACTATGAAAACCTTTCATCATAATTTGCAAAAAGAAAAAAGGAATGAGGATACATTTACCTGAACCTCAGCCCTTCTAAATAAAATCTATTATTTCTACTGAGCATCAACCTTTTAGTTTGCTAGGGATAATAACAGTTATTGAAATGCTAAAAATGTTTTTTCTCTATGTGGAAAATATTGCATATGATATATTTTTTAGATGTTCCACTAGTTACTTGATATGACCTGGACTAAAGTGAATATATATGCTGTATACTAAGTCTGTGTACCACTTTTCTGATTTACTTTTTTAGAGCAATACCCTTAATTTTACTGCAGTTAGTATAGAATACTAATATTTTCCTTAACATCAAAACAAGTCAGAAACTGGCCAAATAAATAACTGGAATTTGTATTACCTAACATGCAGGGGAATACTGGCCTATATTTTTGTGGGCTCTTCTGTGGCATCCCAGGATTGGGGGTTCACAGGCATGGAAAGAACCAGTGAATAGTCAAAAAAAATGAAAGAGTTAATTTTAGGTATGCCTCATTTCCCTAACTGCAATTTTAAAGGGTAGATGGGGAACCCTGAAAAATCCAGAGGCTCAAAGCCTTAGAAATTAAAGAAAAGGCTGGCTATGGAGATAAAGAAATAGTGGACAGCATCAGCATAAAGTCATTCTTTGCAAAAGTCAGAACCAGGAACTATGAACTGAATTATATTCCCTCACCAGGAGCTATGAACTGAATTATATTCCCTCAAAATTCATACATTGAGCCCCTAACCCCCAATAAGACAGTATTTGGAAACAGGGGCTTTGTAGAAGAAATTAAAGTTAAATGAGGTCAAAGGGTATGGCTCTGATCCCATAGAATTACAAGAAAAGACACCGGGGAGCTAACCCACTCTCTGTCATATGAGGACACAGTGAGAAGGCAGCCATCTGCAAGCCAGGAAGAAGGCCAGCACCAGAAACCAACCTTACTAGATCTTGATCTGAGACTTTTAGCCTCTGGAACTATGAGAAAATTAACTTCTGTTTTTTAAGCCACACAGTCTATATTTCATTATAGCAGCCCAAGCAGACAAAGGTACCTAGCAACTGTGTTTATTTATGACTTCTGACAAATAGAAGAGTGGCAGAAAGTTTGAGAGAATGAAGTGTTAGTTTTCAAACATAAGCCACACACTGAGATGTTATACAAAACTTGGGCTAGATCATAAGAAGCTTAAGAAACAAATAGACTTATTTTAGAAATTGATCTTAAAAATCACTGAATCTGTAGAATTGTAACTTCAAATACATTTTAAAAATCAAATACTACTGTTTGGAATATAGGATTTTTTTATTGGTTGATGTGAATCCATGAGTGAAATATCTCACTTTACAATATAAATCTCTACACAAAGCTCACAGTGTAATGTTTCCATAATTTGGCCACATGTAAGAGTAGTTCTATAAAGAACATTTCCTAGCTTTATTTTTATGTATAATTGATGCATACTGCATATTACACTTGCTTTTACAAATGACCTAGAGATGCAGGACTGATGATAAGTTCTCAGTCAATTCATGATTGTCAAAATCCAACAGCAGGGTCTTTTATACTGACCTTCCAGAGTCGTTATTAGTCAGTTAAAATTAATTCCATTAACATGAAATAGGCCAGGTGTGGTGGCTCACGACTGTAATCCCAGCCACTTTGGGAGGCTCAGGTGGGCGGATCACAAGGTCAGGAGTTCAAGACCAGCCTGGCCAACATGGTGAAACCCCCATGTCTACTAAAAATACAAAAATTAGCTGGGCATAGTGGCGCGTGCCTGTAATCTCAGCTACTTGGGAGGCTGAGGCAGGAGAATTGCTTGAACAGGGACCTGGGAGGTGGAAGTAGCAGTGAGTGAGATCGCACCACTGTACTCCAGCCTGGGCTACAGAGAGAGACTCTGTCTCAAAAAAAAAAAGAAAAAAAGAAAGAAATAGACTCTTCTATTACATTCAGTATAAACTAATGAGGTTTCATCCAAAGTGAAAATAGATCATTCAAATAAGTACTGTCTCAAGGAATTTAGAGACATGGTGATTTATTGCTTTCCATTTCCTCATCTTAGTTTTAATGCATATACAAAAAAATTAGGTCGGCTTCTTTGGTTAACAAATTCATTCATTAAGCATTTTATTGAAGTGGAATGGCGTAATGGAAAAAATAGAAAGTTTGGAGATTTGAGAGTCAGAGATTTGAAACCTGGCTCTATACTACCTCTTGAGCTCTGACAAGTCACTGAATCTCTCAGAGTCTACAATTCACCTTTGAAAAACAAGGATAATAGTTTGGTGTGGATTAAAAACAGTATCTAGAGTACCCCGCACATAGTAGTTCTTTAAAATTTGCCACTGTCATTTATGAAGTATTTACAATGTATGAAACGATTATAAGAGGTACAACAAGAAGTAAAAAATTGCCTTCATCCTCAAAGAATTTACAATAGTGGAGCAAAACACGTAAAAATAAATGCTATAAGTTGTGGATGCTAGGAGAGAAGTCAGTCTATATCATACAGTGATTAGATAATCCCAACTACTTGAAAATCTACCAATAAACTACAATAGCTAGTCTTGAAAGCTAAGCTCTTCTTAAGCAATACTGTGAATATACAAGTTGATTTAAAACTAGATATTCTGATTAAACACGTTTGAAGTGACTAACAATTGTCATGTGACCAATGATAATGACGATAATGAAATGTTTAGGGGTAGATTTGTTTTTTAAAAAAGTCTTTTAAAACTAATGCTTAAAAATTTTACTCACTTCCTTTGTATTCTAGATCATCGCTATCATATATGAAACAGGAACAACATGCAGGACCATTTATATTTGAATCATTTTATTTCTTGGTAATTACTAAACCATAGTTGGGAGGTGTTAGAATTTTGAGGACAAGGTTTGAGAAGTGTTATGCTACATAAGGTACTATTTAGAATTATTAAAATCCTAAATTAAGAGGAAAATAAAACCCTAACTTGGTAAAATTCTATTTTAAGCTGTATCTCTCACCAATATTAGTTTTTACTATTACTTTTGAAGAAGGTGATAAAATTATTTTAAATGCACATTATTCTGTCAAAGGATCCATATACAATTTTTACTTAACACAGGTTTTCATTGAAACAGTATTATAACTATTTAAAATAAAAAAGTACAAAATCACAGATTTTCATAATTATGTGATGTGGAAAATAATTCTTTTGAACCAAAGTAAATCTTGGTGAAGGCAAGATTTTTACCTCTGTCTTCTTGCCTTAATTTATTACCAACTTCCAATCACACAAAGATGTGCTTACCCAAAGCCCTGTAATAATCCTATTGTCATTTTAAATGTTTTAGCCTAAAGTAGACATGAAATCTTTTAACCATGAAATAACAGCATTGTAAATCAAATGTTTATATTTTTTAAATGACTGATACATTGCATACACATATGTAAAAGATGTATTTTTATTTTATCTAACAGACTCATAGAGCAGTTACTATGTGCCGAGATCGAAGCACCTTGAAGATATTTCAATTAAATTACTCATACCAGCTGGGCACGGTGGCTTATGCCTGTAATCCCAGCACTTTGGGAGGCCAAGGCAGGCGGTTCACTTGTGGTCAGGCGATCGAGACCAGCCTAGACAACATGGTGAAATCCCATCTCTACTAAAAATACAAAAATTAGCCAGGTGTGGTGGCCCATGCCTGTAATCCCAGCTAGTTGGAAGGCTGAGACACAAGAGTTCTTGAACCTGGGAGGCAGAGATTGCAGTGAGGGGAGATTATGCCACTGCACTCCAGCCTGGGCAAAAGAGTGAGATTCTGTCTAAAAAAGACAAAAAAAAATTACTTGTATGATGCTAATGTACATTTTGAAAAAGATAAGATTTTGGGATAATCAGAAAACCCCAGAGTGAGTTGGTGACAGGATAAATTAATAGGAAGGTAGATGAAATCTATTAATAGCTCATAATATTCTACTTGTATCTTCCTCTGGGTGCTTTAAGCAGTGCAAACAAACATACTCATGTCTTAATATTTTTCTTTCAATCTGTTCATTGCTTCCCTGGCAGTAAACGGTAGCAATTTTTGCCAATCCTTGTACTCTAACTCAAATGGAGGCATTAGATAAGGATGGACTCTGTCCTTTACTTAAACAGGCAACCCAGTTGATTTAAGTCTTAGTATTAGTGAGCACCATACTGGAAGAGTTTTGTTCTTCATGTAATTCAGAGCCCAGGAAAATGCCTAGCATATAGTCTATTCTCAACATATATTAATCTAATCAACAAATAAGTTTTGTCCTAAGTAACTGGATTATCTTTTCATTAAGGGATTCCTTGAAATTGGTGAAAACCTTTTCTGAAAAAGGAATTTCTTTTTCCCAGTAGATTGTCAACTAGGTAAACAACAAGCAATTCAAGAAGGAAGCTCTGCCCTGTATCTTCAGCATCTGAAATAAAATTATTTTTGGATTTTCTTAAACTTATGTATATTTACTGAGAATAGTAGCTACCCCAAATTAACAATCCAGTCTTAAAAAGTAAAGAGAATGGATTGAGTCTCTATTTTTCTGGGAACTGAAAAGCTATTGAAATTATCAAATAAATTTCCATTTCTTTGTTTTGTAGTTTTCTTTTGAAGTAAAAATTTTCATGTCTTTTGAGATGCAAAATTTATTTGTAAATAATTACACTAAGTAATAAGATGGCTTTTCTGTCCAGCAGTTTTTACTTTCCATTTTCCATTATGCTTTTTAATTACTAAATCCGTTCAAATGTAATATTCTTTATTACATTTATACTTACCTAAACATTGTGAAATTGATTGACAGTCTTTTCTTGTTCAAGTGGAAAAAAATCAAATTGGCAAAGACATTTGACCTCCAGTGATTCTGGATAGGGATTGCAAAAAGAGAAACAAAATTACAGGACCAGTCCAAGTGTTGAGACCAAAGGTAAAGGCAAAAGAGAAATCAAGAAAGAGTTCTGTGTTACCACCCTGCACCTTGGGAACACACCAAACAAACCAAATGCAGAATTGAAGTGTCAATCAATAGAAAACTAAGATGAGTTTCAAAGTATAAGCTGTACAACATAGTGCCTAAAACTGACTTCGAAAGGAGGCAAAGCAAAAAAAGTGAAAGAATAAAGTATAAAAATAAGATAGTTTATCTACGATTAGTATATCCTCCCTGACTTGAAAACTTCAGGAAAATCATAACTATATGGACCCCTGAGGGAATATGTTAGTATGTCTAATAATTGAGTTTTCCAGATAGTCCAAAGCTAAAAAAGGAAATAGATTTGATTTGAGTGTGAACCAGATAGAATGAAAGAATAAATAGCTTCTACATGAGGGCACCAAGGAGTTTCGTATGAATAAAAATCCAAGTGCTTTTAGTGATTTTCTATTTTAGCCTGTCAAAAATACTATAAACCGGCAGGATGTGGTGGCTCACTCCTACAATCCCAGCATTTTGAGAGGCCAAGATGGGAGGGTCACTTGAGGCCAGAAGTTCAACACTACCCTGGGCAACATACCAAAAAATAAAAATAATAATTAGCAGGGCGTGGTGGCGCAAACACACACCTGTAGGCCCCACTACTCAGGAGACTGACATGGTAAGATCACTTGAGCCCAGGAGTTTGAGCCTGCAGTGAGCTAAAATAGCACCATTGCACTGAATGAAGCCTGGGATACAGAGCTAGACCCTCTCTCAAAAAACTTGAAAAAAAAAAAAATACTATAGGCTTACCTACTGGCTATTTTCGTTTGCTTGGTGGGTACTGTTGTCATGAAAACTTGTCCCATGGTATGGAGAGATGCTATTGAATAGTGTTCCTTACACCATCATTCTTTAATGCCAATTCAAAGATTTGATTTGCCAAATCATACTGAGAAAAATGACTCTATTATAGAATGTTAATTTCCATAACAGTGTAATGATTAAGAGTTGGCTCCAAAGTCAGACAACGTAGGTTCAAATCTTTGCCCCACCACTTATTGTATGATCTTGGGCAAGTAACTTAAACTCCCTGCCCTTCAGCTTCCTCGGTTACAACATGTCATTAACAATTGTCCCTACCACACATGGCTATGTGAGAATTAAATGAGTTTTGACACATAAAATAATTTAAACAATGCCTGACACATAGTGTTCATAGCAAGTATATAATTATTAATTTAATTTTTATTATATGAAATAAATAACATATATTACATCTCATATATTCAAATTTCAAATAATATTATGAAATTAGGAAAATCAGTAATAAATAATGTTCACTAACCACATAGACTTAACTGGAAGGCTTGAGTTAAGAAAAGACAAATGATGAATTATATAAAATCCTGAAGTCCAGACATCTTTAATAACACATGTTAAATTAATGTCCTGTTACATTGCGGACAGAAACACTCTAAATACTTTATCACTGAGTGATTATCCTTAGCCTACTTATGGAATCTGGCAGCAGGAGACTATAAATATGCATATACCTATATATTTATCTCTTTATATATGTATGTACATCCTGGAATTCTTGTGTCATTATTATTTGTTTGTTCCTCCTATAGATTATATCAAACCTAAAATGGAAGAAGCCAAAAGCCAAAGTTTGGAGGAAGACTTTGAAGGACAGGCCACACATACAGGCAAGCAAAGCTAGAAGAAAAAATAATTATTAAATTAAAATTAAATATGGCAATATCTAATGTTCTTATTGACACTATTCAGTATGTACTTTAAGTAATATCTTTATATAAATTGTTATACTAATCTAAAAAATACTTAAGTCGGCAAATTAATTTTTGAAATCAAATAATTCCTAATAGTTTTATTTAGATGTCAAAGAGTAAAAAAAACCACCAATTATTGGCAATTTCTTGCTGTCCAACTATCACAAGACCTCTTATCTACACTATAATTAAGCCACTTTCCTCTCTCCTGATTTTACCCCACCCTCAGTACAAACTTTCATTGTAAACAAGATTAGATCAAAAGGTAAATAAATGGCCTTTAATTTCATTTTTTAATCTAATAAAATAAAGAGAATGATAAGATATTCCCTTTATTTTTTTGAATAAATAAATTTCAGTATTCCTCCAGAAAACCTAACACTTCATTTCATCCAGTGTCTGTTTTCTTAATCTGTTAAATTGTGTTTGGCTATCTATATGCCAGTCCTAAGAGCTTAAAACTTAAATATCATGACTTAAATTTGAAAATTCACATTTAACTCTATTGAATCTTATTTGAATGGTAATTTCCTCTCTCTTTTAATTTGGATTGAGCCATTAAATTTAGCCAGAAGTTTGAAAGAATTCACTAGAGTACCAGCCAAAATGTGTGGAGATTTATTTTATAATAGCAATGTGAGGAATACCTTCCTAATTATGACAAAAACAAAAACAACAACAAAAAGACCATTGAAGAAAAGATTGGTAAATTCATTTATAAAAAGGAAGGAAGGATGGATGGAGGGAAAGTGGGAGACAGGGAAAAAAAGGAAGGAAATATCTGCTGTCTGATAAAGGTCACCAGGAACAAAAGTCAAAAAGCATTTAACAAATTGGGGAGAAACATTTGCAACGCAGTCGACAGTGTCAGTTTCCTAATATATATTAAGAGCTTCTACAAATCGATAAGAAAAGAAACCAATTACTAAATAGAACAATGAGCAAAAGATAGGACAGACTATTCATGGGGAAAAGAAGAAACAGAAAAAAGTAACACAAAAAACTATAGTGAAAGCAAGTACGTTTAATAACACATTTTTGGCACCCTCATATGTTGCTGATAGCAGTGTAAATTGGTACAATCTCTGTAGGGGCAACCTAGCAATATCAAAATTAGTAACGTATATGCCCTTTGACTAGGGAATTTTACTTACATAACCCTAACGATACCTGAACAGAGTTTTAAAAATGTATGCACAAGATTCTTCACTCAGCATCATATGTCATAGAAAAAACTGGAAACAACAATGTAGATCACTACGAAACTGTTTAAGTCAATTATGTCTATCTACACAATGGAACACCATGCCTCAATTTTCTAAATAAGGAAGAACCTCTTCATGTGTGTATACTGAAAAAATCTCCAAGATATATTATGAAACAGAAAAAACAAGGTAAGGAAAAATGCAGATAATACACCACCATTTGTAGAAAACAGGAACAAAATGGATTCTCTTTTTTAAACAAACATACAAACATGTATATTTTGTATATGCATAAAACATATCTAAAATATTGATATGAACACTGTATGTGAAAACAAAAAGCTTTAATTTCCTGCATATAATATAAATACATTCATAACAAATTTATATTAAATATATATCATATATAAGACAAATAAAAATTATTAGGCAATATGGAGGAGAAAGAAGGAATACATCCACGTATAGAATCTGATATAGAATACGGACATTAAAGGTGTGGATATAGCTAAGCTTTAGTGAAGGATAGTCAGTTTAATATTCCTTGTTTTAAAGAATTTAAGACTTTCTTAAATGAATAATGTTGTTAGTCATCAGGTCAACCGAATATCAGAATTCCAGTTAAATCATCCTTCATTTAATTAGTTTTACTTAAATCTGCCAATCTGGCCAGGCACAGTGGCTCACACTTGTAATCCCAGCACTTTGGGAGGCTGAGGTGGGCAGATTACTTGAGGTCAGGGGTTCAAGACCAGCCTGGCCAACATAGTGAAATCCCATCTCTACTAAAACTACAAAAATCAGCCGGGCATGGTGGCATGTGCCTGTAGTCCCAGCTACTCGGGAGATTGAGGCAGGAGAATCACTTGAACCCAGGAGGTGGAAGTTGCAGTGAGCCAAAATCACGCCCCTACACTTCAGCCTGGGCAACAGAGCAAGACTCCATCTCAAAAAAAAAAAAAAAAAAAAATCTGCCAATCCTATTCTTTCTATGTTTGTAAAATATGCCTAGAATCTTAGAAGAATGGGATGGTCTCGTAATAATTTTCCTAAAGCCATTTTAGTTTTGTTGAGGTCAGGCCCCCTGCTCACCAGTTGTTTTTTATATACTATTGTTATTTTGTTTCCCCAACATTCCCAGTTTCCTTTATTAATACTGTAATGCCAATTTTAGTTTGTTGCTGAAGTTTTTTTCTTAGGTATTAAAAGTGCTATTTTTTCCAAAATTCTAGTATCCTACCTGGACTCTAATTTTTAAATATATTAACCCTACCTTTTGCCAGTAGTTCAAAGTGCATAATTTATATTTTCATTATTGCAAATGTTTCCGAAAAGATCCTTTAGCAAAACCCATTTAACAAGATTAATGTGGGAGCATATTTTTATGAGCAGGGCAGTCAGAAATTTCTAGTCCAAACAAGATGTTTGCTTCTGATGCAGGAGATAATAAGTATTCCATGACAATACTTATACAAGTTTCAATTATGCCAATAGTCCTTTTGAAAATAAAAAGGAAAACAATTTATTTTTAATTTCATTCCAGGACCCAAAGGAGTAATAAATGATTGGAGAAAGTTTAAATTAGAGAGTCAAGACAGTGATTCAATTCCACCTAGCAAGAAGGAGATTCTCAGGCAAATGTCTTCTCCTCAGAGTAGGAATGGCAAAGATTCAAAGGAACGAGTCAGCAGAAAGGTAAGATAATACAAAAATCAGCAATAAATAATTTACAATGTGTTTTCTAATCTAAATCAATCTAGAGAATCACTTTAGACTATTACAAAATATATTCATTACAATATTGCTTACCCTGGCAAAAAAAAAATGGAAATGAAGTGAATGCCTATTGTGGCATTGTATATTAAGAACAGATACAGTTATGAAAAGAATTAGTTACAAATACATGAGCTGACCTAGAGATAGTTTCACAATATGAGAAAGCAACATACAGAGAATTCCATCTGGGGAATTGTAACAAACCTGCTCCACTTATTTTGAAAATATGTAAAGAAAAAATAAATGTAAAACTATTTTGAAGCATGTAAAATACTACACAAATGTAACACATAATCATTATTAAAAATTTTATGCTAAGGTTAAACTTTGGAAATGTATCTGAATGCCTACATATCCATATGCCTGAATATGTGAATGAAACAAGTTTTCATATAAATGCTCAAATACATCTTCAAGTTAAATTTGTGTGGTTTGATCTGTTAAATTAACAGAACTATAGCAACAACTTAAAAATTATGTGAAACATTGGAAATTTTTAGGATTAAAACTAAATTGGGACAATATTATTATTATTATTACTATTATCATTTTGAGATAGAGTCTCATTCTGTCACCCCGGATGGAGTGCAGTGGCGCAATCTTGTCTCACTGCAACCTCTACCTCCTGGGTTCAAGCGATTCTCCTGCCACAGCCTCCCAAGTAGCTGGGACTACAGGCACGCACCACCATTTTTTGTAGACATAGAATTTCACTATGTTGCCCAGTCTGTTCTCCTGGACTCAAACAATCCACCTTCCTCAGCCTGCCAAAGTGCTGGGATTACAGGCATGAGCTCCCATACCCACCCCGGGACAGTAATCTTAAAACAGAAAAAAATATCATAAGGAAAAGAAGGCATTAGGGAAACAAATATAAGAAACAGAAACAAAAGAAAGAAGTAATGAAAGCATCATAAACTTTTACTTAACTTAAATCTCAGTGTCTTCTGTAAAATGACACTAATAATACCTACCTCAGAGGTTATCTGTAAGGATTAGATAACATAATCTATGTGAAGTGCCCAACACCTGGTATGTTTTTCATAAACATTAGTTTCACTTGTTCTCAATTCTCCTCTACTTTAAAAATCCATGGTTCTGAGCTGCTCCACATCTATTAATCACACTATGTCCCATTGTTCCCTTATACCATTTTTTCTTTTTTGGTTGGGGGAATGGGTGCTTAATATTCTGTTAAATACATTAATAATGGAGTAGCTATTATGAAAGGCCCTGCAGGTGACTTTTTATTCCAACTGCAATGAAAAGTAGCTATCTTAGAAAATGGAATTTGGGCCTTTTCTTACTTCAGCCCAAACTAGTGAATAACAATAACCTAGAGGGCTTGTTAAAATATGGATTACTTAGCCTCACTCTTATAGGTTCTAATTCAGTAAACTTAGGGTGGTGCCCAAATATTTGCATTTCCTAGAAGTTCCCAAGTGATGCTGATGCTGCTGATCCAAAAATTAACCTCTTGGATGATCTGATGGACTCCAAATAGTAGGAAAAGCTGTCTTACTTGAATTTTTTGGATATTCAAAAAAAATCAGTAAGTTATAAGATATAATAGTGTTTGTCGCTATAAAGAAAATAAACCAGCATAAAGAATGGAGAGTGTGAGATGGGGACCTTTTTAGGTAAAGTAATCAAGGAAGGTGACATTTAAACAAAAGCTTCAATGAGGTGAAAGAGAAAGGCACATCAGGAGTGAAAGGTAGGTGGTCCAGGCAGAGAAAAGAGCAAAAGTAAACTCCTTCAGTTGAGAATGGGCTTGGTATATCTAAGGAAAAAAACTTCTGACTTAATAATTTCTATCGTTTCTTTATTCTCAGATGAGCATTCAAGAATATGAACTAATTCATAAAGAGAAAGAGGATGAAAACTGCCTTCGTAAATACCGTAGACAGTGTATGCAGGATATGCACCAGAAGCTGAGTTTTGGGCCTAGATATGGGTTTGTGTATGAGCTGGAAACTGGAGAGCAATTCCTAGAAACAATTGAAAAGGAACTGAAGATCACCACAATCGTTGTTCACATTTATGAAGATGGTATTAAGGGTTGTGATGCTCTAAACAGTAGTTTAACATGCCTTGCAGCAGAATACCCTATAGTTAAGTTTTGTAAAATAAAAGCTTCAAATACAGGTGCTGGGGACCGCTTTTCCTTAGATGTACTTCCTACACTGCTCATCTATAAAGGTGGGGAACTCATAAGCAATTTTATTAGTGTTGCTGAACAGTTTGCTGAAGAATTTTTTGCTGGGGATGTGGAGTCATTCCTAAATGAATATGGGTTACTACCTGAAAGAGAGGTACATGCCCTAGAGCATACCAAAATAGAAGAAGATATTGAATAAAGATTCACTATGTCAATATCTCATGTTTATCCTTTAGGCATTGGATGATGGTTTTGGTAGTATCTATATTGCTTTAGTGAACACAGGGTATGGGCATGGCTATGCTAATTTGACAAAAATGATTGATGCAACAATCGAGTTATTAGCATTTCTTAGTATTAGTTACTCAAATTGATACAATGCTTACTACAAAACAGAGCTGTCTTCAGCAACATTATTAGTAGACAAAGAGGATGTGGATAATATGATGACATTTTTCAAAAATCCCTTTCAAGTTATGTTTTGTCTTTTTTACTCCATTTTCCCTCCTCACTGTTATTATTATTTGGGCTTTTCAAATTACATTATTCATTATAATTTTCTTTGTGTAATAAAAATAAAATCTCATGAGGAAATAAATTTTCTATGTGAAGTCTATTCTTTCTCAAGCATTACATTGCCAAGACCCTAAAAACATTATAAAGCCCAAAATACAAAATATCATTCAGTAAAATATCTTATATTCCAAACAAATTAATGCATAAGAAACTTAGAAACACTGTGCCAAGTTAAAATTGTATTTAAAAAAGGAAGCAAGATCTTCTTATTCTCTGGGTGGAAGAATAATATTTAGTGGTAATAAAATTACAATATTCATTTGTCGATTGCCTATTATGGGCCAGTGTTTTATACATATCATCTCTAATTCTTAACCACAAATCTGTACATAGATAGTATTACTCCCATTTTATAAATAGTAAAACAGAGAATCAGAGAAGTGAAGTGTAAGTTCTACTTTTATTTCCCTTGAAAACATTTGGAAGTCTCTCCTCCAACACAAAAACGTGGAAGTGAAAAATAAAATCTGTTTAAAATGTCTTTAAAAGAACAATGAGATGAAGAGCAAGATAAAATAAATTCCTAGGTGTCTGAATCACAGTAGAGAAATAATGGTGCTGACATAATATGGCCTGCAATTAAAGATAAGGTACTTGATAAGTACCCAAAAAGGGGCTCCCTGTGAGAAATCTGTTTAAAGCAGGTTTGCACAATTTCCTGTGGCAGCTCAATATTGAAATTAGACATTTGCCACAAAGTCTACTTTTCACTCTCCTAAATGACTATTGTTATAGCTTCTCTCCTTTCCATAAGCCTTTTATATCACTTTCCTCCACTTCAAACATTTCATCTTACTCATACTTCATTGAGAAAATAGAAGATATCAGATGAGACCTACTTCATCTTTCCATCACCAGATCTAACGTGGACAGCTAAAGTAAACACTGTTTCTGCTGATGTCATGATGGAAGAAGTGTCCATTCTATCTAATGCCAACTGATCAAACTGTGCTGTGAATCCTACTCTTTTTATCCACGTAGTAATTATTTCTCCTGCAATTATGACCCCCCTCTCTGCATCATCTCTTTCTTCCTTCTCTATGTTGTATTATTTATATTGGCTTACATGTGAATTTTTAAATTGTCCACTGTTTAAAATATGCCCACTTAAATTTTCCAGCTATCACTCACTTCTCTGCTTTCCTTTGCAATCATGTCTCTCAAAAGAGGTATCTAAAGTCACCATCTTTATTCCTCACTTCTAATTTTTCTTTTCATCTCACTCCAATCAGGCCTTTGTTCCAAGTACTTAGAGTCAAACTTAATAGCCAATTCCCATTCCTTATTTTTTTTCTCCCTCTTAAAAACATGTATCATAGTTGACTATTTTCTACACCACAACCCACCTTGTTTTTTTTTTTTTTTTTTTTTTTTGAGATGGAGTCTCACTCTGTAGCCTAGGCTGGAGTGCAATGGTGCAATCTTGGCTCACTGCAACCTCTGCCTCCCAGGTTTGAGTGATTTGCCTGTCTCAGCCACCCGAGTAGCTGGGACTACTGGCGTGTGCTACCACCCCTGGCTAATTTTTGCATTTTTAGTAGAGACCATGTTGGTCAGGGTGGTTTCGAACCCCTGACCTCAAGTGATCCGCCTATCTCAGCCTCCCAAAGTGCTGAGATTACAGGCGTGAGCCACCGTGCCTGGCCTCTTAGCCTTTTTAAGTCACTTCTTTGGCTGATTTGAAAACTCACTGCTTGTTTGCCTTCTATTCCACTGACTATTCCTTCCAAGTTTCCTTTGCTGATTTATCCTCTAAACACCCCAGGTAACGTCCTCCAGTTCATAATCTTAACTACCATTTATATTAAAGCCACTCTCAAATTCACATCTCCAGTTTTATCTCTGTCCTAGACTCTAAAATCCTATGTCTCAATTGCAGGAAGGGAAGAAAGGAGGAAACAAATGGGGTGGCAGTGGAGGGGAAGAAGATCTGCGATTGTACTAGATTTTGGTGAAACAAAAGTGGGTGAGATAGAATTCCTGACTGTGACTACTCCCTAACATATGGTCACTTCAATGGGTACTGAGTGTTTTTGCTCATGAATCTAAAATTCCATCCTCTACTCTTCTTTATCAGTTGGGAAAGTAATTTTAATTGCCCCATGGACTATTTCTAACTTGATGAACAACAGGCATATCACGTGGAGAAAAAGTGCTAGAAAGGAGACATTCAGGATAATTATATATAAAATAAGTAGCTTTAAAGTAATAGTTCAACATGTTTCTCCTATCAAGTAATTGCTAACAAATATATTAATCCCATACAGAGTTCTTTGCTAAGGAATTACTGGACCTAAAAAACTGTAGCAAAAAAAAAGGATCCTTGCATAATATATTTATAATTCAAAAACTCCTCAGTGGAACAACTCTTTATAAATTGACATTAATTCCATGGACTGAAAGTAAATACTTAAAAGAATGGTAGCAATGCAGTAATGAAGAATAGTCAAATAAGCATCTTAAAAGAGAGCAATATTTTAAGAATAAAATATAAGTTCTTTTTAATCATTAGCCATTGTTAACTGCTATGTAATGCAGTTTTGTCAGCCAGGCACAGTAAAGCAAGACTGAACAGTGAAAGACTCATCTACAGAAAACAACAATAAAAATGAGTAAAAATGAGTAATTTGAAAGATTCCTACTTAAAGAAACCTTTACTCTTGAAAGAAATAACCTACCGTGCCTTAATTTAAAATAGAGAACTAGCAAGCTTAAGCAGGACTAGGCTCAGGAATGTATTTAACCCATAATTGCCAAAACAAAAGTAACTAGGTGGCACCTGTTTAGAGAGTAAATGATGATAGCAACCATTCTCAAAGTAAGTACTCGATGACTAATGGATGCCAAGGTGAAGCTTTGATCACAACACTCATCAGGAAGAGTTGAAAAAAAAAGCAGGATTTGCCTAGAATATTTGAAGCCCACTGCTGCAGAAATACTGGATTACAAACTCCCCTCATGTAAACACTTTATCTGCAATTCTTTTGGCAGGAGGAGGAGGAGGAGGAAAAGAGATCGTTTTTGTCTCAGCAAAAGAATGACATTTTAAATGTAAAGGCTTAAAATGTCATAACATGTCTCATAACAAATCACCCAAATAATAACTGGAATGGACTTGAAGGAAAAGCCAAGAGTGTTAGCTGTAAACTAATAGGAAACTTTGGAGGAAATGGCAAAATTATCCTGTAAAGTCAGAAGCTCATTCATTTATTTGTTCACAAAATACTTATTGATAAGATGCCATTTACCAGCCAGTGTCCTTGATCTCAGGGATCTTAAGGTAAAGAAAACAAACATCAAACAAGCAATCAAAGATAAACGCATCGGCATTTGTATCCATGCGTCTATACTGTAATGGTGGTTAGTATCTTGAACACCAGATCTCCTAGGTTTTAATTCATTCACTGATTTTGTGACTTTGGGCAAATTAGTTAACCTCTCTACTGTTTCCTCATCTGTAAAATAAGAAAAATAATAGCACATGTTCATTGGGTTGTTGTGAGGGGAAAATGAGTAAATTATGTAAACTAGAGCAGTACCTGACACTGACATTACTCAAATGTTAGTTTTCATTATTATTAATAGATATACATGAAGTAAAATGGTGCATACAGTACATAGATATATGATTTTAAGGATCTGCTTATGTAAATAAAAGTTAATTTATTAAGAAGTTGGGATTCAATTAATCTATGCTAAACATACCACTCACATTTCTCTATATTAGAAACTTATTCAAACTTTTATGTATGTGAATTGAAAGAGAGAAGTCCCAAAAACTGCCATTTCAGAATGACTGTAGATATCACAATAAGCAAATTAAATTAAGTTTGAAAACAAAATAAAGTTTAGCACATAAATAAGAAATTCATTTTGAAGTTTTATACTGAATGTATTATAGAATAAAATTTAATCGTATACTTATCTATTCAAATATATCTAATACATTATCTCATGATACAAATTTTATATATTTTTGTTACCTTTCGAACATTTGTAGAATGATTTGTAGTGTCTAATATATACAAGGAATTACGTTAAATAATAGAAGAGATGATGCAAATGTATAATATAGTCGTTCTTTCTTTTCAACAGATTTACTGTCTAGGAGGGGAGCACACATTTCTTAAATTAACAGATGTAGTGACATTTTAATTTTACTTATTTATTAAGGTTGAGATCTTACATTCTGGAACCCAGCTTATACTGGATTTCAGTGAAGAAACTGTCATCCACTCATGCCCCTCTGATTAGCTAACATAATCTGGCATGCAGTTCTTCCTTTTACTTTTACTGCCAACTTCCCTTCAATTTCAATATACCATTCTCTGAAGATAGTCATCTACCCTTCCAGTTCTCTCAATTCATTTTTTTCTTTTTTTTTTGAGACGGAGTCTCGCACTGTCGTCTGAGCTGGAGTGCAATGGTATGATCTCAGCTCACTGCAACCTCCGCCTCCCAGGTTCAAGTGATTCTCCTGCCTCAGCCTCCTGCATAGCTGGGGTACAGGCACCTGCCACCAAGCCCGGCTAACTTTTTGTATTTTAGTAGAGATGGGGTTTCACCATGTTGGCCAGGCTGGTCTCGAACTCCTGACCTCAAGTGATCCACCCACCTCAGCCTCCCAAAGTGCTGGGATTACAAGCTTGAGCCAGGATTACAAGCTTGAGCCACCGCGCCCAGCCCTCTCAATTCTTTTCTACCAAACCACATGTTAAGACCTGCAATTTCTCAGCCTTGCCTGTTTGACCCTGCCTTTCTCCACTTTCCCTGTTTCTATCCTTCCTGTGCAGCCTAAACACTTGACAGATGTCATCAATCACCTTGCTGCTGGCACTTCCCCCATTTTTATCCCTTTATTCTTCCAAAGCACTTATCATTTAAATCCCCAAACTTCCAATCATTTCAACCATCTGGTCTCTCTTTTCCTAACTACTAGCTGGTAAGTCCTACTCAACAAAATTGTGTCTTCCTCAAAATTTCATACATATATCAACCAATCAGTGCTCTTCAACTAGGGTCCATAGCTTGTTCCGCAAACAGATCCCTCTTCTGTTTCCCACAGCAGCTATTCCAAACCTTCATTATTCTCCTCAGTCTCCTTCTCCTAAATCCTTAAACGACCTTCTTTCAACATCCCAGTAGAAACTGAGCCTACCAGGCAAGAACTTCCCTAATTTCTTACCCTACATCTATTAGCTCATCTATTTTCCATTTTATTGTTCTCAAAGATGTATTTCTATGTGAGACTAATATTGTCATCTGTGCTTTTAATTGGATTATAATACATTCAAATTTCTTTTTTACACATATTACAGTTCTATCCCCTCCCTCTATGTTTTTTATTCACAACCTAAAAACAACTTTCCATCTCTTATTTAAAAACTTGTCTTGGTTCTTCCAAATTATTACTACCTGTTGTCTCTAGTATTCTCCTTCTCTTCTTCATTCCCAAAACTCCTTGCAAAAAAAAAAAAAATGAACAAAAATTCAATGTATCTAATCTTCTTCCTTTCTTTCCATTTATTTTTCCACCTATCTGCCTCAACTATTCCACTGAAAGTGGTTCTGATACAGATCAACAATGACCTCTGTGTCAGGCAGGTCCCTGGAAGGAAACAGCACAAGCAGAAAAGGTATGATTGAAGGGAGTTTAAAGAAGACTATTTGCACACGTATGTTTATTGCAGCACTATTCACAATAGCAAAGACTTGGAACCAACCCAAATGTCCAACAATGATAGACTGGATTAAGAAAACATGGCACATATACACCATGGAATACTATGCAGCCATAAAAAATGATGAGTTCATGTCCTTTGTAGGGACATGGATGAAGCTGGAAACCATCATTCTCAGCAAACTATCGCAAGGACAAAAAACCAAACACCACATGTTCTCACTCATAGGTGGGAATTGAACAATGAGAACACATGGACACAGGAAGGGGAACATCACACACCGGGGCCTGTTGTGGAGTGGGGGGAGGGGGGAGGGACAGCATTAGGAGATATACCTAATGTTAAATGACGAGTTAATGTGTGCAGCACAGCAACATGGCACATGTATACATATGAAACTAACCTGCACGTTGTGCACATGTACCCTAAAACTTAAAGTATAATTAAAAAACAAAAAAAGAAAAGACTATTTACAAGGGTCTAGGCAGGAAACTAACAAGAGATAGTGAAGCACCACCTATTAACAGGTGAAAGTGACTACTACCCACAGGCCTGGAGGGGGCAAGAAACCAGTGAGACCTGCAGCTATAGGAAAAAGCTGCCCAACAGGAGCTTTAGCTTTTGGAAGAGAAACACTGCCCCTGTCACTCTGTGGCCCAGCGGGGACAGAGCTTCAGGGAGAAACAACTTGCATTCTCTCCTCCTGCTCTTCTATCTCTTTTCAGGACCTTTCATTGTCAGAATCCAGCTGAAAGCCAGAGGGCAAGAGAACCTTGTTGATGAAGTCTGTTAAGTTAACCTTCTCTAGGGATAAAACAGGATGGAGAAAGATAGAACGTGAATTTTAAGAAGCAAATGGAGAATATCCAATACACCACCTAACCACCAAGCCCGTTAGACTCAACAGTCCTCATCTTACTTAATTTTCGGCTACATTGAATGCTGATTACCACTCCCAAATTGAAATTCTTTCCTCACTTTGGTTTTCATAATACCACTCTCCAGATTCTTCTCTGCTTCTGTGACCGGGGGCATGCTCCTTGTCTATTGGTGTTTTGTGGATTAGTCTCCTCCCTCACACTTCAGATGCTGTTATTCCCTCTGACGACTTCAGGTACTATCTACACCGATGCTTCTGAAAATCACCACTATTTACATTTTGGGCCAGATAATTCTTTGCTGTGGGGAGTTGTCTTGTGCATTATAGTATGTTTAGCAGCATTCCTGGCCTCTAACCAGTAGATACTATTAGCACCCCTCCCTTAGTTGCAACAACTAAAACTATCCTCAGATGTTGCCGAGTGTCTTCTGGAAGGTAAAAGTCATCCCCAGGAAAGAACTGCTTACCTCTACATACAGAATATGTATCTTCTGTCCTCTGAGTTCCAGGCTGATGGAAACTTAATTACCATCATCTGTCTCCTGGACAATTGCAATCATTTCCTAAGTGGGCTCCACAACTCCCAGTCTTCATGCTCACACCAGACTGATCCAAAAAAGATTGTGAATGTGTGAGGGAATCCCAAGGCTGTCAAGCCATGCAGCTGAAAATATTCTTAAAACATCTACAAGACACATGAAAAGAAGTGGAATTGTAAGAGTTTTTGACTTACACTCTGAAACATTTGGGGATGTAGATGCTCTTCTTGATGACCTATGACTTGTGGAAGTGAAGTAGCTCTGTACAGAAATATTGTACCTCCCATTACAGGAAAAGATGTTCTTTCAGAAGAAAGTAAACTCAACAGCAGCATTTCTCTAGTCAATTTTCAAAAGTTTGGTCTCTAACTGGAAGTTTAAAAAGTGAAAAGAGTATAATGACTAAAATGGTACTAACATATATTTAGATAAAAATATGCAGGCTCTATGACAAAACAGTTATCTTTTATACCAATTGGACTTCAAAAAATCACACACACACACACGCATATATATATATATATACACACACACACACACACACAAACAATAATCATTTTAACTTGACTTTTCAAGATAGGTGCTACTTCAGTAACTCCTGTGCTTTTAATAGGAAAATTTTGAAAAATCATGTAAGAACAAATACATTTGTCATAGGTAGTCGTTTATATGCCTTGCAATGAAAATAAAGTACCTCATGAACAAGTTAGATATTGCATTCCTGAAACATATATAAAAGTCAAATACTATGTATGTTCATAATTACTAAAGAATTGATGTAAAGACAGTATAATCCATGCTGTGGAATAGCTTTGTTGCACCAAATATAGCCAACATTTTTATGATGTGTTATGTTACCTAATTATTTCACATACATTATCTCATTTGAAGAAGTACAAGACACAATTGCTCTATGAGGTAGGTAGAACGATGTTTTCAATATGTCCTCCTCAAGTATGACAAAATTGAAGTGTCTGTGGTTAGCTGACTTGTCCAGGTTATGCAGCTAAGAAGATATAGAGTTTGAATTTAACCTTAGGCCTCCCATCCCTGGTTCCTGTGCTTTTCATATCACAGCATACTTCTTACTGGCAATCATCAGTGCAAAGAATGCATTAACAACAAAATTCAGGATTATCTAAGATTAGAAGATCTACCTTAATATAGTTCAGGCCCATATATCGATTCTGCAGGAAAAAAACAAAAACAAAAGAACAAAGTTACCTGGAATCCAGAGAAAGCTTCAGTTAAGTTCCACAACTCTAACAACTAACACAGTGGGTAGGACTCTGGCAGAGAGAACAAAGCAAAGTATACGGTAATCTCAGTTTTCAATTATGGATATTCATTATTTGGGCAATAGCATTTAAGGAAAACATTTAATTTTATCTTTACTTGAGGCTCTCACCTATAACAGCTGTCAGTCTGTTCATCTTTCAGGGATTTTTTTACATAGTATAAAAGAAAATGCTCCTAAAAATTAGTTTTTCATAAAATAAGGTGTTTCACCCTAGGTCATTTTATTTCTTAGAGCGTTCACTCCCTGCTTCCAATAATTGAACACAGACTAGCTTGATTTAAACTTGTTATATCAAAAACATTAATTCATTTTAAAGGTTTACATATATTCATTGCTAACAACATACAATTATTTCCCCTACAGGGTTCCCGTTATAACAAATTAGATGCACTTTCAATAGGCAATAGTAATCACACATGAAATTGAACTTTCTCAGTAACTTGAATTACAGAGACTTACATAATAAACTGTGTAAGTCCCAGAGAAGTTTAGAAGAATAAGGCCATGGCTCTATATTACATTTATCTTTTATTAAAAATAAATAAAGATGTCATTTTTGCCAATCATTGTCTCTCCAATTTATTTTTTCCCCTCTTCAAGCATTTCCAGAGAATGAGGATTTTTAATTTTCTTTTTTGTTGCTTTTGTTTTGGTAGGGAAATGGAAAGGACTTTTAAACCTCCATTTGGCTTTCCCTGAAGGAGCAGCAAGGAGTTTCTATTTGAAACCAGAGTTATTTTACCATTCTTTCCAGTTCCAGAGTAAGAATTTAAAGAGGCAATCATTCCAAACATAATAATAGTAACAAAAACCATAAATGATTTCAATTTAACAGTTATGAGGTATATATTGTCTAATTAGACTTTTTTTAAACCCAGGTATTGGCTATTCGAAAGAGATACATTCAAAACATAAGGATACAGAAAAGCAAGGTGTAAAATGATGGAAAAACTATATCTAGCGAATACAATTCTTTAAGTAAGTATCAATTAATATCAGACAAATATATTTAAAGAGAAAAAGCATTATTAGATATAGAAATATATCTTACATACGTAACGTAATATTACTTACATTATTACATAACTATAAAATGGTACAATACCACTAGGATGATCTAAAAATTTTAAACATATATATGGCTAATAAAATGTCACAGAATATACATGGTAAAAACTGACAGACTACAAGAAAAAAGTGGCAATCCACCATCAGAAATTTCAGTGCAGTTCTTTCAACCTTTGCTAGATCGCGTAACAAAAAATTAGTATCTATGTAGCTATTAACCACAGAATTAACAAGCTTGATCTAAAGGGACATATTTAAAACACTGCAACGGGCCAGGCACGGTGGCTCATGCCTATAATCCCAGCACTTTGGGAGGCCAAGGTGGGTGGATCACCTGAGGTCAGGAGTTCAAGACCAGCCTGGCAACATGGCGAAACCTGTCTCTACTGAAAACACAAAAATTAGCCAGGCGTGGTGGTGGGCACCTGTAGTCCCAGCTACTCGGAAGGCTGAGGCAGGAGAATCGCTTGAACCCGAGCGGTAGAGGTTGCAGTGAGCCGAGATCATACCAGCGCACTCCAGCCTGGGCCACAGAGTGAGACTCCGTCTCAAAATAATAATAATAAAATAAGAAAAATAAAGCATTGTAACTAATAATTAGTACAGTAGCCACTTTTCCCCCTCCAACACACAAGGAACATTTTCAAAAGTTAATAATGAGCTAGTATACTTAAGACAAATTACTCTTTAGGACCACAATGCAATTAAGTAGAAATTAATAACAAATATGTATTTGCTATTAATAATAAATACACATACATCTAAATAACTTCTGTGTCAAGGAATAACTTATACCGGAAATCTGAAATTCTTAAAACTTAAAAATAATAAGAGTATTTTATATCAAAACTTTGGAATATCAAGAAAATATTACTATTAAAAACATAAATTACAAAAGAAAGACTCAAAACAAATGGCCTGAGTTTCCAACTAAGTTAAGAAAATAAAGCAAACCCACAAAGCAGAAAAATAAGGAAATAAGTATATGCAGAAATTAACATAAATTTTATAGATAGAATTCACATGCCAAAAATTGGTTCTTTAATAAGATTTTTAAAAATCTGGCCAGGTGCGGTAGCTCACACCTGTAATCCCAGCACTTTGGGAGGCCGATGCGGACGGATCACGAGGCCAGGAGTTCGAGACCAGCCTGACCAACATGGTGAAACCCCATCTCTACTAAAAATACAAAAATTAGCCTGGTGTGTTGCCATGCACTAGTAGTCCCAGCTACTCGGGAGGCTGAGGCAGGAGAATTGCTTGAACCCAGGAGGTGGAGGTTGCAGTGAGCCAAGACCACACCATTGCACTCTAGCCTGGGTGACAGAGTGAGACTCCGTCTCAAAAAAAAAAAAAAGAAAAAATCTGCCAGATTCACTGCAGGGGGTGTGGTGGCTATGAGAAAAGCATAAATAAACAACATTAAAATTTTTTTTAAAACACATGCTTAGAGCTGAGATAAAAATGATAAAAAATATTATGAGCAACTTAATGCCAACAAATTTGGAAACAAAAAAACAATAGATTTCTAGAAAAATATAATTTACCAGAATTGATTTAAGACAAATAGAAAGTCTGAATAGCCCTGTAACCAGCAAAGAAACCGGAACAGTAGTTAACAAAATATCACCCCCCAAAAAAACACAGGGCATAGATGTATTTGTAAGTTAATTCTATGAATCTGAAAAGAAACATTATTTTACACAGGCTTTTTCAGAGAACAGAAAAGGAGAATAATTATCAACTCATTTTATTAAACTCATATAATCTTTGTACCAAAACTGGACAAGGGCAGTATGAGAAGGGAAAATTACAGGCTAATGTTACTACAAGTATGGAAACAAAAAATTTAAATAAAATATTAGCAAGTCAAATCCAACAGTGTTTGTAAAAGATAAAACATGATCAAGTTGGATTTCTCCCTGGAATATAAGGTTGGATATATAAAGATCACAGTTTGTAGCTATAGGTTATGTTCCTACTGTAGCCTTAATGTCTTCAGTTGCTGGCATCAATACCTAGGTCCCCTCCCACCTCCAAGACATATACGAGAAGCTACCAAAACTTGTTCCAACTGCAATAATTACTCACTTAGGCTGAATGAGCCAAATTCTTTATTAGAACCAGAATCCAACCTCCTCAAAAACTATGAAACTGAACCCACCATGATTCTTAATCTTGCATTAATCACAATCAATATCTAAAACATAAGCCCCCTACCAACTTTTCCCACTCCCTACTTCCTGCCCACTCCCAGCTTGCCCTTCGCCTTAATACTCTACTACACCATCCCCATGAAAGTCTGTGCTTCCTTGCTCTCTAAAATCAGAATTTCCCTCTATTTTCAACCTTTTATCCAAGAATTCCTTCCACATCTCTGCCATTACTGAAATCTGCCTCTTCAAAGACGGTACACTTTCTCTTTAAGCTTGCAAATGGTGATTTTGTATTATTTCAGAATTCAAATATCATTAGTGACACTATCCCTTACCCCAGATTATTCTTCTCATTGGCTTCCGTAAAAACACTACATATCTTTTAGGCTCATGCTATTTGTATATATCACTTTTTTTCCATCCTTGCTACTGACAAATACTGACCTTCTAATTACTCTACCCTTCTGCTTAAGTTTTGTGGCCATCATTAAACTAAATTTCTACGACCTTTTTTAATTTCAACTCATCTGTCTATTAGATAAGCCTCCCAAATATTGCTCTTCATTTTTTTCTATTCTTGAATCCGAGAAGACAAAGATTGCTGGGGGAAAAATACACAACTTATTCATTTGTGATTACTAACCTCAGAAGGAGTTTTACCACTCTCTGGCAATTCCACATTATTTCTTTGGCCACTTGATATCTCATTCTTTGCAATACTTCTTACAAATCTTTATTTTCGTCATCCTTCACTCTTGGAAGATGACCTTGACAATTTTATAGAAATCTGAGGCATCAGATGAGATTATCTTCAACTTTTCACCAGCACACCTTCAAATCCGTATATATTTACACCTATTTTCTTCCCTCTCTGAGCTATTATGCTAGAAGAGGTGTTCCTTCTCTAAAGGCCAAGAGCCACCTGTGCTTTAGAGTCCATCCTCTCCCACATTCCAAAAATCTTATGTTTATGTTTTCTTAGTTGTGTACAGTCATCTATCTTGTTTCTACACACTTAATTATTCCCCTTCATCAGTATGTTTCCCCTTAATCTGTATATGCACAGTAATATTTAGGCTTAGAAAATGACTTTCCTGAACCTGTTTCTGAATTGTTAAAAAAAAAAAAAAAAAAAGGAGGGAGGGCAAGACAGAAATGAAAGTACTTTGTAAACTGTAAAGCACTATTTATTGAGAGTTAGTGTAATGTTAGAATTTGTTCCCACTTAAAGATCAAAGGAATTAACTGACTTCACAAGGTTTTATTATTTTTCTTTTGGCAGATCTAGGAATATAACTCAATTCTCCATAATTATTAACTACTTATAATTAAAAACTAGAAAATATTTTTAATAGTGCTAACTTGAAAGCACAGAAAAAAATCTATTAAAATTATGTTGGTTATTTTTGTTTAGACACAGAAATTGCAGTCTAACATCTTAGCTTATTGACATTCAGAATTTTAATCATGGGGGTAGGCATCTGTTGTTTCTACAACTAAATTGGATTTGCCTAAAATAGAATCTAAGACCTGATTAAACTACCTTCATCCCTATTATTAAGTTCCTCTTCACCATTCTGTAAACAAAAAATCTCCTCAACAAATTGAACAAGTTGAATAAAGGATAGTTTTCTAAAATATCAAGCCTTTTTAATTAAGGATTTTTGTACAGTGCTCTTCTGGGATCAGAAGTTCCATAGTACAGTACAAAATCTAGCTTCATTTAATGGTGTTAAGTAAATAAAATACCTATAAAATATTTTTACAAAGATGAAAAAAGAAGAAATACTCTATTTCTGATTATAGAGACAAAGATAATAGTTACTTACCCAAATATCTACTCTATGTGTCCTTGTGAATAATAATCAGTCTATTTCTATTATATTAATACAATTTGAATCTATTTAACAAATCTTTGCCCTACATAAAATACAAAACTGTTGTAAAAATCCAATGAAATAATGAAATTGAAACACTTTCAAAATGGCAAAAACGACTGTAACTTCTAACTCTACTTTCATCCTTTGTGCTTAACAAGTAATAAATCAATACCTATTAACATATTAATTTACCTTTTAATAAAATGTTATAAATTTTATGAGACCTCATTGACCACCTTTGATTAATATTCATTAACAGACTTGATATTTCCAACATAATTATTTATTAGGTTAAAATCAGAAATCAAGAACAATTTACCAGATATTTATTATGCATTGGTTAATTTATATTTAGACAAATCTTTTAGGTAAGAGTCAGCAAACATAATGACGTTATATGATAATAGGGCTTGATTATTCCTAGCTATGTTTGTGATATAGTCATGAACCTATTGACTATTGAGGATTGTAGGGGTAGGTAAAAGAAAAGACATTTTATTTGTCCCCAGAATTGTCACAGTGAAAAAGAGGAAGACAGAGGCACTATAGTAAAAGACAGACTGTGATAAGGGTCATATGTGGGTTTTTTTTTTTTTTTGTAGTAACTATTTCCTTAGGGAACTCTTTTGTCTGTTCTTTCTCCTAAACATGCCTATCTTATTTTATTGTAGTTGGCTTTACTGCACTTCACATACACTACATTTTTTACAAGTAGAAAGTTTTTACAACCCTGTGTCAAGCAAATCTATTGTAATTTTTCCAACAGCATATGCTCATTTTCTGTCTATGTATCACATATTGGTAACTCTTGTAATATTTCAAACTTCTTCATTTTCATTATGTCTTTTTTTTTTTTCTTGAGACAAGTCTCAGTGTGTCATCCAGGCTGGAATGCAGTGGCACAATCATGGCTCACTGCAGCCTCAGCCTCCCAGGCTTAGGTGGTCCTCCCACCTCAGCCTCCCAAGTAGCTGGGACTACAGGCTTGTGCCAACCACGCCCAGTTAATTTTTGTTTGTTTGGTGGTGGTGTTTTTGTTTGTTTTTGTAGAGACGAGGTTTCATCATGTTGCCTAGAGTGGTCTTGAACTCCCAGGCTCCAGTGATTTACTCACCAAAGTGCTCAGATTATAGGAATGAGCCACCATGCCTCATTACAGTGATCTGTAATCAGTGACTTTGATGCTTTGATGTTACTATTATAATTGTTTTGGGGCTCCATGAACCATGCCCATATAAGATGGCAAACTTAATTGATAAAATTGTGTGTGTTCTGATTACTCAACCAATCAGTCATTTCCCTGTCTTTCTCCCTATCCCTATTCTCTGAAACACAATATTATTATTAGGCCAGTTGATAACCCTACAATGGCCTCTAAGTGTCCAAGTGAAAGAAAGAGGTACATGTCTCTCACTTTAAACCAAAAGCTAGAGATGATTAAGCTAAATGAGGAAGGCATGTCAAAAGACAAGACAGGCTGAAAGCTAAGCCTCTTGCAACAAACAGCCAAGTTGTGAGTGCAAAGGAAAAGTTCTTGAAAGAAATTAAAAGTGCTATTCCGGTGAACATATGAATATGTGAAATAGCCTTATTGCTTATATGGAGAAAGTTTGAGTGGTTTAGATAGATCAAACCAGCCACAATATTCCGTTAAGACAAAGCCTAGTCCAGAGGAAGCCCTAACTCTCCTCAATTCTGTGAAGACTAAGAGAGGTGAGGAAGCAGAGAAGAAGTTTGAAGCTGGCAGAGGTTGGTTCATGGGGTTTAAGGAGAGAAGCTATCTCAATAACATAAAAGTGCAAGGTGAAACAGCAAGTACTGATGTAGAAGCTGCAGCAAGTTATCCAGAAGATCTAAGTAAGATAACCAATGAAGGTGGCTAAACAATAGATTTTCAATGTAGATTAAACAGTCTTCTATTGGAAGAAGATCTCATCTACTTTCATAGCTGGAGAGGAGAAGTCAATGCCTGACTTCAAAGCTTCAAAGGACAGATGGACTCTTGTTTTAGGGGCCAATGCACCTGGTGACTTTAAGTTGAAGCCAAAGCTCCTTTGCTATTCCGAAAATCCTAGGGCCCTTAAGGATTATGCAAAATCTACTCTGCCCATGCTCTACCAATGAAAAGTAAAGCTTGGATGACAGCATGTCTGCTTTCCTCATGTTTTACTGAATATTTTAAGCACACTGTTGAAACTTAATGCTCAGAAAATGATTCCTTTCAAAATATTATTGAAAGAGCTCTTATGGAGATATGCAAAGAGATTAACGTTTGCTTCATACCTACAAATACAACATCCATTCTTCAGCCCATGGATCAAGAAGTAATTGACTTTTAAGTTTTATTATTTAAGAAATACATTTTGTAAGGTGATAGCTGCCAAAGATAGTGATTCCTCTGATGGATATGGACAAACTAAATTGAAAATACTTTGGAAAAGCTTAATCATTCTACATGTCATTAAGAATATTTGTGACTCATGGAAGCAGGTCAAAATATCAACATTAACAGGAGTTTGGAAGAATTTTATTCCAATCCTCATGAATGACTGAGGGGCTCAAGACTTCAGTGGAAGAAGTAATTACAGATGTGGTAGAATTAGCAAAAGAACTAGAATTAGAAGTGGAGCCTAAAGATGTGACTGAATTGGTGCAATATCATGATAAAACTTGAATGAATGAGGAGTTGTTTCTTAAGGATGAGCAAATAAAGTGGATTCTGGAGATAGAACCTACTCCTGGAAAAGATGCTGTGAACACTGTTGAAATGATAACAAAGGATTCAGAATGTCACATAAACTTAGTTGAAAAAGAAGCCACAGGGTTTGAGGGGACTGACTCCAATTCTGAAAGTTTTACTGTGGGTAAAATGCTATCAAACAGCATCACCTGCTACAGAAAAATCTTTCATGAAAAGAAGAGTCAACTGATGTGGCAAATGTCATTGTCTTTCAAGAAATTGCCATGGCCACCCAACCTTCAGCAACCACCACCCTAAGCAGTCAACAGCCATCAACATCAAGGCAAAACCTTCCACCATCAAAAAGATTATGACTTGCTGAAAGGTCAGAGGATTGCCACTTTTTTTTTAGCAGCAAAGTATAGGTATATACATTGTTATTTAGACATACTGCTACTGCGCACTTACTAGACTACAGTACAAAAATAATTTTATATGCACTGGGAAAACAAAAAAAATTTGTGACTTGATTATGATATTAGCTTAGTTTTGGTGGTCTGGGACCCAGCCCACAATATCTCTGAGGTATGATTGTATTTTCAATCTTCTTTTTTTGACATATACTAAAAATGTGTAGCTACAAATCTCCAGTAATGACTGCCATCAATTCTTTCTCTCTCTACAAGCATGCGCCACTTCCCCAATGAGATATGGGCTTCTTTTTCCCCTTCTGTGGAAATTGGACTGGATCTGTGTTTGCTTTGACCAGCAGAATGCAAAGAGTGACATTCTGGGACTTCTGAGAAGACCAGGCCTTGGGAGGACTAACGGTTTCCACTTCTTTCATCTCTGAACACTGAATCTTGGAACACTCTGTTTTGGAATTCAATCACTGTGCTGTGGGAAACCAAGCTCTTTGGAAAAGTCATGTGAAGGAAAACCAGATAGACTGTCAACCATGTGGATGAACTGTCTTGGATATCACAATCTTTAGATAATTGAATACCCCATCCAGCATCATGTGGGGCAGGGCCACCCAACTGGATCAGCTAAGTTCCTTCTATACAAAGAGTCATGAGTTAACAAAATGGTTGGTTTAAGCCACTAAGTTTTGAGGTTGTTTGTTGTGGAGCAAAAGATAACTGAAATAGAAACTGGTACCTAGAAATAGGGTGCCATTGGGTCAAACCCAAAACTTATGTAGCCTCAACTTTGGAATTAAACAGGAAATGCAGACAGTGGTGGCTAGAAGATCAATGAGAAAACAGAAAGGCAACACTTTCATTTGCAGTAATGTGAAAGGTAGAACTAATAAGCTCATGGCAATTGCTAAAGGGAAAACATAACCTAATAAATTTGTGAATCTATCCAAGGAGACTTCCAGGCAAACATGGAAAATGCCACCTGACTACTTCTAGCTGCCTATCATCAAATAGGAGAAGAGAGAAATAAACTAAATAAGAAACTGTTCAGTTTTGGAGCAAAATTTATAGCATATTTAAAGTGTGTAGAACATCTTTTCCAGCCAGCAAGAGGTTCTCAAGTAAGAAATCATCTTATGGCAAAGATCAAGAATTGTTAGTAAACCATAGAATTAGGATAATTTAGGATCAACAGTCCAGTCCATCTGTAATATCCTTTAAGGTTTCAGAAATATTTAAGCCAGTGCCTCACAGACCTCTTAGCTAGACAAAAAGACTTCTAAGAATCTTATGAGCACATTTTGTAGACCACTCTGCTCGATAATGAGTATCTAAGGTAGTTAAGGGTGCTGTTCCTCAACATCCTCTCAGTTCAAATTAGAGACAGGCCTGTCTTGAAGAGATGAGTATGGATTTTCTAACGGAAAAGAATGACTCAGAGCAAAGTCAAGATCTTACAGGGAAGAGCCAAGAGTTAAGAACCACTCTCAGGTAGAATTAGGCCCTAATTGACATACATTCTCTGCTCCCAGAACCATAAGGAATTAGACGTGCCCAATTGGAGTTCAGAATTGCTATGAACCATTCACTGCTATGTACCTCTCATTTTTCCTCTTTTTTAAACAACAGTGTATATTGCCTGACTCACCATTGTAGGCTGGGTGAATAGGGGAAAGAAAACTTGTCTTTAGTTTTTTGCACATCTTCGGATTGAGGGAAACTGTAGTAAAGGTGCCTCATATGTAACTGAAACTGGTTTAGATGATGAGATTCTGGGTCTTCAGCTTGAACCTGATGTCATATTGAGATGAGACTTTAAGGTTTCCTAGGAGGTAGTGAAATAATTTTCCATCAGGAACATAAATTACTATGACCAGGGGGTACATTGTAACTACCAAAGATTTCTGCCATCAATTTCTTTCTTGCTTATGTATGCACGACCCCTTCCCAACAAAAAGGGTTTTTTTTTTCTTTCTTTAATCTAGGCTGGCCCTGTAGATTACTTTGACCAATACAACGTGGTGAAAATAATGTTCTGGGACTTCCAAGCTAAGGCCCCAAGAGGACTTAGCTTCTACTTTCCTCTTCTTGAAATGCTTATACTTGGGATGCTGCTTCTTGGATCCCAGCCTTAAATGATAGCAAGCCCAGCCACCACGACTGGAAGAACTCCAAGTCCCATGGAGAAGCCACATAAACTGAGATGTGGCAGCTGAATTCCCAGCTGATAGCCATCATTAACTGCCAATCATGTGCATGAGTATCTCAGATGTTTCAAGCCCAATCCAGCCCCTAGATAACTGCAGCTAAAGTCACCATCATGTGGCGCGAAACCACCCAGCTGATTCCTATCAACTCACAGCATCGAGGCAAGTGAAATGGTTATTATTTTAAGCTAATTAAGTTTGAGGGTAGTTTGTTAGTAACAGACCACCCCACCCAAAATTTATGTTAGCGCCATTAAGTAAATGAAATGAAGATCAAGAAACCCATTACTCAAGAACGAAAGTATCACTAACATTGTTTTATGTATTCATGTGTTACACCTTGCCACTATCCTGAGTTTTACGACTCCTTTAAAAGTTTTATCACAACTATACATATTCCTACATAATACAGTTACTTTCATAGCTTTATAAAAACTGTAGCATACTGTATGTAGACTTCTGAGACTTGCTTTATCATTTTTAAGATTACTCTGGGTTGTTGCATGTAGGTCATTCGCCCTGCTGAATAAAATTACAAAACCCGTAATTTGTTTTTTGTTGTCAATGGACACTTGAGTGATTAAAAACAGGGCTGCCACAATCATTGTTACATGTGTACTCTCGAGGTACACATATCCAAGAATTTCTCTAAGGCATTTATGTAGTGGTAGAATGGTTAGCGTACGTGAATGCTTAACTCTAAGAGACAGTGCCAAATTGCTTTCTGAGCTCAGAGTCTATCAGTACAAAATGCTATCTTCAGTGTGAAAGACTGAGGCACATCATCTTTATTGGTATTGTCATATTCCTTAATTTTTCAATCTATTGAATGTAAAATGTTATTCATTATGGTTTTAATTAGCCAGTCACTTACGAGGTAAAACTCTTTTTCATCTGTTCAGCCATACCCTCTGAAAAGACCTGGTTTGTCATTTGCTTATTTTCCTATAGGACAATGATAAATAGAAGTGGTGGCCAGGCGCAGTGGCTCACGCCTGTAATCCCGGCACTTTAGGAGGCTGAGGCAGGAAGATCACCTCAGGTCAGGAGTTCAAGACCAGCCTGGACAACTTGGTGAAACCCTGTCTCTACTAAAAATATAAAAATTAGCCAGGCGTGGTGGTGGGCACCTGTAATCCCCAGCTACTCGGGAGGTTGAGGCAAGAGAATTGCTTGAACCCAGGAGGTGGAGACTGCAGTGAGCCGAGATCACGCTACTGCACTCCAACCTGGGTGACAGAGCGAGACTCCATCTAAACAAACAAAAAAGCACAAGTGGTGATAATAGCCACCCTTATGTTCCTCATTTTTAAAGTATACAACTTAGCCATGATGCACTGTTTTAATATGTCGAAGTTTATTAATAGTGCTTTTGACTTTACAAGTGTTAGTGCTATTAGCCTGTAATTTTCTTTTCTCCTACTGAATGTCTCTGATTTTAGTATCAGTAAGTTATATCAACTTCACACAATATGCTGGCAAGTATTCCCTCATTAGCTATTTTTGAAAGAGCTTGTATAAAATGTTGGAATTTTACCCCCCTTGAAAGACTTGTGCCAGGTCTTGTCAAAAAGTGAATTACTGTTTACTATTCAACCTATGAATAAGTATATTCAGCTTTTCTATTTCTTCTTGAGCCAATTTAAGTAAATTGCAATTTTCTAGAGTTTGGTCTATTTTGTCTAAGTTTTCAAATACATTAGCATTAAGATGTTCCTGGTAGTCACCTTTTCATCCCTGCTTTATCAATGGATTTGGACCCCTTTTCAATCTTTATTTTGTGTCCTGTTTCATCTTGTTCAATTATGCGTTTTACTGTTTTGTCATGATAACAACTTTAACATGTAATTCTTTATCAGTTTCTAATTCATTGATTTATTCCCTTGCCTGTATTTCCTTGCTTCTACATTGCTTTCGCTATTGTTTTTCTAAGTTACACATTTAGTCTTTTCCCTTAAGCATTTAAAGCCATTTCCCTCAAAGTGCTGTTTCAGCTACAATACCCAATTTAAAAATATATATTACTTGTAACTAGGTTTTAAGTATTTCTTTTTCTCCTCTGTGAAGATCTAAACATGTAAATGCAATATTTTAAAAAATTTAACCTTTATTACTGACCTCTACTTGCTTCTGATTATCCATTTAATACCAATTATTTGATATGTTTTGTGACTTGCTTCATGCTTAAAATACATGGTCAATTTTTGCTAATATACAATGCTTAAGAAAAATATTCTGTTTAGTATTCTAAATGTTTATTGAATCAGTATTTATTACATTAAAATGCTTTCACTAATTCTTTATCATTAATTAGTTGTTGAAATCTCCCACTGTTGTTCAATTTGTTGCTTCAGCCCTATTGTTGCTTCAGTTCATACATTTTGGGGCCATTTCATATGGTAAATGCACACTGAAAATTGTTATATATACCTAGTAAATTGGTCCTTTCTTTTTAATGGCCTTCTCAATCTTTAATGTCATAAATCTAATTATTGTGATTTAATATCACTAAAGCTACACAAGTTTTTAGTATTTACCTACTTCATTTTTAAAAACTTTTTTTTTTACTTTCAACCTCCCCATGTCTAATATTTTAGGTGTTTTATTTTAAACAGCCTAGTTGGGTTTTTAAAAAAATCTGACCAATGCTATCATTTAATTGGGTAATTGTCTATTCATATTCAATATTAGACTTGTTGTTATTATCTTACTTTCTAACTTCACCCCTCACCCACCTCCATAATTTCTTCCTTTATTTGTACTAGGTTATTGCATACCTATTCTGTATTTTAAATTTCTTTTCCTTTGGAATGATTCATCCCTTTTTTTTTTTTTTTTTTGAGATAGAGTCTCACTCTGTCACCCAGGCTGGAGTGCAGTGGCGCGATCTCAGCTCACTGCAACCTTTGCCTCGCCGGTTCAAGTGATTCTCCCACCTCAGCCTCCAGAGTAGCTGGGATTACAGGCGCATGCTATCACACGCGGCTAATTTTTGTGTATTTTGGTAGAACAGGGTTTCACCATGTTGGACAGGTTGGTCTCGAACTCCTGACCCCAAGTGATCTGCCCGCCTCAGCCTCCAAAAGTGCTGATTATAGGTGTGAGCCACCGTGCCCGGCCAATCCCCTATCTATTGTTGTGGCAGTTACCCATGAACTCTTGACTACACATATTTATTATAGTCAATTTTAAGGTTAAACAGTATCTTAACCAGTTTTCTGAATAAAAGAACCTCAGACCACTCTAATTCCAATCACCCTTCTGCCAGCCAGCAGCTATTATCCAGTTTTTCAATTATATCCTTATTTAAAAATTCCACATTATTAATGTTGCATAACAATGTTTATTTAGTTTTACATTTGTTTACAATTTCTTATAAACACTTTTCATTATAATTGTTTTATACAAACAACAGTTTAAATTTACTTATGTTGATCATTTATTTGCTTACTAGTTTTTCAATTTCAGATAATCCTTTTAGAATCATTTTCCTTCTTGAAGATCATTCTTTTGTAGTCTCTACTGAAGTTGTGCTGAGGATAACATCTGTTTTTCATCTGAGCATCTGTTTGTTTCAGTTTCGCTTGTTGCAAATTCTAAGCTAATAGTTTTTCTCAGAATTCTACCCTCTTTTGGGTATATTGTTGCTGTTAGGAAGCCTACTAAGTATTTGACTGTCTTGCCTTCACTGATCTTTTTCTCCCCATGGTTGCTTTTAAAATCTTGTATTTGGTATCTTGTCATTTACAATACGTTGAGTCTAGGCCTAGATTTTATTTAAATATATGTTTGGTATATATTGTGCTTCCTGAATTTATGAATTCATGTTTTTCCAACAAATTTGGAAAATTGTGTTATCTTTCAAGTACTGCCTCTCCTTTATTCTCTAAATTTTCTCTTTCTAACACTCCTAGTCTTTATAATTCTTCCCTCCAACTCTTTTAACTTTCTAATGTTTTCTACCTCCTTGTTTCTCCTCACTGCTCAGTGGGTAATTTCTTTAGATCCAGCTTATAGTTTAGTTCACTTGTCTCTTCAGCTGAGTCTAATAAAATATTCAACATGTCTGAGGGCTTTTATCTTATTTCAATAAATGTTTCTCATTTCTAGGAGTTCTATTTGGTTCTTTTTCAGATCTGCCTGTGGTTCCAACTTCATTCCTTATGCTGGTGATGAAACCTTGAAGAACTCAGTTCAGTGTTTATTTTTCCATAGCTTTCTTGTCATGTTAGTTTGTTTCAACTTGTGCCTGTGATCTCTAGTCATAAAATAATACTACTTGATAATAATCTGTAGGAATCTTGGAACTAAATTAGGAATGTTTCCCTCTTGCTTCTGCCAGGAGCTAGAGCACTGCAAACTGAGGGCCACTGAACCTTCTTTAACTGTCCTCTCTAGGGCAGCATGTCAGATGCCGATGTCTTCTTGTTTCTGATTTGAGGCAAACTGCATGACAATGTTGCTATTGGTATCTGCCATCCAGACAACCATAATCCACTTGTATGGTCAATACAGTATTCATGACTCCTAACTTAAAATGCGTTCATTTTTTGTGGCAGAGGAAAGGTCGAAGTATGGTTCTTGAAAGTTCTCCTACTTCCGGTGAACCTATTCAAAAGCAGATTTTATTCAGGATCTAGTTGTTTTATAATATCTAGTCTAACATACTTGGTGGAAGCAAAAGTCTTAATTTTATATATTAAATATATTAAAACAGTTATACAGTAACCTGAGAAAGCACATATTTTATGTCATTTCTTACTAACGGGACTTCTCTGGAAAGGTTCCCTACCCCTTGATCAGAACAAAACACACAGTATATAGGAATTGAGTGCACATTAGAAAGCTCCGAAAGGATGAACTTATCCTAAGGTTGTTGTCTCACTTGGTAGAAATTTCTCCTGGTGCTCTATTATTAAGATGTTGTATCAATATTGACTGTTCAAATTACTATTCTTTTATTTTTTTAATTTACTTATTTATTTTAGAGACAAGTTCTCATTTTGTCACCCAGGCTGGAGTACAGTGGCGCGATCATAGCTCGCTGCAGCCTCAAACTCCTGGGCTCAAGTGATCTTCCTGCTTCAGCCTCCAAGTAGTTGGGACTAGAGCTGCATGCTACCATGTCCAGCTAATTTTTTTTTTTTTTTTTTTTCCAGTAGAGACAGAATCTCATTATGTCATCCAGGCTGGTCTCCAACTCCCTCCTAGCCCCAGGTAATCCTCCTACCTCAGCCTCCCAAAGCGTTAGGATTATAGGTGTGAGCCATCATGCCTCTGTTCAAGTTTTTAATGTCCTGATTAATATGTGATTCAGATTAGTAAGACTAAAACCTATGATCATATCCCATCATTTTGAAGCTTTTAAAAAATAGATAATAATGATTTGTTACATGCAGCTTCCATCTAGATGCATAATGTTATTTCTGGAAATGCGGGCCACCTACAATGTAAAGCAGGCTAAACAAGGCAGCTTGTGATTTCATTTTAATCAGAAACACACCACATAGGCATCATGGCAGCAGATCTGGCTGCTACTGTTTTAAATACAGATGGATTGTTAACATCTTTATTATTCATAATTGTCTGTCAATGTTCTCTGGATGATCAAGAAACTCTTTGTGCCTCACCCTAATCACTGAAGTAATGAAAGGAGATACCCGCAGCAAGGACTGCAACTGTAAATGCTGCAATCACACCTAAAAGTAAAACAAACACAGAACAAATGAAAATGGAATGAGCAAAAGAAAGGCCGAACTAATCCTAGGCTCTGAAATGTGGGTAACTGATGGGCCTAAAAAACAACAATACACAAACACACAATCATACATAGACATACATATGTATATACTAAAAGGCAGCAACATCTTAGAGAAAAATACAGCAATAAGTTGAAAAACTGGATTTCGAATGTTGGACAAAGTATCTCTCTTGCACACATGTGCACTGAGACGTATCTAAGAGAAAAAATAACAAACACTTTAAAGGGCTTATATAAATATTTATATTGGCATACCAGCTGTTTTATGCGACGTAGGTTAAAAGAAAATGGCAGCTCCAGTAGGCAGTAGTTCTCGATCATTATAATGTAAAGCCACTTGTGTAACTTGTGTAGCTATTGAAAACTGCAGAAGTCCATGTTCGACCATTATAAAATCTAAGAATTAGTACATCTAAGTTGTAACTTTTATTTTTTCCTGATTATAATAAGCTAAAGGAAGAAACTGACCATAGTAGTCCAGACACACACACACACACACACACACACGTACAAAAAAATTAATTAAATTTATCTAATGAATGACAAGAACTACAATTAAATCTTCTGGCTCCTAACTCTCAGTCAGAAGTCTTAAAACTTAGTATTTCTCAAATTGTTACTCCACTAAACAATAGTCTGCATGTTCCTTGTTCAAAAAGTCTGAAAAATGTTAAAGAAATTCTTAGAGCCTTTAAAATACAAAAATACATTATAAAATTCCTGACTTGAATTTGACGTTGTTTGTCATAGAACACATATCAAAATCTCCTGCAACAGTAATTCTAGGAATACCAGTTTGTAAAACATTAGCCCTACTATACTAACTGATTCCCAAAACTCTGCATCTTTTTCTTTTAAGAACGTTTTAAAAATTAATAGGATGTGTCATCTTTGAGGGCACTTAGATGACAATGTATGAATTATAAATCTTCCTATCTCTAGGGCCTGGCACCTTCCATAATACCCAATAAATACTGTTAAATCTAGCAATCTTAAGAAAGAAATGAAATACAAAGATTTTAAAGTAACAAGAAAACTCAAATCTAAATATGTTTTCAGTGTTATAAAAGAAGTAAATTAAATACCTATGTTTTGCTGAATTTTCAATAACATTGTAGTTTTAATTGGTTGTTTTGGTTGTTCATCATCTGTGTTGTCCAATGAAGCTTGACTATTCATAGAGGAACTCATACAAGCTGAAATAGTATAATAATAATAAATTCCACATAAAATAAGGATTAACACATGAAACTGAGTTTTAAAGAACATTATAAAAAAACTATACAACACCATTTTCATTCTACTTGTTTTTTATATAACATAATGGATTTGTTCATTATCAACTGTAGGTGAATTAAATTTAATAGAATATATGTCAAATTGACAGTTTTCAAAACAATGTAGCTTTATCATTGAACTACACCAGAGGGCCACACAGCCAGTTCTGAATGACTTTCAAAAATTATAATTTGTTGGCCAGGCATGGTGGCTGACGCCTGTAATCCCAGCACTTTGGGAGGCTGAGGCGGGAAGAGTGCCTGAGCTCAGGAGTTCAAGACTAGCCTGGGCAACACAGTGAAACTCCATCTCTACTAAAATACAAAAAATTAGACGGGCGGAGCAGCGTGCACATGTAGTCCCAGCTACTTGGGAGGCTGAGGCAGGAGAATTGCTTGAACCCGGGAGACGGAGGTTACAGTGAGCCGAGATTGCACCACTGCACTCCAGCCTGGGTGAAAGAGCGAGACTCTGTCTCAAAAAAAAAATAACAATAATAATAATTCGTTTACTATATAGTAGTAGAGATAAATTTATACCAAAATTCATAGCAGAGTAAACTTCACTCTTGAGATTTACATTTTTTTTTTTTTTTTTTGAGATAGAATCCTACTGTGTCACCCAGGCTGCAGTGCGGTGGCATGATCTCAGCTCACTGCAACCTCTGACTCCCAGGTTCAAGTGATTCTCCTGCCTCAACCTCCTGAGTAGCTGGGATTACAGCCGCCTGCCACCACACCTGGCTAATTTTTGCATTTTAATTTAATTTATTTGAGACAGAGTCTTGCTCTGTCGCCTAGGCTGGAGTGCAATGGCCTGATCTCGGCTCACTGCAACCTCCACCTTCCAGGTTCAAGCAATTCTCCTGCCTTAGCCTCCCGAGTAGCTGGGACTACAGGGGTGCACCACTATGCCCCACTAACTTTTGTATTTTTAGTAAAGACAGGGTTTTGCCATGTTGGCCAGGCTCGTCCCTAACTCCTGACCTCAGGTAATCTGCCCACCTTGGCCTCCCAAAGTGCTGGGATTACAGCCATGAGCCATCACGCCTGGCCTAATTTTTATATTTTCAGTAGAGACGGGATTTCACCATGTTGGCCAGGCTGGTCTCAAACTCCTGACCACAAGTGAGCTGCCTGCCTCGGCCTCCCAAAGTGCTGGGATTACAGGTGTGAACCACCATGCCCAGCCTAATTTATATCATTATTGGTGGTTTTAGCAATTAATAATTTCAAATAATTAGATATTAATAATAAAACCACTGACCAGCACGCTGCAGTGCATGGGCCTCTGGCTCATGATCTATTTTTGTAAAAGCTCTTAAACTAAAAATCTATTTTTTATATTTTTAAAAGACTGTAAAAAAAAAAAGAATGTGAAAGAGAACTTATGTGGCTCACAAAGCCTAAAATATTTATTTGTATAAAAAAAAAAGTTTGCTGACTCTTGATCCAACTTGAAATTTAAACTATGATCAAAAATTTGACCTTAAAACAACTCTGAATGGTAAGCAAGGCAAGGACATCATCGCATTTTACAAATGGAAAACATAACCTGGGAGGTTAAAGTGCATTTTGACCATCACAGGCATTTGACTGATGATTTGGACACAAGTTCTCTTTCTATTTCATTATGCTGACAGCAATTTATGCAGGTTGGCCTATCTGAATTTATTTAATGCTGAATGAAAGTGTGTGAACTGATAACATCCTCAGAGACCACACAGGTAATAGTTTTCAGTTTTTTTCCCCTAGGACTGAAGAATCCTATGAAAACAAAGAAAATCTGACAGAAATTCCCAGTGTGTAAAAAAGATAGAAGTATGCTACCCAGGCTGAAGCTGGGAGGGAGGACTCCTAGAGTCAGACCAGCTTCTTTCTTCCATCCTAGGGGTGACAGGAGAATGCTACTCTATAGAACTCCAGGGAACTAGATTATGAAAGCATTTATCTGTTTATTTAGATTTTTAGATTTATCTGTTTATTTACCCTCACCCCACCCCAAAAAAAGAGAGAGAACTCAAGAGAGATAGTAAATATTACTGTTTAAATTTAAAGTAAAATAGCCTATTGTTGAATTTACAATGTTCTTATAGATCTTTGCACCCCAATATAGCAGCACAAGCTCAAAAGAATGACATATAAACTTACTGAAATAGGTATCTGTGATACTAAAATGGATGAAAAAGAAAAAAAATTACCTACTTCTCATTAATTTCTCATAAATCAAAGTTTATGATTTTCATAAATAATTCCTAGTAACTATCTTATTAGAATTAAGGGCACCACTATTCTTTTTTCTTTTTCTTCTTCAAGTATATAACTAAAATACTTTAAAAACAAACAACAAAAAAACCCTCCCCCGTTTTTTTTTCTATTCTCACATCAAACCAGTCACAAAGAACAACAAATTCTTATGAACTGTCTCTAAGAATATCTAGTCTTCTATATTTCCAGTTTCTAGTTTTCTCAAAGGCTATAATACCTCAGTTCTAGACTATATTAGCCCAGTAATTTAAAATTTCTTCCAACTTCAGTCCATAGGTCTAAAAGTTGAATGGGTAATACAATTTTACATTAAATAAAAACAAAAACAAACTTCGGCTCTTCTATGAGCAAATCTCTGTGTTAAAAAGGTATTTTTTGGCCGGACGCGGTGGCTCATGCTTGTAATCCCAGCACTTTGGGAGGCCGAGGCGGGCAGGTCACGAGGTCAGGAGATGGAGACCATCCTGGCTAACATGGTGAAACCCTGTCTCTACTAAAAATACAAAAAAATTAGCCGGGTATGGTGGCAGGCACCTGTAGTCCCAGATACTCAGGAGGCTGACACAGGAGAATGACATGAACCCAGGAGGCGGAGCTTGCAGTGAGCCAAGATAGTGCCAGTGCACTCCAGCCTGGGCAACAGAGCAAGACTCTGTCTCAAAAATAAAAAATAAAAAAGGTTGTTGTTTTTTTTCCCCATATTTGGGCCAATAAAATCCTTGTATCAGATAACAAACAAAAATAATGGATGGTATGAATTATACCTGTTTGCTACAGGAAATTTATTACTTGAATTTAAAAATGTCATATAAAATCATGAGGTTTGATAAAAATTTGAGATAATTTTACTGAAGCACAATGTTTTTCAATAATGAATAAGGCCTTATCACAGCAATTTATTTGTCTGTTTATTTTTGGTGGGGGCTTGTAGGATTTTTAAGCCAAATCTCAGGCACTGTGTTATTTCACCAACAAATGTTTTAATATATTACATGAAATTTAAATGCAAATAACACCGTGATTCAATAGAACATTAGATCTCAACCATTCCTTAAAACCAAGTAATTTTAAATTCAGACAAATCGAAAATTGATCATGTTAAGAAAGTATTCTTGAGCAGCTGTCAAAAAGAGAGAGAAAACAAGGGCTATGAATGCATGCAAAAGTTGCAGATGTGTTCAGATTTCATTCTAAGCTGCTGATAGGTAGGCAGAACTATTTAGAAGCTTAAAATGAAATGTTAAGACTTGAACTCCTTAGTTGCCTGTGTTCTTCCTATCCCTAAATCCTAAATTACTGTATCATTATAGTCAGCGATGTAGCCATAAAATTATATCTTCAGTATTACTCTTTTCCTTTATAATTGTCAATGTTTAACCAAATGACAAAAATTAATTTCAGCTCTGATATTGGCAAAGATGAGGTTCACCAGATTTTAAACGTATGATTTCAAATTATTTTAGATGGTACTGTTGATAAAAGTACATTGAAATTATCAAGTTAATGTCTACTAGGAGATGACTAACACAGCTAAGAAATTTTAAAGCCATAGTTATCCCTCACCTCAAGTGAGTCATTTTGACAAACAAATTGTTCTTCATCTCTTAAGTCATTTAAAAGTATGTTATTTTAAGATACTTACTTGGAAAATATGTATTTTAAACATAGCAACTACTTGGGCAACTATACTATAGAACAGAAATAAGTAATAATCAGGTAAATAATACAAGTTGAGCATCCTTTACCTAAAATGATTTTTTTTTTCAAATTTTGGATTATTTGTGTTACACTTACTGGTTGAGCCTCCCTAATCTGAAATCCAAAACCCAAAATGTTCTAATGAGCATATTTCCTTTGAGCATCATGTTGGTGCTCAAAGTTTCTAATTTTGGAGCATTTTGTATTTCAGACTTTCAGATTAGGGATACTCACCCTGTAATGTTAAATACTTAGAAGACAAAGCAAAATGTTTATAGCAAATTTAATGTTCCTAAATGTGTAGTAATTGATTCCAATTTTTGAATTTGAACATTTGAGCTCCACTTTTTTATGGTTTATTTTATATGGAAACTCTAATTTCCAATATTTAGGAAAACTTATACATATTATAAGACATTTTCATACTTTAACATTAATATTTTTCATTACAAGTCAGAGGTTCAGTATTTAAAAGCCTAATAATGTGTTAATATCATTCTCCATTTATAGATCTCTTTCTGTTTAGAAAGTATTTTCCCTAACAGTTTTACCAAATTCTCACATCAACCCCAAGAGAATCTAGGACTCAGAGGGGACTTCTTTAAGGTTAGTTTTAAGTGGCAGGCCTGGACTCCTGGACATTATCTTTGTAAAATTATGACATCTACTATCTTTGAGTAAATGAATAAATGAGTAAATGAGTGAATAAGTCCATATAATTCTAAAAAAAAAATAGGATGTTTATGTAAAAGCACTTAATTTTTCTATTAAAACATATGTTTTTAATCTATTCTATTATTTGGGAATGTGTTCTTTATAATAAATATGCAGAATTACTACATCATTCCTTCCAATTTAACAAATGCTTGATGAAACTTATACTTCTAGGTAAGTCATATTCTTGGTTGTAATACGTCTCATACCAGTGTTCAATTCCTAAAAAGCTACTTTTATTTGTATTCATCCTTCAAAATGAACTCAAATGTCACCTGCTCTAAGAAGCTTTCCCTGAATCCCTTACAGAGATAGTGCCTCTGCTAAGAGTTCTGACTCTTCTCTGTTCATTCTTATTATAGAACTATTAGTGGTTTCAGCAATTAATAATTTCAAATAATTAGATATTAATAATAAAACCAGGGATCAGCACATTACAGCATATGGGCCACCTTGTTTTGAAATAACTCATTTCTTTGTATTTCCCATTGCACTGTGGGCTTCTTGAGAGTCAGGACTATATATTTTATCTGTAGAATCCCAATTCATAATAGGCAGCCAAGAATAGACATCACTCACTCACTCAGTCACTCACTTGAGATCCATGTAACTTTCAAAAACAGGGCACAGTCCTGAAAGGATTATACCTACCACACTGAAGTATCTTCAATACATTACACAATATTAGAAAAATATGTAATATCATCTAGAAACCATGAGTTTAATATGGCATACATGTAAGTATACACACCTAAACTTTCCAAATTGCTGTTTTGCTTCCTTTGTTCTTGTAATATTAAACTCTTCCTACTGTTAATCCATCTCTATACTAGACTGTCAGCATAAAAAAGAGAAATATAGACAGTAAATAATTTTTAAATACAGTGTGAAACATATAACTGTTTTAATATTAAAGGTTTATGAAAATTAAAATCCACAAATCAGACATATGTATTAATATTTATATATTACCTAAGATTTTTATGTTATTTTAAGGTATTTCATATTACTGGTTCATGCTAATATTTCACAGGGTACAAATAATGCTAATGATAAAGTTTACTGAGGGAACCCAAGAAAGAGGATTAAAATTATTTAGTATATATATAAATAAAAACAATTCATTAGAGAATAGCATTTATATCTGACAATAATGGATAAAAAGTATATTGTTTTGAGGCTAAAATTTTTATTTATTTGCAAAAGTAAACATCATTCAAAACTATGAAACTTTCAACACAAGTAGGATTATACACTGTATATTACAGAACATCAATTTATAAAACTGGTGTGTGCTTTCAGTGACCTTTCAGTTGAAGTGAAACATAAAAGTTGTACAGGTTGAGTATTCCTCATCTAAAATGCTCGGGACTATAAGTGTTTCAGATTTCAGATTTTTTTGAATTCTGAAATATTTGCAGTACACCAGCTTAGCATTCCTAATCCAAAACTCCAAAATCTGAAATGCTCTAATGAACATTTCCTTTGAGCATCATATCGGTGCTCAAAAAGGTTCAAATTTTGGAGCATTTCAGATTTTAGATTTTCAGATTAGGGATACTCAACATTATAATAAAGAATAAAAAAAGGGAAATAATTTACTTTTTTTTTTTTTTTTGAGACAGAGTTTCGCTCTTGCTGCCCAGGCTGGAGTGCAATGGCACGATCTTGGCTCACCACAACCTCCGCCTTCCGGGTTCAAGTGATTCTCCTGCCTCAGCCTCCCGAGTAGCTGGGTTTACAGGCATGCATCACCATGCCTGGCTAACTTTGTATTTTTAGTAGAGATGGGGTTTCTCCATGTTGGTCAGGCTGGTCTTGAACTCCTGACCTCAGGTGATCCACCCGCCTTGGCCTCCCAAAGTGCTGGGACTACAGGTGTGAGCCACCGCACCCAGCCCACTAAAATTTTAATATAGGAATGCCAAAACTTTGTTATTGTATATTATAGATTACTGCTAATGCCTATAATAGAGACTTTTTTCTGATTAAATTATTAACCAAATCACTGGAGACCCTAAAATTCTGATCACTAATCTTGATGGGAGTTCTTAGGTACTCTGAGGACCTTACTACATTCTCTGCATAACTAATCACGCACATATATTCTATCTTTCCTCTAGGCTTCTAAAGGAAAGGAATCAAGTTATTGATTCATATCTATTACATTGTCTTGAACAGAGCATAAGCTTAATAAACATCTGATAAATAGACATACTAAATGCTGTAAACTAGATTAAAATTTCTGGGGCAACAACTAGTGCTACATATTTTCATATAAAAGACATAATTTCATGTCTTAAATGTTCAATACTCCTGAAAATGTTCTGAACTACTGAGTCATACAGCTATGAATATTATAACCTTTTTAAACCTTCAACATGTTCAGTATACTATACTACACAAACCTTAAAAACCTTGTCTGTACAGGCATAAGCTAATAATTTCTCAAGTATGAAATAAATGTGAAAACAAGAAGTGCTGTAGTTTCCTAAGAATCATTTATGCAATATTTATGAATCAGTAACAAATACTTAGGAACACCTACCATGTTTTAGGTACAGATAAATAAATACTCTACTTACTGTCAAAAGTCTTATAGTCTAATGTGAAAGATCAACATTAAATATGCAATTGGTGATTTAAATAATTACAAGTATGTAAAGTATTATAGAAGAACAGCATAGAAGAGGGAACTACAAGAAAGTTTAGTGAAGGAGTTTACCCAGTCTGAACTAGTCTGAAGTTAGTAAAAACATAGTATCTACACAGACATTTAAAAAAAAAACTCTATTGGCTGGCCATGGTGACTAACACCTGTAATCCCAGCACTTTGGGAGGCCAAGGTGGGTGGATCACGAGGTCAGGAGTTAGAGACCAGCCTGACCAACATGGTGAAACCCCATCTCTATTAACAATACAAAAATTAGCTGGGCTTGGTGGCACGTGCCTGTAATCCCAGCAACTCAGGAGGCTGAGGCAGAAGAATCGCTTGAACCTGGGAGGCAGAGGTTGCAGTGAGCTGAGAATGCAACATTGCAATCCAGCTTGGGAGACAGAGCGAGACTCCGTCTCAAAAAACAAACAAACAAACAAACAAACAAAAATCTACTTAGCTCCTTGAAGACAGGATCAGCATTTTGTTGTTCTTTGGACCCCAATCCATAGGAATGACAAAATAAATAATTTATTCAGTCAACAAATTTCTACTGAATACCTACGATGTGCTAAGGCTAAGCTCTTAGTAAAGTGCTAGAAACACAACAGTAAGCAAGAGAGGCAAAGGCCCTTTTTGCTCTTTCAACAGATGTTTGCTGAAATGCACATATAACGGTTTCATGAGAATTTGAATTTATTGGGTTTAGTTTTGGTTTTGGGAGGCTGTCATGCCAGGTTGCCATAGTTACCTCTTAGGAATACATTACAGTGGTTGAAGCTACTTAATTTTTTTTTTTTTTTTGAGACAGGGTCCTACTGTGTCGCCCAGGCTGGACGGCAGTGGTGTAAACACGGCCCACTGAAACCTCTACAGCTAATTTTTGTATTTTTATTTTAGAGACAGGGTTTCACCATGTTGCCCAAGTTAAATTTTTTTTTAATGTCTTAGCAATGTAAAGAAAGAATATGAACCTCTGTTATTAACTGTTTAAAATATAACTTTAAAAGAACTGAATAAAATAGTTTTAAACTAGTCTATATACTTGTGTTTAACATACAACATGAAATTAAATGAGTTAAAAATACTTAAGACAGAAATATTTTTTCAGAATTATTTTAAAAACCTAGATGAAATGACTCTCTCTTCCTATTCTTTTATATCTGACTTTTAAAGTAACTTGTGAATGGGGCAAGTTTTGCATACAGTGCTACCCTTAGTCATTCTTAGTTTAAGAATGTGATATGCACTAAGAATGTGACAAATAATTTGAAAAATTATATATAAACATGACATATTTTTATATTTTTATAAGAAAACAATATATTTATATATTGTTTATATTATATATTTTATAAACATTCATATAAACATAAACATGTTCACATATATAAACATTTTTGTTTATACACATACACATAAATTGTTTATATTACATGTTTATATATGTATATGTTTATATTATATATAAACATTATATATTGTTTATATTATGTTTATATTATATATAAACATTATATATTGTTTATATTATGTTTATATAAACATAAATAATGAGATCCAAGATTCCAGCCAACAAATGAGAAATTATATTGACATAATCTAGATGAAATTAAACCAAGATAATGTAACATCATCCATTTACACTTGAAAATGTCTAAAGGGATGGAATGAAGAACGCCAGGCTAAAATATATATCTATATTATGGAAAATAATCCTATTATACTTCATTATTTAGCTCCTACAGAAAGGCAGTAAAACAAAATTTTTAGAAAAGAAGCACAGACTCTAAAACCAAACTGCCTAAGTTTAAATTCCAGCTCCACCACTATGAGCAATGTAACTTTGAAAAGTTACCTGGCCTTTTTGAGCCTTAATTCTCTCATCTGGAAAATAGGATTAATAATATAACTTACATCACAGGGTTGTTATACGGAATGATAATTTAGTATTTGTAAGACTCTTAAAACTGCGCCTGGCAGATATATAAATAATGGCTATATTATTTTTAGAGCATTAGCTTCGTCAGGGTAACATATTTCAAGAAAGGCAAACCAGAGTACATTTAATAAGTAATTTTTAATTTTTCTTAGTTACCAACTCTTTGAAAGCGATAGACCTTTTCTTCAGAAAAAAATCATACAATTACTTTCAAGTGGTTTGTGGACCTTCTAAAAGTTCAGCTCTGACACCAAAGGTTTTGAACCCCACGGGTTAAAAATCCCTAATCTACCGGAAAGCAAACAAGGTGGTAAGAAAAAAATGTGGTCTGGAAACTGTAATAAAAAGAACAGTTTAAGGTAGGTGAGAATATATGGCTTTGAAATATTTAGAACATAATAGTTGCTCTCAAATTTGAAGCATGGTCTCAGTGAGGAAATGGTACTCATGTTTTATTGCTGTATATTACTGAAAGAATAGGTTACAGGGAGGCAGATTGGTATTTAGAATAAAGAAGAATAGAATCTGAATCCCCATCTGCTAGGGATATAGTTTTCAGTATTAAGAGGTTAAATTAGGTCAATTCGAATGATCCTACCAACATTATAAGATCTATTCAACAACAGAATGGCTCAAGAACTGTTGCTAGGCATTAACGATAGAGAAGTGAACAAAACAAACAAAAATCCCTGTCCTCATGATTCTAAGTTTTGTTGGCAGAGATAATGCAGTCACTAACCAAGGAAAATAAATTTTGGAAAGCAGTAAACATTTTTACCAGTCTACTTTCAAAAAGCAGATACTTTCCGTCTGCTACAGTTATATCTTTAAAAATATTAGTTTTCATGGAACTATGCTACAGTTGTATCTTTAAAAATATTAGTTTTCATGGGATTAGAAAGTAGTTGCTTCTTTAACATCCAGCATTGGGCAATTTAGAATATTTTATTTTCCCCACTGAAACAAGCTTATTGCTCTACATCATGATCTGGTATTGCTGAAAAACTAAAGGGTGGTTTGCAACTAACTTGAGGCAGTTTACTATAGATTTGAAGTTCCCCACTCAAATACTTACTTGACTCACTATAATCTCAAGCACACTCTGAATCAAACACCCTATTCCTGAAGGGAGAATTAACTATGCAAAGAATAACTAAGAAATCAGAAAAGGAACTTACATATTTATTTATAGACATGTTTTCATACCCTGAACTCACTAGAAACAAAAAAGAAAGCAAAAAAACCCAAAACAGTCTTCCAAAGTGTAAAGTCAAATGTGAAAGTGATGGCTAGGGAAAAAAAAAATGTGTTACAAAACCTGGATAGTAAAGCAAATCTATGCTCTATAAAAGTAATCTAATTTCTGGAACTGTCCATTTTGGCTTAGTATCCCAATTACATGAAAGGGATATGAAAAAATAAAAGGCAAATAATATGGAGAAAATGTTTAATAAATTAGTGTTTTAAAACTTTGTTCTGACATGAAGCTTTACCAAGTAAGATAATGAGTTTTCAGAAAACTTTTATATTGAAAGAAATACCTTAAAGCTTTGTAATTTTATCTACTTAATCCTGAACTTGTTTTATTAAGATCTACTTGCTAAGCTTGAAAAACACCTTAGTATCTTAAATTTTGGTACAATTTCCCAGGAAATACTCACTGTATGTCTAGACAAGTAGAAATTAAACATATAATTTAAAATGTCTCAGTATTTCGAAGTGTCAAACAGAACTAGCTTTAAAAAAAATCTAAAGACATGATATTTAAACTAGACATCTCATAGGTAAAATCTTAGCTGTAATCTAATCAGGTTCTTAAATAGCATCATATAATGACCTGTGTTTGTTTCCTCTGCAATTTCCAAATCTTCTATTTGAATTGTATGATCCAACATCTCCATAAAATGGTCCCTGATTTCTTCAGCTGACTCATCGTCAAATTTATAATCACACAACATTACAGTGGATCCAGGAAGGGGAACAAAGACTCGATAAGGGAGGACATGGAACTCTTTTTCAGAATCTAAAAGGAAAAGAAATATTATCAATATTTAGATAGGTTTGTCACTGGTATCAGTGATACATATTTTAGAAGTACATACAAAAACTAATAGAAATAAAGCTTAAAAGGTCAATTTTTTTTTCATTTTCTGGCTGATCTGGCACAAAATTGCTCTTACCAAATTCTGCTTTACCTCAAAACCCCTGGTCTTTGCAAGCAACCTAAATGATACTCCTATGAAAAATAAACTTATCTCCAGGCGCGGTGGCTCATGCCTGTAATACCAGCACTTTGGGAGGCTGAGGTGGGCAGATCACTTGAGGTCAGGAGTTGGAGACCAACGTGGCAAACATGGTGAAACCCCATTTCTACTAAAAATACAAAAATTAGTCAGGCGTGGTGGCAGGTGCCTGTAATCCCAGCTACTCGGGAGGCTGAGGCAGGAGAATTTCTTGAACCGGGAGGTGGAGGTTGCAGTGAGCCAAGATCGCACCACTGCACTCCAGCCTGGGCAACAGAGCGAGACTCCATCTCAAAATAAAAATAAAAATAAAATAAACTTATCATTGCCTTCAATATAAAGATGTTGATTACACATTCTTATACAACCCACTGTCCTATGAAGAACACTCAAGAGGCAATTTTGTCCTTGATGTCAGAAACTACTGTCCTTCTTGTCTCTTTTAACCTCATAGGCACTGTACATTTTATAGTTGGTTTTTCTCTTCTTCATCCAAGTTTGGAGCCAAATTACTGGCCACCTTACATCAAGTGCACAGGATCTGATAGAATACATTTTTGTATTAATCTCCCCATGAATTTCATCTTAGTAGATGTAGCCCCCTTCCTATATCAAGCATGTTTAGGATATCTAGTCATACATACAGTTTTGTGTACCTATCTCACTACCAACTCCATTTTGCTTTCTTTTTTTACCTTCCCTTTGACTCTTTATTACTAATATTTATTTTCACTTGTTTACTTATGCTTCTTTGTAAAAAGCCTTAAATCATTTTTAGAAAAAAATAAATCTAAATAAATAATAAATATCTCATTCTTCTGTGAATACTTACAAACTGTAATATATTATTTCCCCTAATTTCTAACATAGTCACTGTTGCATGTAAATAATTACTTTTTAGTTAAATGCTACGATTCTTATGAACTATCAGAAAGATGGAAATTTTGTGAAAAGAATGACCTCTTTCAGCAACAGATATGATTAAAAAGTTACTAATGTAAAGATCAAGTGGAAAACTAGGGCTTACTTTAACAGTAACCTAGACTTCGTTGTCAAGAAACTAGTGGTAACTTTACATAATTACAAACAGAAGATGACAAACAATGCCTTAAGTGTCACAGGAAATGCAATGGCTTAAACTACGTGTTCCTTCCAGGTTCTGTGTATTATCTTGTTTGCACATGAGAACTGGGAGAGAAATTTAGTCTTTGACCAGACTGCCTCCTAGCTGTAGAAGAATATTACTGCAATTTGTACTGTAGCACGAAAATTGTCCACACACTGAAATTAGGACTATATTATTTTATTTTGGGCCACAGGTACTTGAAACAGATTAAGTAAAAACTCAAAAATGACTATAACGTGCATGTGCAATTGGCATGCAAAATTTTAAAACCATTTCAAACTACATCAATTCTTGGTCTACCTGAAAAATAACAAGCTAAAAACAAAATCAAACATTAAATAACTGGTTCCAATAAATTTAAATTACTCATTAAAAAGAAAAAGCACTACAACTTTCAAATTAAGAAGTTAAATTAGCAATTTAGTATCTAAGTAAGACTTGTTTTCTGTTGGTCTGAGGTTTAAATGGGAGGAGAAATCTTTTGGAAAAGACACATCTCAAAAAGCACTCCAAAGCAGAATCCTTTAGGAATATCCTCATGTCACAGTATCTAGTTCAACATTATCTGAATAAAGTCAAAACAAATAAAAAAATATAAAATTAAGCCAATATAGTAAGAATTGGGTTTCTATTGGTTAAATGTCCTAGCTGGTATCAGAGTAGTACAGAAACTTTTAAGTTGTTTATGTATTTATTTTTTATAGAAATTTTTTTAGAATAGGTGATAGCAGAGCTGAAACTTAAAGGATAAGAGGACATCTGCATAAAGGGATGGAGAAGTGCCATTCAGAGAGTGGAATCATGGGCAAAGGCAAAGAGGATTACAAATGTTCTGGGAAGACAGTGGAGTGGTACAGAGGATACTGACGTAGGGATGGGCAAAGGTAAGAGGTTTCATAACTGATGACCTCCATTTTCACAATGAGTAGGTCATCTATGAGAGTAAGTTGAGCAGGATCAAATGAAGACTTATAACAGTGAAGAAGGCTTAGGCTGTATCTTAAGAGGAATCAAAGAGGAAGATCACAACAAGTGCAAGGATTAATTGGAGTTTTGTTTCTTTTTTTAAACTGACATTGAAATACTAAGTTCTTTTATCTGGATAGCCAAAATTAAAAGCCTAGGTTTACTTTAGAGATCAGATATATAAAGTTATTATGTCCTTAACAGACTTCCTCATGCATGCAAAAATACTCTAATTCAGGTTAATTTTATGGCATACATTCTACATTTTACTACATTACAGCATCTATAAGATCTTACCAGTATATGAGAAAAATAAGCTAAGTAAAATGAGGACAAAATCTAAAATCTAACAATTTGGTGTATAAATTCAACATCAGAATTTACATTTATTTATGCTTGAGGGGATGGATAACTCATTCTTCATGATGATTATTTTATATCACATGCTTGTATCAAAACATCTCATATACCTCATAAATATATATATATATATACCTACTATGTATCCACAAAAGTTAAAAATTAAAAAAAAATTTTTAAAGAATTTACATTTATTTATATTATCACACTTACAATGTATTCTTTTATCTTGATACCTAAGATCAACTAATATGTTGTTGGAATAATTATCCTGTTACTAAAGTGTTGAATATATAGTTACATCTTATTTCTGTCTGGAATATGCTAAATTTCCCAAAAATTGAAGTTAAGGCATTTTAAAGACAATTAACATAAGTTGTTCTCCTCCATCATCTCCAACATGGTATCAATACCACTTGAGGAGGGCTTGGCTTACACCAATTTTATTAGGGGCCTTACAAACATCATCTCATTTAATCTTGCAGCCTCAAAAAGTAGGTACCATAATGCCTATTTTATATATAAGAAAATGGGGCCATTCATAGTGGCTCATGCCTATAATTCCCAGTGCTTTGGGAGGACTGCTTGGGGCCAGGAGTTTGAGACCACCTGGACAACATAACAAGGCCCCATCTCCACAAAAAAGTAAAAATTAAAAGATTAGCCAGGCATACTGCCATGCGCCTGTAGTCCCAGCCACCTGGGAGGCTGAGGGAGGAGGATCCCTTACAGCCAGGAGTTCAAAGCTGTATTTAGCTATGATCATACCTGTGCACAGCCACAGGACTACAGCCTGGCCAACATAGCAAAGACTCTTGTCTCTACAAAAAAGTTAAAAAAAAAAAAAATTAGCCAGGCGTGGTGGCCCTTGCCTGTATTCCCAGCTACTCAGGAGGCTGAGGCAGGAGGATCACTTAGGACGAAGAGTTCAAGGCTGCAGTGAGCTATAACTGCATTATTGCATTCCAGGCTGGGTGACAGAGACAGACCCTGTCTCTCATTAAAAAAAGAACGAAGAAAGATAGAAAGGAAGGAAGGAAGGAAGGAGACAGAAAAGGAAAAGGAAAAGGAAAGGAGAGGAAGTAGAGAGGAAAAGGAGAGGAGAAAAGAGGAGAGAAGGAAAGAAACAAAGGAAGGAAGGGAAGGAGGGAGAGAGGGAAAAGAAGAGAAAGAAAGGAAGGAAGGAAGGAAGGAAGGAAGGAAGGAAAGAAAGAAAGAAAGAAAGAAAGAAAGAAAGAAAGAAAGAAAGGGAATAGGATGCCTATAAAGTTATTTGTCTGAAGTTACTCTGCTAGCAGCAGAATAGACACAGAACCCGAGAACTTCAAGGTCTTCACAGAAAGAAAGGAAGAAAGAAAAAGAGAGAGAGAAAAAAGAGACAGAAAACAAGAAGAAATAGAAAACCTTAACAGACGGATAAAAAATCATATGAGTGAATCAGTAATGAAAAATCTCCAAAGAAAACTCCAAGACTAGATGGTTTTACCAATGAATTATACCGAACCTTTAAAAAAGAAATAATACCAATTATTCTCAAACTATTACAAAAAAATGAAGCACAGAGAACTCTTAACTCATTCTATGAGATCAGCATAACCTTAATACCAAAACCAAACAAAGACACAAAAAGAAGAAAACTACACGACAATATCCCTGATGAACAGACACAAAAATCCTCAACAAAATACTAGCAAACCAAATGCAACAGTACATCAAAAAGATAATACATCGTAATCAAGTGGGGTTTACTCCAGAGATTCAAGGATGATCCAACATACAAAAATTAATAATGTAATACATCACATCAAAAGAATGTCAAAAACTATGTGATCATAGAAAGAAAGAGAGGGAGGGAAGGAGGGAAGGGAAGGGACGGGATGGGACAAAGAAGGAAGGAGAAAGAGAAAGAGAGAAAGGAAGGAAGGAAGGGGAGAGAGAGAGAGAGAGAGAAACAAGAAGGAAGGAAGGAAGGAAAGAGAGAAAGAAAGAAAAGAAAAGAAAAGAAAAAGAAAGACAGACAGACGGACGATACCTATAAAGTCATTTGCCTGAGGTCACTCTGCTAGGAGCAGAATAGACACAGAATCCGAGAACTTCAAAGTCTTTGGTCTTTCCACCAAACTACAGTCTATGCTCTTCACACAGGTCCCAAGGCCACCCAGTTACCAGTAAAAATTTTTTCACCTTTTAAAAATTTAGGATTAGGCTTTAACATTAACTTCCAAACGTATCAAGTTTAACATACGAACAGTACAACTGCTGTTAGGGGCCATTAATTTTACTAATTGAACATCAGCAAAAATTTCAAAGTACTAACAATATGAAAGAATACCAGGATAGCCATATAATACCACTTTTATAAAGGATTTTTAAATAGAAGAGTATACTAATGTGTCTGATAAGGTAGATCTTTAACAATAATGGTGGATACATCCCCATACCCTGAAAATCTTGAAACCTGCAATGCAGCTATAACATACGCTGTTGCTCAGAAAGTGAAGCAATGATTTACAGCACAGGAGTTACCACAAACTCAAAGTCATATTGCAAAAACAAAGCCACACTAAGATGGGGCTGCTAGACTGATGGACTATGTGAACAGGTCCCACATACTGCCCTCCCAAAACTCTCAATCCAATTGTTGCATGTAAGATTCAAATTCATGTTCCAGCAAAATTATAAATTATTAGTAAATGGAACTTTAGGGTTGTGAATTATGGGAAGGATAAATGTTAAATCTGCCAATCATAGAATCTAGCATACTAGGAATATAAAAAAAAGATTATAATTAGTCCATCAAACTTAATATACTAGCTATCAGTAGTACTAAAAGAAGTTGGTTATATAGAGGAGCTTTGCTTTTTTTCCTATGAACATAAAAATATTCCCTTCAAAAGCTAATGTGGGCCAGGCACAGTGGCTCATGCATGTAATCCCCCTTTGGGAGGCCAAGGTGGGTGGATCACCCAAGGTCAGGAGTTTGAGCACAGCCTGGCCAACATGGTGAAACCTTGTCTCTACTAAAAATACAGAAATTAGCCAGGCGTGGTGGTGGGCACCTGTAATCTCAGCTACTCGGGAGGCTGAGGCAGGAGAATTGCTGGAACCCGAGGCCAATATGAATGTTTCAATTATGTACATCTCTAAATGTGAATCGCAAATCCACTCACATCAGAATAATAAGAATGGGGAGATGATGATGTAGCTTTAAAAAGTGTACTCAGTATTTTAACTTGCTTTTGATACAGATTACTGCGATGGTATAAATTGCTATGTTTCCCAAAAGTTGCAATCATTATTAATGGGTAAGATACTGTAACTCAGCCTTTTTAAAACCTAATGAAGTCTGTTAGAGTAATAGCTGAGAAGCATATAAACTAGTGTCATTTATATAAATAGTACCTATTAAAGGAGCTATTATATAGCATTTAACACTAATAAATAATATTTTGATTATGGCTAAATTATTTAAAATACTCATAGATATTAACAAAAAATATTAACTTTAAAATGTCAACAAAGTTTACTCATTCTGGCAGGAGAAGTTCACTTGGAATTAATTTTTTTAAAAATCCTCCCTGAAATTCTTAATGGTTGACAAATTTGCTAAATTTGAGAAAGTGTTCAAAAACATTTTTCTACAGCCAAGCATGGTGGCTCACACCTGTAATCCCAGCATTTCGGGAAGCCAAGGACAGTGGATCACTTGAGTTCAGGAGTTTGAGACCAGCCTAGGCAACATGGCAAAACCCTGTCTCTAAAAAAAAAATACCAAAAATTAGCAAGGCATCATGGCATGTGCCTGCAGGCCCACCTACTAGGGAGGCTGAGGTAGGAGGACTGCTTGAGCCCAAGGCTGAGGCTGCAGGTAAGCCATGACTGTGCCACTACACCCCAGCCTGGGCAACACAGCGAGACTCTGTCTAAAAAAAAAAAAAAAAAAATCTGAGTAGCAATTGAAAAATTTTCATCCAATCCAATAATAAAAGATGATATACTGTTTGAAAATACAGATAGGTAGCTATAAAAGATGACGTATCTGCTATATCTTGATATCTTATTACCATATTACTATATCAGTCGAAGATATGCAAAAAAGTACTTATTTTATACTCATAACTTTTTTTTCTGGAATTTCATTCAAAAGCAGATCCTCAAATAGTATTTCACAACGATCAGCAACTGTGTTCAATATATCCCTCTTTACTGCCTACAGGGAAAAACACACAAAAACACAGTAAGAAATAAAATACTTTAGATTTACAATATTTAACTAACAAAAAAAACATAATTTGCTTTCCAGTACAATCATGCCCACTAAATAACTGATACATCATTCAATGTTTTATTTCCACTTATTTAGCACACTTATTAACAAATTTATAGTTTAATGACAAATTTGCCTAGACCATATCTAAATAATTAAAAACAGATAAATGAATAAAATTTCACATCGAAGAAAATAATTGCAGTGTTCCAAATTAGATACTAATATGTACAACAGTGGAACACTTACTAAACTTGTATAGTCATCATTTTTAAAAAGGCACAAAATAGATACTCTACATATGAAAATCCTGACACCAATTATATGGTACATTTGGACTGCACAATAGGCCATTAGCAGTTAAAATCAAATTAATAATTACAAAATGAAAGATTAAAAAACGGTAAAATTTTAGGTTTTTTTAATAGTTAACATGGTTCCATATGCTAGTTATTCCTTTTTGTACCTGCACAGCATCTTTAACTTTGGGTTTACTGCTGTGAATATAAGCTCTGCATTTCACAGCACCCTTAAGGTTTACAGAACCGCTACATATCTGGACTGTGGCTGTGGATCTGTGGTCTGAATTCAGGAGCTGAAAGACAAAATCTGTTTAAGTTCTAATAACCAACAATGATTAACTACAGGAAATATTTAAACATTATATTAGCGATTTTATGAAGAGAGAAGAAAGTTTTGACTGAGCCAAGCATTTGAAATTATTCTCTGCAAATTATTTAAAGGCCTTCACATTTGTTTTTATAAGTTACATATTATTTTCCAGGCATTTTGAAGGTATACTGAAATTAAACACAACTACATCTAAATTTTTCTAACATAACCATCTAAAATGGTTCAATATTCACTCAATATGTTCCTAAAAATATATTATTTGCAAATTATTCACATCAGTACTGTGATGATTAAAAGATATACAAAGAAGATATGATGTAGTAGATGTAAGTTGTGCAATGCAAAATAAGTTTACAATAACAAATACAAAGTGGGACGTGATAACTACGGTAAAACTACAAGCAATGCACAGACACATAGATTTACACACTTTCAACCAAAAACTTTCAAGAACTAGTCCCATCCTCTTTGGTCTAAGGAATGCCAGTGCTCTTGTTTGGTTTTCAGGTGTTTCACATACATTTTCAACCCCATCATTTTAATAAGTGCCAAAAACAAGGACAGTATCAAAATAGTTAAAGTACTACAGGTTGAGCATCCCTAATCTGAAAATCCTGAATGCTCCAAGATCCAAAACTTATTGAGCACCAATGTGATGCTCAAAGGAAAAGGTAATTAGAGCATATAAGATTTTAGATTTTTGGATTAGAGATGCTCAACTGGTATGTATTCTGCAAATATTACAAAATCTAAAAAAAATCCCAAACCCAAAACACTTCTGGTCCTAAGCATTTCAAATAAGGCACACTCAACCTGCAATAGAGGCCTATAATAACAATGGAAACAAAAAATCATGATTTAAAAAAATAACCAAAAATGGAAATGGTAAGGAAGTAATTTATGTTCTAAGAACACTTGGAGTCTAAGTCATTCAACAACAAAATCAATTCTGAAGAACAAAAGTCAAATTATACAACTTGTGAAAAGTGCTTAGTGCCTATGTGCTTATGCCATCAGGAATAAATGCGTAAAAATAATGAAGAGTAGAATATTTACATGCATAGCTATTGAAAGAGCATTATTTGATGTCTAGTGTAATTCAAGCAATGTCTAAGGCAATGTAAATCTTCTAGGTGTTGTTAAACAATTTAAACTTTAACATGGTCAAGGACTTGTTGATAAAACATTTGCCACAGACCACACAGCTCCAAAGGTCCTGGGTCCATTCAAAAATGGCTATCATCAAACCAAGCAGCAGTGTGATGATGCTGATACAATGTCTGGAATAAGCTTCCATATGACACATGTAGAGTTCATTGATACATCAATAAGGTGGGGTTGGAGGAGGAGTAACAGGCTTCCCCTATCTATTCCACAAATTTTTACTGTAGACAAAACTACTCTAAAAAGAATGCCCTATTTTACATATTTAACATATAATTTATATATTTTTAACATATAACACATTTTTATATTAGTATATGTAAATATATGTGTATGTGTGTATATACATCCATCTATCTATCTATCTATCTATCTATCTATCTATCTATCTATCATCTATCTATATTTAATTACGGCATTGTTTTCCAAAATAGACTAGACTATTAAAGACTATACACACACATATTAAAGAAAAGAGGTATTTTTTGGTTGGTTGGTTAGTTTTATTTTGTTTTGTTTGAGGTAGGGTCTTGTTCTGTCATCCAGCCTAGAGTGCAGTGATGCTATCACAGCTCACTGCAGCCTCAAGCTCCTAGGCTCAATCGATCCTCCCACCTTCGCCTCCCCAGTAGCTGGGACTACAGGCGCACACAATCACCCCCAGCTAATTTTTGTATTTTTTTGTAGAGACAGGGTTTCACTTGTTGCTCAGACTCATCTTGAACTCCTAGGCTCAAGCGATCACCCTGCCTAGGCCTCCCAAAGTGCTGGGATTACAGGCATGAGCCACCATGCTCAGCCAGGAAAAGTTTTAAAGAATGTAAGGTCTGACTCATTCCTTTTAGGTGGAAATGTAAACCAGTTGGGGTCTACAAATGTAAACTCCTCTTGGTTATCTGGACTTAGGAATAACCTGGCTGACAAACAGCCTATAGGTGAGGGAACTTCTGTGATGCTGACATAGTATTTGAAAAAGAGAAGATCCCCATTTCTATGGGAACCAAATGAAATCTTACACAAGTAGTGGCATTTGGGCTAGATCTTAATGTACAGATAGGATGTTGACAGTTTGGGTGACAGAGAAAAGAGCAAAGACATGATACATAGTTCAGGAAATAGAGTTTTAAAGGTACGGCAAGCATATATCTAGAAAATGAGGTAGAAAATAAGAATAAAAAGGTATGCTGAGGCTATGAAGAACCCTGAGTTGGACTTCTCTAACTAGTCAGTACAGAACACTTAAGAAATTTTGAGCAAGGAGAATAACATAATCAGTGTCCGGCCATTGTACAAACTCAATAAATACTTCTTGAAAAAAATTAATAACTGAATATAAACTATGATTCAGAAATGATCATCTGAGTGTATAAACAGGATAGAATAGATAAATGGAAAGTATTTCAAGAGATATACTAACAAAGTAGAAGGGATATAGAGAAACAATCACTTTGGACAAGAATGTATAGATGAAGAGAGACCAGTTAAGGGTTACTCGTGCTAGTTTAGGTAAAATAATACTGTTGTAAGGCTAATGACAGCAGGACTGTATGGAAAATAAAAGAAAAGCTTAATACTACAAATAAGGAATCAATAAGACTTAACCGGGAGAAATGTGCCAATAAGTACTTACTGACTACTTATTGTGTATTAGTCACTTCAAAATTTCCAGCTAGGTGATCGGTGGAGTGACTGCCAAAAATATATTATACTATATAATATTATTACTACACCTGGCCAGGCGCGGTGGCTCACGCCTGTAATCCAAGCACTTTGGGAGGCCGAGGCGGGAGGATCACGTGGTCAGGAGATTGAGACCATCCTGGCTAACACAGTGAAACCCTGTCTCTACTAAAAATACAAAAAATTAGCCGGGCGTGGTGGCAGGCACCTGTAGTCCCAGCTACTTGGGAGGCTGAGGCAGGAGAATGGCGTGAATCCGGGAGGCGGAGCTTGCAGTGAGCCGAGATCGCACCACTGCACTCCAGCCTGGGCGACAGATCCAGACTCCATCTCAAAAATAACAATAATATTATTACTACAATAAATTATCTCATGAGATCATCTTCCACTCATCTCTCTATATTCCCACACTCTATACATCTCCCAACTACAATTTTATACTATTAATAAAATAATCTTAACCAAATTGTTTAATAAACCATGAAGTAAGCCTAACTAGTGAAGAGCACATAAGTAGTGGAATAGCCAGCCTCAAAACAAAGAATACTTCTAAAATCAAGACAAAGTAGAAAATCAGAGACTAAAATACCTCTAAGGTATTGAAAAATGAAATTGAGAACTCACATCGAGTGGCATACGCCCAAAGACAATTTACTAATGCTCTATTGCTACACACAGAAAAAGAAGAAACTAAAACATCCTCAAATGCCAAATTGCTTTTAATTCTATTCAGCTCAAAAAAACACAAGTCCTGAGAGTATTTCTGTTTCAAAATCTAATGTAATATTGAAATAAAGTTTCCTACAAACACGCGTGTGCTATTTTATACCCTTGTCTGTTCTTCAGGATAATTTCAAGTGGGATTAAAATCAAAGGCATGCATTTTTAGGAATAATTAGTGGCTTTAACTTTTTATTCTTTAAGATATCCAACTTTTAAATTTTCGAAAAGACGTGTAAATTAAAGCAACCATACTTACATATAAAACTTGCTAATTAATACTTTGTGATTTTTATCAAATCGGGGGGTATAAATCTAATAAATCTACTTCAAAATACACATATGACAACTCTTTGCACCTCTGTGTACACATCTTTTAAGTTGTTAAAATTGTAACTTTAACTATAAAAGCTACAACCCAAAATATGTACACATACATACATGTATATGTATGCATGTATGTGTACATATTTTTTTAAACTGCTATTTATTGATGTTAAAATTTTAATATCCTTGAGGCAAAAAACTCAAACAGGTTTTATTAAAATGATGTTTCTTGGGAATAACCTTCCTATAATCAGCCATTTCATAGTCTCTTACAGCTCTAAAATCCTTTTATTCTCTAATGAGAAAAATAAAAACAGAAACAGTTTCATTATGGTTATGCTAATAAATATTTTAAGTAAGTGTTATTTTAAGATATTTACCAACTGCGTTAGCACTCTGACATCAAAAGAATGACTAGTTGCTTGAGTATTTCCTCTAGAAGATTTTTTCTGAAAAAACACAAAAGTTAAAAAGCCAAATTGTGAAACCTGTACAACATAAAAGACAACTTATAAACTATTGTACATATACTAAGTAACTTAGAAAAAACAAGTCTTTTAATTATTTTAATGTAGCTTTTTATATAGATATTACTTTATGTATTCTGTATCAACGTGCACTCTTTAAAACAATTAATTCCATACTTTCATTCCTCTAAAGCAACAACTGGCAAACCACCGCCTGTGGGCAAATACCCACATTGCCACTCATCTTTGTAAATAAAGTTTTACTGGTATGCGACCAGGATCATTCACTTATGTATCTCCTGTAGTTGCTTTCATGTTACACAGTAGAGATAAAAATACAGCCTGTGAAATCTAAATACGTAGTATTTTTCTCTTCACATAAAGTTTGCTGATCCCGCTTTAAAAAGGGAGAGATCACAAAAGTTCCGCTTCCTTCAGGTCAAAGCTATTTTAGAAGCCTCTATAAACCTCTTTTATAAAATGGCCATAGCTTTTGAACTGCCATCAGGGCAGAATAACATGTGGCCTTTGGTTGCAGGTCAGCAGTTTACAATTTAGAAATCAGATGAAGTTTTGGGATTCCAATTACATCATTTTCTTTTTTTTCTTGGACTTATTTTTTAACTTTTAAGTTCATGAGTACATGTGCAGATTTGTAACACAGATAAACTTCAATCATGGGGGTTTGATATACAGATTATTTCATCATCCAGGTATTAAACCTAGTACCCCTTATTTGTTTTTCCTGATCCTCTCCTTCTCCCTCCTTCCAGTGTGTTTTTCCCCTCTATGTGTCCATGTGTTTTCATCATTTAGCTCCCACTTATAAGCCAGAACATATGGTATTTGGTTTTCTGTTTTTCTGTTAGTTTTCTTTTTTTCCTTTTCTTTTATTTTGAAATGGAGTCTTACTCTGTAGCCAAAGGCTGGAGTGCAGTGGCATGATCTCGGCTCAGTGCAACCTCCACCTCCCAGGTTCAAGTGATTCTTCTGCCTCAGCACCCCGAGTAGCTTGTGATTACAAGCACCTGCCACCACACCCGGCTAACTTTTGTATTTTTAGTAGAGACAGGGTTTCACCATGCTGACCAGGCCGGTCTTGAACTCCTGACCTCAAGTAATCTGCCCACCCTGGCCCCTCAAAGTGCTAGGATTACAGGTGTGAGCCACCACGCCTGGCCCGCCTCCCAAGTAGCTGCGATTACAGGCACCTGCCACCAATGCCCAGCTAACTTTTGTATTTTTAGTAGACACAGGGTTTCACCATGTTGACTAGGCTGGTCTCAAACTCCTGACCTCAAGTGACCCACCCACCTCGGCTCCCCAAAGTGCTGGGATTACAGACATGAGCCACCATGCCTGGCCCCTGCATTAGTTTTCTAAGGATAATGGCCTCCAGCTCCATCCATGTTCCTGCAAAGGACATGATCTCATTCTGTTTTTATGGCTGCACAGTATTCCATGGTGTATATGTACCACATTTTCGTTATCCAGTCTATCACTGATGGGCATTGAGGTTGATTCCATGTCTTTGCTATTGTGAATAGTGCTGCAATGAATGTAATGCATGCATGTGTCTTTACAATAAAACAATTTATATTCTCTTGAGTGTATAGCCAGTAATAGGATTGCTGGGTCAAATGGTATCTCTGTTTTTAGGTCTTTGAGGAATCAACACACTGCCTTCCACAATGGTTGAACTTATTTATACTCCCACCAACGGTTTATAAGCATTCCTTTTTCTCTGCAGCCTTGCCAGCATCTGTTATTTTTTGACTTTTTAATAACAGCCATTCTGACTGGTGTGAGATGGTATCTCACTGTGGTTTTCATTTGCATTTCTCTAATGATCAGTAATGCTGAGCTTTTTTTCATACGATTCCTGGCTGCATGTATGTCTTTTGAAAAGCGTCTGTTCATGTCCTCTGCCTACTTTTTAATGAAGTTGTTTTTCTAAGAAAAACATTTGCCCTTTATTTTAAAAGAAATTAGAAATGAGAGGTAGATGAAATCAGTTTTCTTGTAGGCAAGGACTAAAAATAAGTAATCTTTTATTTTTCCTTAAGCACTAACAAGTTAATAAGATGATTTTCTCTTAACTTACCTGTCCTTCTAATAGGTCACAATCTTCATCTTTAACTTGTCCATTAATCAAATAAACACCATTTTCTATTTCCTTGGCCCAGCGTGTAAGTCCATTCTTAACAGAAACACAACATGGAAATCTTTCAGATATAATGCCATCTCAATTAAACTTCCTATAATCTACTTTATTCCACCTAATAAACTGAAATATTAAAATCCCTAAGTCTCACTAATGCAGCATTTAAATCTAGTTTCACAAATTTAAAAAAAAGTATACCCCCCATTCTTGATACTTTATCATATTTAATAATACAGTTTTTTTTCTGATCTTTATCCCAGAATAACATTAATGTCACAGACTCAGGAGGTTATTAAGTACATGACCAGTTAAATAAAATGTAATGCCCATTACCTTAAAAAAAGTGAGAAAAAAGCCTCAAATAATATGTCTAAAAAATTTTTAAAAAAAGCTCTATTTGACATCTTCAATGTGAAAAATGAAGAAAAATAAGATAAAAATAAAAGAATGGTATAGAAATACAAAAAAGAACTGGAAAAAGGAAGACCAAAAAACCTAACTACCAAGAGAAAGCTAAAAGTCCAAACAGTATAGCTTCTTACATTAATTACATTTTACACATGTTAATTCATGAATACTGGTATATTTAGTTTAATGACAAAGCACATAATACTACTTAATTGGCATATGATAAGTACTAGTGTATTTAGTTTAATAACTAAATTATTAGTTATTATTAAACTGAATACACTAGTATTATGACATTGTTCCACTTCTAAAAATTTCTAATCTGGCTGCGGTGATAAGTTACTCACTCACATAACAACCTTATTATAAGCAGAATGTAATTTTTGAGGATTGTAAAAAGAATGACACATGTAAGCAGAATAAAAGTAGATTGTTCACTTGGCAATCACTGAAGAAAATTCATTTTACCCTGATACCTTTGTATTTTTCTCCAGAGTATAGCTGACAGAAGTAGCAGAAAGTGGGATGTGAATATTAATGTGAACTGTACACACTAAAGAAAGCCATGAGGATGATAATCCACTTTGATACTTCCAATCTGCTGGTCTTGCTGAACTCTAGCAGTGGAGAAGGGAGAAAAATAACTATGATGTAGTCTAGATAAAATACATGGATCAACAAAACATTATTAAATATACAACCTAAATAACGCATACAAGCTGATATCTAACATATATGGCTAAACCCTTGATCAAAAGGCTATAGGTTGAACTAAACACAAAATAAAGCATGTGTTAAGTTCAGTACTCTTCAATACATCCTTGGCAACACTTCTCCTCCCAATGGTAGGCAGAAAAAGAATCAGAAATTTCCATGTTTAGAATTCTGAAAGGTCCTTTGATCCTCTAGCTTCAACAGTATCAATACTGAAGATTCTGATGTGAAGCAAATAATCACTGAGCAACTCCTAGGTGGCAGGCATTCTCCTTTCTGTCCCATCCTTGCTAATGACACTGCAAAGTTACTTTTTCACATACCCTTTTAGATGCATTAGCAAAGTACTAGTCTGGGTTTTGCTGAATACACATAGCTTGTTTAATAGGCAGTGCAGCTACCAAAAGTCCTCAGTCACTTTTACTACCAGCCTCTCAAATATAAAACCAAATACACAAACAAGGTTAGAGGAGATTAACAAAGATATTTTAACAATTTTTTAAAAAGTTGGCTGGGCGTGGTGGCTCAAGCCTGTAATCTCAGCACTTTGGGAGGCGAAGGCAGGCAGATCACTGAGCCCAGAAGTTCAAGACAAGCATGAGTAACATGGTGAAACCCTATCTCTATCAAAAATAAAAAAAATAAAAAAAAACAAAAGTAATTAGCCAGGTGCAGTGGTGCACATCTGTAGTCTCAGCTACTCAGGAGGCTGAGGTGGGAGGATCCCTCGAGCCCAAGAGGCGGAGGCTGCAGTGAGCTATGACTGCATCACTGCACTCTAGCTTGGGCAACAGAGTGAGACCCTGTCACACACAAAAAAGTTTTCTTTATCTGTAATAAAATTAATCATATTTCAAAATAAAAACTACAGTTGTTTGTACACATCAATAGGAAGTGATAGCAATGGAAATTATTAAACCTAAATATAAAGCTGAATTTTGATTGAAAATACTTTGTGACACAGGAAAATCTTTAAAGAGTAAATTTCTTACCTTTGGATCATGGATATCATAAGTTCGACAAAATATTCTTTACTAATTAAGGACAGAAATAACCAAAAAAGGCATTATTGATAACTAAAAGAATATAAACCATCAAAAAATAAACTAAAAAATGCACACATCCAAAAGTTCTTACAAAATCTTAACACTTTAAAGATATGTGTACATATATGTACCTATGTGTACATATATGTACATATGTGTGTATGTAGTCATATAAACTGCTGTCACTATAGTACTTGCAGTGCTTGAAAATCATTTCCTACCTTTTATGAATCCCGCTAATTGCAATAAATAGAATCAAAGCACTCGTGAGATTCTGCTCAAATATACACTCTCCATAACAAAAAGTATCACTGTTTTACAGGAGGTCCAACCTGAGACTATTATTGGATTAATGGGCTTGTATATGAAACTGTGCAGTTAAATACTAAAGATTTTTTTTATTGTTGTTGTTTTTTGTTAAAAAAAAAAAAAAAAAAGCCCTGCTTCTGCAGGAATGGTCACTTTTAAAATTCTGTCTTTGGAAGTCCACGGATCGTGTCACTCCTTTGGTGAGGCTGACCCTTGCTTGGGAGGTACCCTTGCCCTGGCAAGGTGTAGACAAGAGAAGGTAAGGAGGTCGTGTAACTGGCTTTTAGTGTCATTTCATCTTAGCCAAAGACATAAGAATTTCTCTGATGTCCTATACCATCCAGCTCTGTGCACCCATGCTTTGAATTGTACATCCTTATCTATAGAAACTGGAGGTGAAAACTTTAACATAATAAAAACATTACTTTGCCTAAGCCATCAGTTAGGCATCTGTAGGGAATCTGCTGTGCTTGGATGTACAGGGGCAGATAGCTGGTAAAAAATTCAGAATCCTGAGTCTTTCATATTTCAGATCTCAAGCTTTTTATGACCTTGGGACATGATTAACAACCATTATTGCTATTATTATTATTGGTAGCTCTAATTCCATGTTATTTACAGAAAAATCTTACAAAACTATGCCTATTTTTTAAATGATGATTTAAATAAATAGCGAAAAAACCTTGCAAGAATATTATTTTGGTATTTTGTACTTTTAAACCATAAACTGAACAAAAGATACTTTTTTGTAGAAGCACAAATGTGAAGTGTCACTCGTTCTGAGACTTCCTCCTCTGTGAAATTCCACAATCTCTTTCTATTTATAGACTTTTCCACAGCAAACATTAGCTGAAAGAGAGAAAAATACACACTAATTGAATGCAAAATGAAAAAAACAAGCGAGTGTTGAAATAGGCAATTATAATGTCCCCAACTCTCATTTAGCTTTAAAATTCCATGATTCTTTATCTATTGGAGAAGGGGTCTCACTATGTTGCTCAAGCTGGCCTTGAACACCTGGGCTTAAGCGATTCTCTCACCTCAGCTTCCCAAGTAACTGGGACTACAGGTGTGTGTCACCATTAATTTTTCTTTTCTTCAAATTAAAGACTGGAGCTAATTACTAACCTTTTTGAATTCCTTTTAGGAAATTACAGAAAAATTGGGTTTAAATAAAAAAATGTAATTCACTATCATTAGAGATTAATTGGACACAAAAAATTAATTTGGGGCAACTAGAATTTATATAAACTATAGAACAGAGACTTTAATTAGAATGAGAAATGACAAGTGATTTTAACTAAAGAAATCGAGGCCAGGCGCGGTGGCTCACGCTTGTAATCCCAGCACTTTGGGAGGCCGAGACGGGCGGATCACGAGGTCAGGAGATCGAGACCACGGTGAAACCCCGTCTCTACTAAAAATACAAAAAATTAGCCGGGCGTGGTGGCGGGCGCCTGTAGTCCCAGCTACCCGGAGAGGCTGAGGCAGGAGAATGGCGTGAACCCGGGAGGCAGAGCTTGCAGTGAGCCGAGATTGCGCCACTGCACTCCAGCCTGGGCGACAGAGCAAGACTCCGTCTCAAAAAAAAAAAAAAGAAATCGAGCTTGTCACCCATTCAGCATTTCTTATTTAAATGTCACACAAGACTTAAGGCAATATACAACAACATATAAAATATAGTAATAACATAAATTAAAAGTTAAAGTAGAATAGTGAGATAAATTTTTGTCAGAAATAAGAATTATAAAAATGCATACTTGATATAAAGGGTGGTAACACATTTCACTCTAAGCTTTCTAACAATAATGTGCAGAGAGAAATCTAATCTGTAACCTAATTCACATGGTCTGTAAGCTAAAAACAATCATCAGAGGAGGCACAACTTTCTTCATAATATAAAAAGAAATTCTTCCGGAAACACAATATTAATGTAATATGATGAATAAAGTCCTTAACAATAACGGGTGACACTGACAAGTTTTATAAGGCTGTTTCTTGTAGTGTTTGTCAATGTAGCCAGTGGAAACAATTAGATAATTGAAACTCAGTAATTTCAGAGATAAAGCATTTCTCAAGTTTTATATACTTTTTAGGAACAAAAGATACAAAAGCAAGGAAAGTGGGCCTGGCTATATCGCTCTAGCACTGGGCCCACATCCAACCCCCTCAATTCAGCAGCAGCCACAAAAGGTTGCACAATCAACGCTATTAATATTAAATACGCATAGATTTAGGTTAAATTTCAAAATGCCAAAGGGAATGAACAATTGTGAACAAGGTAAATTTATTTAAGATGGAAAAATTGGCAGAGGGTTAAACAATTTAGCAGGGAGAAGAGTATCTCCATTTTCTTCCCTTACGCCCCTAGGTGCAAATATCAAAGGCTTGAGGCTGGGACATCTGACAGGTTACAAGATTGAAAAAATCTGTAACATCTGAAGTTCTCAGCTGCACACTTTTTACCTAAAAAATGTTTTTCTGGGATACTGTTGGGGTTGGGTTTTATATGTCTCAAGATTTTAAGGTCCCCACTCTTTTGGGGTATGAAATACTCTTCAAAAAGTTCATGTGGATCCTGAATGCTAAAAGAGCTGGCTACACAGAATTTACCTTAGGTTTGGGTTTTAGGGAAAACAGCATGTGGACCTTCATATTTACTTTTACACTAAGTTACCCAATTCGCTGGTGCAGTAATTTAGCAAAAAACACAGGAGATTCCTGATAGATACTGTGTCCAGGAATAATCTGATTGTTTGTATTTTACTCTCAGGATCTTGGGAGAATTGAAAACAAGGTAAAGAATTTCAGCACCTATTAATTTCATGTTACAGTAATCACTAGGTACTAAATGGAAGGTGTGACAGAATACTGCTATTGCATAAGAAAAACTGTTAAAGCATTATAATTTGTTTCCTAATAGTCAGAAATTATCTCTAAAATAAAGACTATTTTAAAATATGTAGTTCTTCTGTCAAAAAGAATTTTACTTCCACAAAGATGTCTTTTTTACAACAAATTATTAGATCCAAGTGACTGAGTTCTTAATATTATAATCATTTGAATTTTTCAATATTTTGTAATGAATTATTTGCTTGCATAATTTATGTGGAATTACTGTCATTAGTCATGGTTATTATTGAGAAATAAATAATTTAACTTTTTAACTTGAGGAAAGAATAGCTTTTTCAAATTTGTACGAAATGCCATATGGGCTGATGATAGCCCTGGTTTGGATAGTGTACTAAATAAATAATAAAATTACCAATGGAAAAAAAAAATAAAATGTGTAGTTTTTAAAAATATAAACATTTTTTACACTCAAGATATCCAAGCAATTGAGTGACAAAAGCTTTTTCAATGTAACCCCAACAAAAAGAATTATGGAAAACAAATTCAAATACGCCTAGAATCATTATACATACACATAATCAATAAAAATAACATATAACTGATTTCATTAAGAATGTTCGATATATCAAACTTACTCTACGCAAGGCATTTTGAAAATCACTTGCCAGTTCTAAAGTAGTAATAATAAATACTCCAAGAACTAAAAGTCCCCCTGGTAGCATTCTGGATACCTAAAAATAGAAATATAGTATTAGCTAACAAATTGGCATTATATGCAATCTTTTCTGTTTGAGAAACTGTCTGCTTAGCATGTCCTTAGCTTTTCACCTTAAAACTACTTTATAAATAAAACTATCTGATAACAACATCCTTTAGCTACATCAATAAATAAACCCTTTTCTCAGGAGATCAAAGACTGAAATATTTTTTCAATGGCATCCCACCATCAGCTAAATATTTTTAAATGAAGTTTTATTTTAGATTGATATTTCAGACTTTCTAGGATCTGGCCAATCTGATGTTTATACACTCATTTGACACTACTTTTCCTCAAGTAATTCAAATATTTGTCAAAAACTACTTGAAAAGTAGTGTCAAATGAGGCTATAAACTGTTTTCCATACACATCCTAGGCTTTCTAACTCTATATCTTTACTCAGGGTGCTCCCTAGGCCGAAACTGACTTTTTCTTATATTTCTACATGTCTCAACCCTATTGGATACTTCAAAGGAAGCTTGAGGAAGCTGCCTTCCCTGATCTTTTGATGTCTGAACTCTGACAGGGCTTTGGTGTAGTTTTCCCATGGATTTTATCACATAGTCTTATATCATAGTTATCTGTGAACCCTACTAGTTGGTCAGGGAGCTCCTTAAGGGAATAAGTAATTCTACCTTTGTATCCCTATTTTTAGCAGCATACTAGATCTGGAATTTAACAGAGGGAGTCTGACTTGAAAATCCATTATTTTCTATTGCATAGATTAACCTCAAATTTTTAAGCCCATTTACTGATATTGGGCATTTATGCTATATCTAATTTTACCTTAAAATAATATTGATTAAAAATCCTAGTATGTCTTTCTGCATTCATAGAATTATTTGTTTAGGACAAATCCCTTGAGGTGGATAACTGGTTTAAGAAGTTATACATATTTTTAAGGTTTTTGATACATACTACCATGATATCTCCATATCTGTATTTCCCTTCACATGATTGTGGCTAGTCCTTAATACCACATGGATTTTTTTCTATCATCTATACTCAGAGATTAGAGTGTTTTGGTTAGCCTTTGATTACTTAATGTATAAGCAATCAATCAGAGTAGAGTCTTAGAAAATTAGGTATCATGCTCTAATCCTTAATCTACTTGCACTATGTCTGCTGGTGTTTTCCTCTGATTTAATAAATTCTATTTACTATAGTAGCACAATTCTGACAAACAAAGTTTTCATATTTAGCATAGGGAGCCTGCGTATCTTTTCAAAATCACCAACACAAAAAAGTAACCATTTTTTAGGAGATAGAGGTGAGAGCAAGAAAGGGGAAAAAGTAAAATTAACCTTTTCTTTCTAGAGGTAAAGGTTAAGCTAATTTACTATATAAATTCATTAATATTCTGTGTGTGTGTGTGTGTGTGTGTGTGTGTCATATACAATTTTATGACAGACCAAAAGCAAAATTAGAGTAGAAAGTTATTTATAAACCATTGGGAATTTAACTTTACATTACTTAATATTTTCTTTAGAAGATAGTTGCCATGTTTGTCCCCTTAAATATCATGTTGAATGTGAACCCAAGTGGGGCCTAATGGAAGGTGTTTGGGTCATGGGGCAGATCCCTCATTAATGGCTTGGTTCCATCCTCACAGCAATGAATGAGTTCTCACTATATTTGTTCCTAGGAGAGCTGGTTGTTAAAAAAAAAAAAGCCTGGCACCTCCCAACCCCTTGCTTCCTCTCTGGCCAAGTGATCTTTACATACCAGCTCCAATTTACCTTCTCACATGAACAGAAGCAGCCTGAGGCTTTCACCAGATGCACAATCTTGCAGCCAGCAGAATCATGAGCCAAACAGACCTTTTTTTCTTTATAAATTACTCAGTCTTAGGTATTCCTTAATAGCAACACAAACGGACTAAAACAATAATAATTAAATATTGGATTTCTTTGTTTTGTTTTGTTGAGACAGAGTCTCGCTTTGTCGCCCAGGCTGGAGTGCAATGGCGCGATCTTGGCTCATTGCAACCTCCGCCTCCCAGGTTCAAGCAATTCTCCTGCCTCAGCCTCCCAAATAGCTGGGATTACAGGTACTTGCCACCATACCTGGCTAATTTTTCATATTTTTAATAAAGACGGGGTTTCACCATGTTGGCCAGGCTGGTCTTGAACTCCTGACCTCAGGTGATCCACCCACCTTGGCCTCCCAAAGTGCTGGGATTACAGGCAAGATTTTTTTTTTTTAATATAACTATCCACTGCCCCATAATCAAACACACACACAGACACAGATATATGTCCATGTATATATATATACCTATATATATATATATATAGGTATATCTACATACATAGAAACACGTTTGAGTTTAAAAGATTTAAAGATTTAAAGTTGATTGGAAAAGGAAATAAATCTTTTATTAAAGAAAATTCTTTTTCTTAAAACAAACAAAAACGCAGAATGTGCAGGTCTGTCACATAGGTATACGTGTGCCATGGTGGCTTGCTGCACCTGTTGACCTGTCCTCTAAGTTCCCTCCCCTCACCCCCAACCCCAGAAAAGGAAATAATTCTATTTTTACCTTATTCTAACATTATTTATTTGATGACATATAATTCATTCAATAAATACTTGTAAGTGAATTAATTTAGTCATTATTCCCACTCACCCATCCCAAATCTGTTTTTTCCTCCTGTAATGCCAACACTATCCTCCCAGACACCCAGGCTAAAAATCTCAGTCATCTTTAGCTACTTTCTCCCTATGTCTCTTCTCTCTACTCATTCACTAAATCTTCTTGATTCTAGCTCTTTTTTGAAATAAAACTTAAACATATAAACAAAAAAATCAGATAACCTGGCAGGCATGTTCTGTGGCCCATTCTTCATCCAAGTTATCCAACTTAGCTTTGGGATGTTTGAGGTTCTCACTTTGCTCCGCTTTGGGTGGCGTTCTAGTGGCAAGAATCACATAATCCTTTTGTGACGAACACTTCAAAAACAAATTAAAAAGCTTGTTAAAGTGATATCTGATTCCTCAATCTAATTAGAGTGATACCTGAATTCCTTAGCTTTTATGACATGCAAAAACTGAGTAATATTTGTAACAGGTTAAATCATTAATATCCACATTATAGTGGAAGCTAAAGGGAAGCTAATTTTCAAGGATGGCCTTACAACCTTTCCCTCACATGTTGTTTATCTTTTAATGTATTTAATATCTGCTTCTTATTTATTTGGACAACTCAAATGTAAATCAAGGAGTGGTCCCTAAAAATGGTTTACTGGATGAGTGAATGAATTACATTAACTAAAAAGTAATATGCTTATTCAGTTTTCTAGTTATATTTGTTATATTTTCTAGTTATATTTGTTTTATAAGTTATAAACGAACAGATCAGAAAATATTAGTAAAATTAAACAACAAGTGACCTTTTGTATCTTATTTTAACTGAAATGATGACAGTAGGGAACTTCCACATACATTTCCACAGAATGACAAAGGGGATTTGGGACACAATTTAAAGTGATACAGAGTCTATGTTCCTCAAGGGTTTTTTTGTTTTGTTTTTTGTTCTTTGTGTGTGTGTGTATTTATTTATTTAGAGACAGAGTCTTGCTCTAATGCCCAGGATGGAGTGCAGTGGTGTGATCATAGCTCACTGCAACCTTGAACTCCTAGGCTCAAACAATCCTCCCCCCAAGTAGTCTCCCAAGTAGCTAGGACTACAGGCTCGAACAATCAGCCACAACACCCGGCTTTTTTTTTCTTTACTTTTTTGTAGAGACAGAGTCTTGCTATGTTGCCCAGGCTAGGTCAAACTCTGAGCTTCAAGCAATCCTACCACCTCAGCCTCCCAAAGCATTGGGATTACAGGCATGAGCCACCACACCCAATCTGTTCTTCAGTTGTAGTATCAGTTAAGTAGTAACCAAAGTTGGGAGATCTAAAAATAAACGTAGGGAACATTTAATAGCTCAGTTTCACTAGAGTAAAGTTTCCTATAAAAAAGAGTGAAAATAACACTGCTAATGCAAGTTAGCATTGTATCATCCCCACACATGACCTGAAACTCTGATCATTAGTATCATCTTGGGATAGAAAATAAGAGTAATTATTCCTACAAGTTATTTTCAGGAAGTTACATTCAAATAAACACAGGAAAAGAAAGTAGGTCTCGGTTAAGAAGGCTCCTCTTTTCTTCATAAAATGTATAACTTTGAAAAGGAAAAGAAACTGACAGAGACCAGGAAATAGGCAAGCTTAAGGGGAAGGAAAGGAAAAAGTAATGAACTCTGGAAGAAAAGGGAAGAAAAAGCATGTAGAATACTGAAAGGAATGAATTGCTCTGTCCTTGAGCAATACATACTACAGCATAAAGAGATGGAAGGAAGGCCTTAAATTATGAGACACTCATTTGTAAGATGGCAGTTTGCCTGAGCTTTAGAAACAATCTTTATCCAGTTAAGACAAATTTAGAAGAGGGTCTTTCTCCCTGACTTTTTATCTCTACTGATCACATCTTTCTCTAAGACTCTTCTTCTCTTAAATATTTTAAACAAAGAGAAAGAAAAAAACTTAAATAGAAAACTCCTAACAAAAAGAGCCCCACATTACAACTGAATTAAAAAGAAATTCACACTGTTCTCAAGAGAGGCGGTCTGGTTGTCTAATAAGAGGCCGCACAGGGTGGTGCTACCTGGTAGAACCATGTAGATCTGCCCTCTGTCTTGCAAATTAAGAAATCTGATTTGTAAAAATTGTGAAAATGAGCCTTTCATGGCTAGACTGACATTAACTAAGTTTATTCAGAATGATGTAGAAAACTAAAATGTCATGAAGGCATCTGAACACATGAGTCCTCTGGACAGTGTATTCTTTGTAAGTAGATAACATGGGGCATCAAACTATAAAAGAAAGCAGCTTGGGAATATGGATAGAATCAGAATAAGGAAAGTTAATTTTGTAATTTGAAGATTCTAAGGCATCAGGCTAAGATATCTAGAAAGAAAATTGTCCCAATAAGAGCTTTATTGGCTAGTAGGCCTCAAAATCAGTCCTTGAGCCAAAGTGCACTCCCCCCAGTGTTTGGATGGACACAGTCAGCTTGACTGTGTGACTCTCCTTTTTTTTTTTTTTTTTTTTGGCTTTGTACTGCTGACTGGTCCCTCCTGCCCATTAACAGGTTCTTCCGTCACTCATAAGACATCAGTGGCATGGGTTTTAAAATAAGTAGCTGAATCTCTGTTCCATTTTGTGTTGATTTTTAAGACTCAGCTCTAAGAGGAAATTAGAATTTGTCTAATTCCCAAATTTTTCCCAATCCCTCTCCCTCCCTATTGATCCAACAACAACAAAAAAAATTCAGTAAGATGGGTACTATAGCTTATAACAAAAATATGACCACTGTTGCTATAAGTCTGATATAAGACAACACAAATTAGAATAGGAATAAAATTTTCAAAAGCTTCTTTTGTAAAGAATTGGACAACCAGATATTAAAAAGATTAGAAGGAAATACAAAACACTTTGGAAAGACAACAAAATGTGAAAAATCTGGTCAATAAACATTCTAATTCTGAAGTTTCCATATTATAAATTACTTTTACATGGTCAAAGGGGAAGGTGTCCTGACTTGAGCAAAACTGGGCTAGGTTTGTCTACTTCTCCATGTTTCCTCAAAGACCTACTTTAAAGTTACTTCTTCTACATTCCTTCTTCCATCCCCCAATCTTGAGTTTATTATTAAATAGCATCTTTTAACTTTAAATAAACAAGTAATTTTTAAAATAAATTACAGAGTAATTATTTAGTAATAAATGCAGAGTAAAAGATACATACCTGTCCTATTAAAAGGCCAGAGACAAAAGCCTTTCCTTGGAGATTTATGTTTGAAAGATACTGGCCAACAGTCTCTTCTACAATATAGGTTCTTCCCATTTTCAGAACTAAAATCTCCTATATTACAAGAAAAAAAGATACAGTATTTTTAGGTAAAATATCATTTGCAATGTCTTTATCACGGGAGTAGTATAGCAAGAGAAGTGATACTATCCTGAGGCTATCTCATGCCTTGCAGCAAATGCTTATTACATAGTGTATTCCTTCTTGAAAAGTTCAGATGCAGTTCCAGAGTTCTTCTCAATACAGTGCAGCAGGAAACAACCACAAATCAACCAGAGTTGACATGGGAGATCAAACCTTTTACTCATACCTGGGATAAGGGAGAGGATACTAAACTAGTAAGCAACACACCAGATTTCTTTTTTTTTGAGACGGAGTTTTGCTCTTGTCACCCAGGCTGGAGTGCAGTGGTGCAATCTCGGCACACTGTAAGCTCCGCCTCCCGGGTTCAAGCGATTCTCCTGCCTCAGCCTCCTGAGTAGCTGGGGTTACAGGCGCCCACCACCATGCCCGGCTAATTTTTGTGTTTTTAGTAGAGACGGGATTTCACCATGTTGGCCAGGCTGGTCTCGAACTCCCGACCTCAGGTGATCCGCCCGCCTCGGCCTCCAAAGTGCTGGGATTACAGGCATGAGCCACCGTGCCCGGCCAACACACCAGATTTCTTATTTTAGATCTACTCCCTAGTTGTATTATCTTTGATAATCTGTTGCTAAGTCTCGGTGTTCTCATTGCTAAAATCGTAAACACGAATTTCTGAATAGTTCATTAGGAGGTAGAATCAAATTCATTTACTTGATAAGCATATATGAAAGAACTATACTATTTGCTTAGAAACTATGCTAAGTGGGATAACACAAAGATGAGCAACACGATCTCTGTCCTTGAGCAATACATACTACAGTAAGAGTTATTTAAGTAGATAAATAGCAATACAATAACATTTATATAGCTTCTATTTTATACAACGCATTATTGTAAGCACTTTCCATGTAACATTAATAATTCATAAAACCCCAGGAAGTAGGTACCATTATTATAATCCTCATTTTATAGATGAAGAAACTGAAATGAGAAAAGTTGATTAAATAACTTGCCAAAGTGACAAAGCTGGGTAAGTGGCAAAGGAGGGACTTAAATTCAGACACTCTGGCTCTAGAATCCATGTTTTTCAACATCATGCTCATAATGAGGAATTGTAACAAGTCCTTCAATTAAATCGTTACTAAGGGTAGCTCTTACTCTGTTTCCTCTCTAGTTTGTGGATGGAAGTCAGCATATTCATTCCCTCTGTTGGCTTATGCTCCTTTGATTTGCATTTCTACAGCTTAAAACCAAAGATATTGAATAAAAGAGCTAGGCAATATAATGAATGATTAAATCAAGGAGTTCATAATCGGTGAGGATGAAAATGTAAAAGAGATGATATCCAAAAGACCTGTAAAACAGAGACTGCAAGAACACAGTTACAGTATTTTGAACACTGCAATTCAGGAATAATCATCATTTGGGTTCTGTTAAAAATGTGAATCTTATTCAGTACCACAGAGTTAAGGCTACCAGAGATATGCCGGGGTGGTATATCTGATACCAGTAAACTGTCAGTCACAAGACGGTTTTGCATTTTAAAACTAAAGCCCAGAGAATGGATTCAAGTTTGAAATGTCCTACTGGAGGCTGTTTCCTTATTGTTTCAATGAGCTTGTTCAGTTTTGTCTCAAAAATACATTAATTTCTTCATAGTTTTTTTTTTTTTTTTTTTTTGATATGGAGCTTTGCTCTGTCGCCCAGGCTGGAGTGCAGTGGCACGATCTCCGATCAGTGCAAGCTCCGCCTCCCAGGTTCACGCCATTCTCCTGCCTCAGCCTCCTGAGCAGCTGGGACTACAGGCACCCGCCACCACACTCGGCTAATTTTTTTGTATTTTTAGTAGAGACGAGGTTTCACCGTGTTAGCCAGCATGGTCTCGATCTCCTGACCTTGTGATCCGCCCGCCTCGGCCTGCCAAAGTGCTGGGATTACAGGCGTGAGCCACCACGCCTGGCCTTCCTAACTCTTTTTTGACAACAATAGACGTGAATCAGATTTGCATATCATTTTTTAGAGACTAAGTCTAGGAATGCTTGTCTAAATATCACTGATGCCTCTGTGAAGTTAAGGGCTTTTACCTTTTAGTAATGTCTTAAGGTATGCAATTCTATGTATCAACTTTCCTCTACATCATATTGTACTCCTTTTCCTTCTGGTCTAATAATTCTTAATTCTTGCAACAAATACAAGTAATCTAAAGTTATATTTAACCTTTTAACCTTATTTCTTCTAGGGTGTCACCTAGTAGCCATATTAATATGTAAGAAACTGAATGTAATAGGCAGATGAAAACCTACTCAATTATGAAATCTGATTGAATGTCAGATAAATTTTTCTTTAGTGCTCTTTCAAAATTTTTAAATGTAGTCAACCATACTTTATAAAAAGCAGTACTAAAAATGTACACAGTCAGCTTTCCACATCTGTGGTTTCCACTTCCATGTATTCAACCAACCACGGATTGAAAAATTATTTTTTAAAGCATGATTACATCTGTATCGTTAAAGATGCTTTTTCTTGTCACTATTCCCTAAACAATACAATATAACAACTATAGCATTTCTATTGTATTAGGTATTATAAGTAATTTAGAGATGATTTAAGGTATGCAAATGCTACACCATTTAATATAAGGAACTGGAGCATCCACGGATTTCGTATCCATGGGGTGGGCAGGTGAGAGGGTCCTGGAACCAATGCCCCACAGATACCAAGGGACAACTGTATTTTGCCTTATAGGGTCATAATTTTCCAGAAATGTTGTATATCAGCCAAAGCCTTTGTGGTCCAAGCACTGTGACTGACACAACTCAACCTTTCTGGGCTCTGGTTTCCTAATCTATAAAATAAAGCGTTTGAATCCTAGCAGATCTGAAAACCTATCTAATTTTAGGATTCTGTGAATCTAAGTACAGAAAATCTACATTTCCCAAATGACAGATCAACAGTATGATAACACTGTGGGCTTAGGACATAGCATAATACTTCATATACCAGCAACTTTAATTACAGTGCTTATCTAAAAAATATTTTGGGGGAAAAATCAACCTTAAGCTCCGCTGCTGATTTATTTTTCCTTAGTTATTACAAAATATCATAAAACGCTTCCATTTATATTTCTTAGATGGCTTCACAACATGATTCAAAAGTAGGAACTAGAGAAAAAGAATAAATTTCATATAAGAACTAAATCACCAATTCACAGAAGGCCCATGACTGTGGGAACTGCAGAGAGACGACACTGGGAGTGCATTATTTACAATGAATAATTTAATAAATTCTTTCATAAGAGTAAACACGAAACAATCTACGGATTGAGCTTTAAAATTACAGAATTATGATCTGGAACCATACAAGTTCTGTTACTGTAGAAATTAAAAATGTGTTTAAAAACTTCAGTTACAACAGTTTTCAACTCTAAAAACAATATAATGTTAGGTAACAGTTTCTGCAAAGAAACATTTAAAACATAGGCTACACTCAAAGTGCTACCAGTTTCTTTTAATTCTCCTCCCGAAGAATTAACCCGGGTCCTTAAATTCCCGGGTACTGAATCACTCAGTACCACCTCCCCACCACCAAAAACCATTTAGGTACGCCTTTTCAAAAATGGTAAGTTCGTCAGAAGTGGGTGCTGGAGTGACTGTCCATATGTTTCCAACACTGTCCCTTCCTTTTTCTCTTGAAGAGAGCTGTGTGCTCTAGCGCGCGCGCGCGCACACACACACACACACACACACACACACTACACTTAGGCTGACTTACCTGTTTTCAGAACGTGCACTCGTGGCAGACAATTACCTCGGACTGTCTCTCCGCCGCAGATGGGGGTTTCGGGCGCAAGTACCAGCCTCTGGGGGCCAGATTCCCACTGGTCTCAATTCACTGCCACTTAATTCATCAGAAAGCGACCTACTTCCCACACCTCACTTCCCACTCCAAAGCCAGGGTCTTGGGAGTCAGGTGGCGCAGAATGATGACGTGACGCCCCCCTCTCCCTTCCCCGCAGAGCTTCAGCCAAAGCGACTGCGGTCGCCACCCCGCCCCCTTCTGGGCGCCATAGAGAGCGTGGCGGTAGCCCGGAGCCTGCCGTCCGGCCCTACCGGGACCGATGCCCTCTAGTGGCTCAGTGTCCAGAAGCCGCCAACGAGGACGATCCATGGCATCCCGGGGCTTTGACGGTAAGGTCACCAGCTCTTCAGGGAGGGCTATGGGGTGACGAGTACGTATGTGGCGCCACCGTGCGGACAGCGGTTACGGGGCAGAGATAGGAGAGCCGGGGGGGCGGGGAGAAAAAACGGAAGCTGAAAGGGCGGTGCGGGATTGGGCTCCCGGAAGGGAATGAGAAAAACACTACATTTCCCAGAGCCCTACAAGGCCTGAAGTGGGTGCAGCTGGAAGCCGGAAAATTGAGTGCGCCAGAGGATCAGGGATAGCCTCTGAGCTTGGGTTCCCAGGGTTCCTAGCTTCCAACGGCTGCGCGCGCACTTCGGTCGCGGGCGGTGAGGTGCTGTTGCTGAAACGCTGCCGCTGAGGCTGGACTCGATTTCCCAGGGTCCCGCCGCGGGAGTCTCCGGCGGGCGGGAGCGCGCGAGCCACCGAGCGAGGTGACAGAGGCGGCGGCCCAGGCGTCTGGGTCCTGCTGGTCTTCGCCTTTCTTCTCCGCTTCTACCCCGTCGGCCGCTGCCACTGGGGTCCCTGGCCCCACTGACATGGCGGCGGTGTTGCAGCAAGTCCTGGAGCGCACGGAGCTGAACAAGCTGCCCAAGTCTGTCCAGAACAAACTTGAAAAGTTCCTTGCTGATCAGCAATCCGAGATCGATGGCCTGAAGGGGCGGCACGAGAAATTTAAGGTGGAGAGCGGTGAGTGAGATGCTCTTTCCGCCCTTGGTTGTGGGCTCGACTCCCGCCCTTTGGGTCTGGTTTTCCCCCATCAAGTTGGCACTGGGTACCACGCTGTTAACCTCACTTCCTGGGCTTTGTGGATATCCTGATCCTTCGCTTTCCTGCTCCTTACAGTTTGATAAGAAGCCTTTGAAAAAAAAATCTGAATCTAAGTTTAGTAGCATTTTCTTTGTAATTAGGGTAGGCTCATATAGGGACGCTTATTTTCCTTCGTCCGACAAACGGGAAACAGACTTGCTAGAGTCTGCGAACCCATCTCTCTAAGCCTAGAGTACCTTATATGTTTTATTGCACTTCAACTGATAGTGGCTCCGCCCTATTTTCTAGGCACCTGTATTCTAGGCCTTTGCCAAATTGACCACTCTGTGCACTTGTTCTTAGTGTGTGCGTCGTCCCGTGCCCCCAGAAGGAATTAGATGTTTACAAAAATGAATATTAGGTGCGTAAGAGTGCTGGAGACACAGTGAACGTGCAGTACATAAATTTAATATATCTGATTTCTCTCAAAAAGTTGGAGTTTGATAGAAAACATTAAAATTTTCTTGTAATTACCTAAAGTAGGCCTTTAAGTAAGAAAGTTACTGACAATAATGGCTTGAACATCCTTGAAAAAATATGAAGAATATAGTAATTACCATTAGTAAAATACAAACTTCCTGTTAATGTGTTTTGGTTTACCATTTGTTTGGGGAGGTTCATACTGTTCTTGCTAAGTTGACTGGAAATTCTGAACAAGTTTTTACTTCAAAAAAAGGGTAACTGTCAAGCAGAATTGACCTTGAAAATTAGTTCTCTAATCCCAGAGCTGAGTATAGTACATTGCATTCTGTTTCTTAATTTGCACCATAAATATTGAGCGTCTTACATGTTCTGATACTATGCTGAACACGATATTCAATCCCTTCCCTTGGGAAGTTTACACGTTTACTTTTATATAAATTTAGTAGTTTTATGCTTTCAGGTAATATCTTGACTACTATAAAAGAAGCCTTTTAAAACAAAGCAGTTTTTTTTTTGTCTAAACAATTTTTTCTTGTTTAATAATTACGTTATGCTAAGCAGTTTACTGATGTCTGGAGAAAATACTAAGATAAATGAGGTTACCTGCCTTGAAGACATTCATTTGTAAAGCCCCTTTTAGGCCTTATTTTTATTTCTTATTTTTTGTCATGTAAGTCATTTGGAAATGCTTTTTAAGTCCTTTTCAGTGCTCAGTCTACTTATCTTTACTCAGATTCTCTTACGTGGAGCGCAATTCTAAATACTATATCTTAAATATTAAAATCAAGGTTATTAGAAATAAATAACAGTATTGACAATGTATGTACATGAGTTTGATTTTGTTTTTTGTTTTTTGCTTGTCTGCTGTAGAACAACAGTATTTTGAAATAGAAAAGAGGTTGTCCCACAGTCAGGAGAGACTCGTGAATGAAACCCGGGAGTGTCAAAGCTTGCAGCTTGAGCTAGAGAAACTCAGTAAGTATTTAATTCATCTTTATAAGTATTCTTGGAGTACTGAAATCTTCAGAGACTCCTTTATGTACTTTGGAAACATTTACTTACTAAACATGAAAATATTGATTAAGCATCGTTGGTTTTTCTTATGGTGATATTTTGATTTTTCACTTAGTGATAAAGATTTTGTAAGAACACAAAACTTAATGGTCAGGAGGCCTGGATTCTTATTCTGATTTTTCTATTAAAATCGCTTTGCCACGTGTAAATCTTAACAGTATCTGATTATTGTTTATAAAATGGCTAGATCCACATGTCTACTTAAACAGCTTTGTAAATCAAATGAGATAAGAGTTCTTGAAATCTTTTTAAAAAGGTGAAAGCATTATGCAGCTAAAGAAATGGAGAGTGGTTCGTTTTTATGTTGAAGAATCGAAGTCTATTGATTTCATTATATATATGTTTTAACTCTATTTTTTAATAATTTTTAGAAATATCTATGAATCTCAGGGTATTTCCCCTTTAAGGCCTAGTTCCTATAAAAGACTGATAGCTAATCTCTTTCTTAGTTTTCTTACATCATTAAGTTTTAGAAAGTTCACAAGATGTTAAAGATCCTGACATTTCTTAGGAGGATGATATGTCCTGTGCTTTGCTTTTGCCATCCAAGTTCTGACCAGGCCTGACCCTGCTTAGCTTCTGAGATCAGACGAGATGGGGTGCCTTCAGGGTGGTCTGGCCATAGACTACTTCTGATTTAAGAAAGCAAACATCAGAACATTAAGAAAGATCTCTATAAAGGTGTAATTAATTTTTTTTCCTTTTTTTTGGAGACAGAGTCTCACTCTGTTGCCCAGGCTGGAGTGCAGTGGTGCGATCTTGGTTCTCTGCAACCTCTGCCTCTTGGGTTCAAGCGATTCTTGTTTTAGCCTCCTAAGTAGCTGGAATTACAGGCATGTACCACCAGGCCCAGCTAATTTTTGTATTTTTAGTAGATACAGTGGTTCGCCATGTTGGCCAGGCTGGTCTTGAACTCCTGGCCTCGAGCAATTCTCCCACCTCGGCCTCCCAAAGTGCTCGGATTGCCACTGTGCCTGGCTGGCATAATTAATTGATATTTAATATAGTTCAGTTTTAATTTGATTGATGGAGAAGGAACACAGGAAGTTCGTAATCAAAGGAATGATTAAAATTGCAACTTTCCTTCTTAATAGGTCCATGACCATCAACTATTTATTTAGGTTATAACTTTTTTCAGCTACTTTTGGTACACCTCATTTTAAAAACATAATGTGTATGCATACATGTGCGATGGAGCATATATAGCTAGATCTGGTTCATATCTATGTAGTTTTGCCTAGGCATAATAAAAAGATCTGTTTAGTAGTAGTGCCAAGGAATTTGAGAAAAATGACTGTGAATACATCTTTTACGAGATCAGGGAGAAGAGAAAAAGGGTTGAACCTACAGATACATCAGATACCTTCCTGTGGTACAGGAAGTTGTGTGTGTGTGTGTGTGTGTGTGTGTGTGTGTGTGTGTGGTATTTATATACTCTGGATCAGTAAGTCTGGAAAGCAGTAAATAATATTAAAACAAAATAGAAAATTTAGACACATTTAATGGGGATTTTTTTTTGCTTTAATGGTCCTCTTTAAATAGAAGTTAAGATTAGAATTAATTATAATGTATTTGCTTATTAAATTGCCAGCATATGTATTTTAGTGAAATACAGTTTCAAAATGTATATTTTTGGAAAAATTTCAAAAATTATATTTTTTCTAGTTAGCCTATGTTTAGAAGAGAAACTGCGTGTAAGGGAAAAGAGCCCATTTTAAGTGGCAATTGAGAGATTGATAAGTGTGTTATCAAGCATAATTTTTTTTCTTTGAAGGCTCTATTTAGAGTGATAAACGATAGGAATTGCAAATATTCATTATTGTGATTTGCTGTCTATACATGTTATATAGTTTAAATGCTTTTTCTCTCTTGATCCTGTCTTTTTAACTCCATTTTCTTACTGCTAAATACAGTTCACTGTTTCTTATGATACATGTTGACTTAGAAGATGGCATTGAAAAATAAAGGAATTACTAATGCATGTGACTTTCCCCATAAATGTTGGCTAGGATTATTATACATTTGATTTGGAGGCAGGATAGCATATTTAAAGTTTTGGTCTAGAACACAGTAAATTTTGAATGCATTCATGAATTTGGAATGTGATGTGCAGTGCAGTCTTTTCCGGGCTTCTGTTTTTTCATTTATTAAAATGTGTAAGGTTGGCAGTTGCATAAAAACACTCATTGCAAGTTTTAAGCAAATGTGTATGTATTCATAAAATTCCTTTTATCCAGACAATCAACTGAAGGCACTAACTGAGAAAAACAAAGAACTTGAAATTGCTCAGGATCGCAATATTGCCATTCAGGTAAGAGATATTTCTTTGAATAAGCTCATTGTAGACATGTTACTTGAAGAGACATTCTATTCTGATTATCAGTTATTAGTCAATGGGAAGATGTAACTGATGTGCTATTAAGAGAAGCTACCAACAAAAATGTGTACATATAAATTCCTTAATTGGAGCTTACTATTTTTATTGATAGATTGGACATTTCTTTTATTCAACAGAAATTATCTATTGAATGCTTACTGTAGTCCAGGTACTATACCAGATGTGATACAGTTGGGGATTTGGGTGAATCCACATTGGTAATCATTTCCTTAGGGTAGTTTTATAAGAATAACAGTTTGAATATGATCACAGGGATTGCTGACAAATTTGTTAATTAAAGTGGTCACATACAATTATTTTTTTAACCAGATACAACTTTATACTTTTGTCATTGCTTTTTTAAAATTTGCATTTTATTTGGTGTTAAAAGATAATTTCTTCAGATTTCCGAAGGGAAAAAAAAATTTACTTCCAGAATCTGAATAGAAGCAAAAAAGCCTCGTAATATACCTGGAAAGGCTTTGTAAGAAACGTATTTATATGAAAAATAACTGAATACCCAAGAAAACTCAAATACTTTTCTGAAAACTGTGAGAATATACCTTTATAAATGAAGATACTGCAAATTTCTGGATGGAAATGTTTTCCAAATTAATGTGTTGGTAATACATTTTGACTCTTAAGTCCAAGTCAGATAGCCAGAAACTTGTTAATGTAGTTCTAAAGATGATTGGGGAAAAAAAACATAGTAATAGCTAGGATGCTTCTAAAAAAAGGAAGTATCAATTTAAAAGTATTTGCATAGCCACATATTGAAAAGTTTTATAAAGCTATGGTTATTAAAATATTACAATGCTGATATAAGAATCAGTACAGAGAATAAAAGGCAGTCCAGAAATAAAACCCAATACAGAGGTTCTTGATCTTTTGGAAAGAAGCAGAGCTGTCACAAAATCTTTATAAATCTTATAAAAGCTATGGATCTGTAACCCAGGAAAATAGTGTGCACACAGTCACATAAAATTTTTCAGGAAAATAAAACCTATGAAGCAACTTAAAAAGTAATAGAATTTAGTTAACTGCTTGGTGGCTGAAAAAAAGAAACTGAAAGCTTTTTCACTAAGATCCATTGCAAGGCCGGAATGCCCACTCACCACTTGTATTCAGTATAGTACTGGAAGTACCAGCGAGAGCAATCAGACAAGAAAAGGAAATAAAATGCACCCAAATTGGAAAGGAAGAAATAAAATTATCTATACTTATAGATTATATGATCCTGTATGTAGAAAACCTCAAAGATTCCACAAAAACCTGTCAGAGTTAATAAGTGAATTTATACAATTGCAGGATACAAAATCAATATTAAGAAATCTAGTAGCATTTCTATATACAAATAATGACCTAGCTGAAAAATTAAGAAAATATTTAATTAGGGTACCATCAAAAAACCAAAAAGCAACTGAGGAATAAATTTAACCTGGGAGGTCAAAAATTCATGTACTGAAAATAATATAACATTGACGAAAGAAATTGAAGACACAAATAATTGGAAAGATATCCCATACTCCTGTGAAGGGGTGGCCTGCCCCTCCACACCTGTGGGTGCTTCTCCTTAGGTGGGACGAAAGACTTGAGATAAGGAATAAGACACAGAGACAAAGTGTAGAGAAAGAAAAGCGGGGCCCAGGGGACCGGTGCTGTGCTTACAGAGGACCCACACCGGCCCCGGCCTCTGAGTTCCCTTAGTATTTATTGATAATTATCTTTACCATCAAAAAGATAAGGGAGTGACTGGACAATAGGATCATTGTACAGAGGAAATCAGCAGTAAGACATATGAACAAAAAATCCTTGTAACATCAATAAGTTTAAAAGAAAATGCTGTGCCTTGAGATGCATATGCGAACATCTCCATAAACCTTTTAGCAGTATTGCTCCAGCAAGCCCCACCTTATTCCTAAAGGCGGTTTTCTCCTTACTCAGTAAACAAAGCACACAAAGGGTTTTACCTGGAGATGTTCCATCGCCCAGGGACGGGCAGGAGACAAATGTTTTTCTTTTTCTCTAGATTTAAGAGAATGGTGATGACCTTTAACCATAAGCAGCCTTTAGGCACTTGTTTAACAAAGCACATTCTGCACTGCCCAAAATCCTTTTAACCTTAAGTCACCACAGCACATGTCTCTTGCAAGGACAGGGTTGGGGGTAGGGTCACAGATTAACAGCATCTCAAATACAGAACTAAATGGAGTCTCTTATGTCTACTTCCTTCTGTATAGACACAGTAACAGGCTGATCTCTCTTTCTTTTCCCCACACTCGTGTATAAGAAGAATTCATATTGCTAAAATGTCCATACTGTATGAAGTGATACAAAGATTCAGCCTAATCCTGTCAGAATTCCAAAGACATTCTTCACAGAAATAGAAAAAAAAAAAAATTCTAAAATTCTGATGGAATCAGTTTAAAAAATCCTGAATAACCCAAGCAATACTGAGCAAGAAAAACAAAGTTGGAGGCATCATACTTCATGATTTAGAAAACTGTTATAAAACTATAGTAATCCAAATAGTACAATACTGACATAAAAACAGAAACATGACCAATGGAATAGAATAGAGAGCCTAGAAATAAATCCAAACATGGTCAACTAATTTCAACAAGGGTGCCAAGAAGACACAATGGAGTTGTGATCGTCTCCTCATTAATGGTGTTGGGAAAACTGGATTTCCACATTTGAAGAAATGAACGTTGGGTGTTTGTGTTACTTACGTCATATACCGAAATCAAGCCAAGATGGATGAAAGATCTAAATTTAAGACCTGAAGCCATAAAACTCAGAGAAGTGAACATAGGGGAAAGGTTCTTGACATTGGCCTTGCTAATGATTGTTTGGATATCACATCAGTAGTTCAAGCTGCAAAAAGAAATAAATGGAACTACATCAAACTAAAAAGCTTCTACACAGGAAACAAGAATATTAAAAGGCAACCTACAGTTCTGGCATAGGTGGCTTGAGATTGGTATTTCTAACTCAAAAACATGTAAATTGCCATTGTCTTGCTGGGAAGCAGTTTGACAAGTTTTTTGTTTTTGAGACAGGGTCTCACTCTCACACAGGCTAGAGGGCAGTGATGCAGTCTGGGCTTACTGCAACCTCCGCCTCCCAGGCTCAAATGATCATCCCAGCTCAGCTTCCTGAGTAGGTCAGCTCAGCTTCCTGAGTAGGTGGGACCACAGGCATGCGCCACCATGCCTGGCTGTTTTTTTCTACTCGTAGAGACTGGGTTTTGCTGTGTTGCCCAAGCTGGTCTTGAACTCCTAGACTCAAATGATCTGCCCAGCTTGATTTCCCAAAATGCTGTGATTACAGGCATGAGCCACTGCACCCGGCTGACAAAATATATTAAAAGTTTTAAGTAATTCAATTTTTAGGAATCTTTCTTGAAAAATAATTTGAACTAAGGTGTAAATACAGTGATATTCTAAGTTACTAGGACATTTCCATGTGAGTAAAAGAGATATGAGAAAATTTTTCATAAGCCTAGTAAAAATGTTTTAAAAATCCAAAATTTAAATAGAAACATTGGAATTACGGGTATTTTTTAATTTTTTGATGTGTAAGTTATAAGAGAAAGCCAATGATTTACACTGCAGCTGATATTAGCTAAAGTGACAATTCTATGTTCACTTTCCTGTATTGCTCTACTTGATTTTCTTACTTATTACTTCTTTGTATGACAGAGTCAATTTACAAGAACAAAGGAAGAATTAGAAGCTGAGAAAAGAGACTTAATTAGAACTAATGAGAGACTATCTCAAGAACTTGAATACTTAACAGGTATGAAGAAGTGCTTTTAGCTTTTAGCTCCATTCCTTTATTTTTCTTCTGATAGTGCTAGGAGTTAATGCTCAGCCCATTTCTGTTGCTGATATTTTATTGTTATGGTTGAGTATAGAGTTGTCATATCCTATTATTTCTCCTACTCATTTATCTTTAAATCATTATCAAGTGTTTAAAGAAGTGTCTAGAAAGTGCACAAGTGAAGAACATCTCAAAGTAGTAGTAATTTGGACCAGATTTTACATGCAAAGATTTTTACTACAATGCTATACATAATATCAGATTGGAAGCACTTTAAATATTTGCAAAGGCTGAACTACTGTTCTTCATTTCATATGGACATCCTTGCTATATAATAGGCATTCAATATAAGAACCTATACTCAGCCCATATTTATAAACAGACTGAAGGAGGCAGGGACATAAAATACATAAACATAGACTGTAGTATATAATACAGCTGATGTAGTCAGGTGAACTTGACTGAAGCAGTTAATGGTAAGAAGATTCCTTTGGTGCCCGGGCATGGTGGCTGACGCCTATAATCCCAACACTTTGGGAGGCCGAGGTGGGTAGATCATGAGGTCAGGAGTCCAAGAGCAGCCTGGCCAAGATGGTGAAACCCCGTCCCTACTAAAAATAACAGAAATTAGCCAGCCATGGTGGCATACACCTGTAATCCCAGCTACTTTGGAGGCTGAGGCAGAGAATTGCTTAAACCCAGGAGGCGGAGGTTGTAGTGAGCCAAGATTACGTCACTGCACTCCAGCCTGGGCAACAGAGCCAGACTCCGTATCAAAAAAAAAAAAAGGGTTTTTTGGGTTCTTCTTTTTTTTTTATGGTTTTTGAAATTTTTTTACTTCTATAAAAGAAAGGATTTTTAGATATTTATATTGTTATACAATAATATTCCATTAGTTAAGTATACTTTCCCAGTCTCAAGAGTTCCTTCAAAATACTTATTGAGTGTGTTGATCAACAAGTGGTAGTTACAATTAAAGGAATTCATAAAATCTAGATATTTAATAGGTAGTTTTTTAAAAATGTATATTCTGTATTGAGTAGGTTTTTATATTTATCATTGCTTTTTGGCTTAATGATTATTTATAAAATTTTAATAGATCTTTGGATATATATCAGGAAAATTAAGGTTAACATTGACTATTTAGCTTAAGATACTGTACTTAAAATAAATTTGGATAATTCACAAGTTTGGATACACAAATTTCAATTTTTTGTCACCTATTTGTAGAAATTGAATTTGTAATTATGGCAGAAACAAGTTAAAATAAGAGAGTTGAGAACTACAGTTGACCCTTAAACAACACAGTGGTTAGGGTTGCTGATTCCCCCCACAGTTGAAAATGTATGTGTAACTTTTGACTCCCCAAAAACTTAACTACTGCTGTTAACTAGAAGTCTTACCAATAACATACACAATAGATTGTCGTACGTTTTGTTTGTGATCTGTATTATATACTGTGCTCCTTCAATAAAGTAAGCTAGAGAAAAAAATGTTAAGAAAATCATAAGGAAGAGAAAATACATTTACTGTTCATTAAATAGAAGTGGATCATCACAACCATCTTCATCCTCGTCTTTGCATTACCTAGGCTGAAGAAAAGGGAGTGATCTTGCTCAGGTGGCAGAGGTAGAAGGGGAGGCAGGAGAGGGAGGCACACTCAATGTAACTTCACGAAATACAGCCTAATTTCTGTCTGACTTGCTTTTTCATTTCTCTAAAAATGTTTCTATAAATTACCAATCTTCCTTCCACCATTTGCTATAGTTTCAGCGCCCATATAAGAGAAGGATCCATGTTATAAAAGAAATCAAAAGCAGTCTTGGGTAATCAGAACCCTTCCACCAGATAGTCTGTTACCAATATGTTTTCTGACACTGCTAGTTCTACATTCTTTTTCCACATCGTCTGGCACTCGTTTGGAAGCACTCATCTCCATCCAGTCATCTTCTGTTAATTTCTCTGATATGGTGGCTATTAGCTCTTGGATTTCTCTAAGGTCCATATCCTGAAACCCTTCATCTCACCTTTTTTGCCATATCCACCATCTCTTTCATGATTTCCTTGATTGGCTCTGTTACAAATTTTGTGACATCATGCACAACATCTGGACAGTTTCCTCCAACAGGAATTTATTATTTCAGCCTTGATGGCTTTCATAACTTTTTCTGTAATGAAAAAGAAGGGATGGCCTCTTGAATTGTGTTATCCTTTAAAATTTTCATGATATTTTCTCTGTTGGGGTTCTCTTCCACAGCGTTGACATTTTCTTTTCACAAAGTATCATCTCTATTGAGCCGTAAAGGTCCTTATGACCCCTGATCTAAAGGCTGAATTAGAAACATGTTTGGGAGCAAGTAGACTGCTTTGACACCTTCCATGTTGAACTCCTGGGTTCTGGGTGGCCAGGGACAGTGTCTAAAATCAAAAGAACTTTAAAGGCAGCCCCTTGGCCGGGTACGGTGGCTCATGCCTGTAATCCCAGCACTTTGGGAGGCCGAGGCAGGTGGATCACCTGAGGTCAGGAGTCTGAGACTAGCCTGGCCAACATGGCAAAACCCCGTCTCTACTAAAAATACAAAAATTAGCTGGGCGTGGTGGTATCCACCTGTAATCCCAGCTACTCAGGAGGCTGAGTCATGAGAATCACGTGAACCAGGGAGGCAGAGGTTGCAGCGATAATGCCACCGCACTCCAGCTAGGGGGATAGAGCGAGACTCTGTCTCCAGAAAAAAAAAAAAAAAAGGCAGCCCCTTTACTGGCAAGGTACTTTCTGACTTCAGGGACAAAGCATGGGTGGAACCAATTCGGAGAAAGGGGTCTGTCATTGTCTAGGTCTTCTTCTTGTGTAACCAGAAGACAGGCAGCTGGTGTTTATCTTTTTCCTTTGGGCCCTGGGGTTAAAGGCTTTATAAATAAGGGCAGTCCTTATCATAAACCTGACTGCATTTGCTCAATACTGTAGAGTTAGCCTATCCCTTCCTGCCCTAATCCTGGTGCTCCCTTCTCTTTCTTACTAATAAATATCTTTTGTGGCATTTTTTTTTTCCAGAATAGGACACTTCTATCTGCATTAAAAACCTGGTGCAGGCATGTAACCTTTCTCAGTGATTTTCTTAGCAGCATCTGCTGTTTCTTGGTTGACAGAACCTGCTGCTTCTGTTTTGTTGACATTTTTGTAAGTCAAACCTCTTTCTAAAATTATCAAACCATCCTTTGCTGGCATTAAATTCTCCAGCTTTAGATCTGTCACCTTCCTTTTGCTTTTAGTTGTCATAAATTTGCTTTACCTCGAATCATATTAGAGTCTATAGGTATGTGATAGCAATCCTGCACCCCATAAAAGCTGCATTTTCAATACGAGATAGGAAGGTATTTTGCAGAAATGCATTTTTTTGTGCTTGCTGGAGTAGCTGCAGCGATGGCTTTACGAATTTTCTTTTTCTTTTTTTTTTTTAAACAACGGTCCTTATACTGGATTCATTGTCTTGAAACGGTGGGTAACCATAGCTGCAGTCCTCAATCTATGGTACATATCAAGCAATTCAACTCTTTAAAATATTGTCATGATATTTCCCTGCTTCTTAGAAGCACTTCTATGGATCCCATGTTGTTATTCAAGGTTTATGGTATTGCACTAAACACAATGACAAATATGCAAAAACTTCAAAAGATTTCAAGGTTTATGGTATTGCACTAAACACAATGACAAATATGCGAAAACTTCAAAAGATTACTATTTTCTGCATTATGCAATTTACTGAAGAGAGAAACTGCTCACGATAGAGTCACACAGCATTCTATACAGACACTCAAAACACTTGAGCTTACTGCAGTAGTATCAGGAGGTGGCTATGAAAGTATTACAGTAATACAGTATGTATTACAGTTAATTTTATGCAATTGTGGTTTAATAAAGCATATTTACATTTGCTTATATTTCTCGATTGCAGATAGGGTTGTGTAGTGTTTGTGCATTAAGTTTTGATAAATTTTTAAAGTTTGTATCATAGATTTGTGCATATTTTAATGGTAGTAAATGAGAAAATACACTAATATCTACATATTAGTACATATTATGCACTTACAGTAGCTTTTTCTTAGTTTGTTCCCATTTCTGGGCTGCCTGGATTGGTCTGTGGTCTCTGAGTTTTTCAAATTGTAAGTTTTTGGGAAAAAATTCCAATATATTTATTGAAGAAAATATGAGTGGAAGTGAATCTGCACAGTTCCAATCTGTGTTATTCAAGGGCCAGCTGTGCGTACTTTGTATTAAAGGTTTATATTCCTAGAAATATATTTTTGATATTTGGTTCCCCTGAGTGTTAATTAGTTATTATTTTTTAATTCTCTTCACCATTCTAGAGGATGTTAAACGTCTGAATGAAAAACTTAAAGAAAGCAATACAACAAAGGGTGAACTTCAGTTAAAATTGGATGAACTTCAAGCTTCTGATGTTTCTGTTAAGGCAAGTACCAGATGATTCCTAATGCATAAACTATAGCTTTTTATTAAAACTCACCTAAATTAAATTTCAAATATAGGCAATAAAGTAGTTAAAAGCTGCATTTTGTTTTGTTTTTAATGTCAGAAAATTAAGCATTAGGACAATTCTAGTTCATCTGTTTGGCTTGTTTGAAATTTAAGTTTGTTACAGTTCTTAATGTTTTCTAGTTAAGAATCTATGCAAATACTTAATTTCTGTTTTGAAATAAAATTCTGCTTGTGTCCCTTGGCTACAGACAAAATCTTTTGAATAATCATATATCATCTTTAACTGTACATGTTATTTTCTTGGATTTCTTTAGTATCGAGAAAAACGCTTGGAGCAAGAAAAGGAATTGCTACATAGTCAGAATACATGGCTGAATACAGAGTTGAAAACCAAAACTGATGAACTTCTGGCTCTTGGAAGAGAAAAAGGGAATGAGATTCTAGAGCTTAAATGTAATCTTGAAAATAAAAAAGAGGAGGTAAGTTAGTAAAATTGTGTTTTTCTTCATGTTGAATATAACTTACATTTGTGTGTCAGTTTATTAAATATGTATTCAGTAGTGTGGACCTGATTAGTTGTAAGATTAGTGGTTAAATGTGAATAATTCATTACATTTGGCATAGAAAATTAACCAATTGCATTTACATAAAGAATTTAAGATTCTTTGTCGAATCTGGATAGTATCTACTGTCTTACGATGTATCTTTCCTAATATATGTGTTTGTTTAAGAAGTGGTGGTAAGTTTTTGTGAGCTAAATCTAAACATTGTTTTGTGAGCAGTTATTCTTAGTTTTCTTAAATATGCATATTTTAATTGCTTTTTCAGGTGGGGAGGGGGAGTTACTTAGCTTTTCCTTAGCAGCATAAACCTCATGTCAGAGTAATTTCAGTTAATATGACATCCTTTCCCCCTGCTCTGTTTTTTATTTTTAGGTTTCTAGACTGGAAGAACAAATGAGTGGCTTAAAAACATCAAATGAACATCTTCAAAAGCATGTGGAGGATCTGTTGACCAAATTAAAAGAGGTATATATGACCATTAAAATGTCTTTTTTACAAAATATTAAAGCACTTACGAAGCTGTTATTTCATAAAATGATGTCATGCTTTAATCTGTCCTTCGCCCCATAATACAGTGAGAGTACTACTTCCATATGTAGCTAGGCTAAAATAGAATCAGAAATAGCAATTATATGTTATATCGAAAATACTATCTAAAAAATGAGTATGGGTTAATTTTATTGTTTAATTATTTTATTTTGAGTTTAAAATATCAGTAATATTTTATCCTTAATTTATCTTTGTCATGAAGACTGATTTGAATTTGAGTGTTTTAGATTTAGCTCTTACTTTACAAAAATGGAACTTTTCATCTTGTCATTTGATGAGCATTCTAAATTTAGTTCAAAGTAGACTGCTATAATTGGGCTATTTTTTTCAGGCCAAGGAACAACAGGCCAGTATGGAAGAGAAATTCCACAATGAATTAAATGCCCACATAAAACTTTCTAATTTGTACAAGGTAAATATCCCACCACACATGTTAATATCTAAATGTTGCATTGTTGACTGTTAGGTAACTTTTTAAGATTAACTTTTAGAGTGCCGCTGATGACTCAGAAGCAAAGAGCAATGAACTAACCCGGGCAGTGGATGAACTACACAAACTTTTGAAAGAAGCTGGTGAAGGTAAGTGTTTTCAGTTATGGGAACATTATTTTTGTTATTATACTCCTTTTTTTCTTTTTACCCTTGTTTTGTATAGATTATTGGATTTAGGTGTTAGACTATATTTGGGACGGACGGAATTAGGTACAGAAGAAAGAACTTTGGATTAGGAAATTCAGAATTATATCTTAAGCAAATGTAAGTTTATATATTTTTGAAAATACAGACAGCAGAGGGTTTTGTTTTTCATCTAATAATCTTGTATAATTTCCTCATTTCTAATGAGAAAGTTTTCTTTCTTGAAACATTTACTCTGATTATGTTTGAATGCTCTTTTACTTTATAAATAAGACATCCTCTTTAAGTTATTTGCATTTTGTAAAGTCTTTTATTTCCTCACATTTTTGCTTTTTTCAGTGTATGATATTTATGGTCTTTTCCAGTAATTTCCTTTACTTAGGATTAAAGATCAAAATCGAAATCAAAGATATACCTAGCACCACTTTTTACCCTTTGAGTTTCCTTATTTTCTTTGTGGGTAAGAGGCATCAAAAGGAGAAACACCAGGCCAAGACAATCCCAAAATTATAAGTAGAGCAAGAACTTTCAATAGATACTGTCAGCTGAAGCCTCTCTAGAAATTTAATATTATCTGCTGAAGGGAGAAGTGACTGGTCTGTTGCATTTTGTAAACTAAAATTTTAACTGTATGTTTGAATATTTGGTCTTTAAAATTGTTTTTTAGCCAACAAAGCAATACAAGATCATCTTCTAGAGGTGGAGCAATCCAAAGATCAAATGGAAAAAGAAATGCTCGAGAAAATAGGGAAATTGGAGAAGGAATTAGAGAATGCAAATGACCTTCTTTCTGCCACAAAACGTAAAGGTATGGCTAATACATGCTCGTTAGTGACTTGAAATACTACAGCTTTCCTACATAAAAGTCATTTAATTTCACTAATAGTATTTATCTGTCATGCTGTGATGTAGGAAACTCCATCGAGTTATATTAATAGAATTTGTTTTAAAATTAATACTCTATCTGTATCTTTACAGAATCAGGCATATAAATACCATTTGATCACACACAGTCTTGTAAATTCCCAGGTTATTACATGATTTTTTAGAATTAGATGTGTTACATGACTTTTTGATGTCATGTATTTAAAATTTTTATAGGAATTACTATATAATGTACAGTACATGTCACTTATCTTGAAAAATTATTAATGGCTTTTAGTTTGGAATTTTACAAAATTATACCAGATGTGTATTTGTTGGCACAGGAGCCATATTGTCTGAAGAAGAGCTTGCAGCCATGTCTCCTACTGCAGCAGCTGTAGCTAAGATAGTGAAACCTGGGATGAAACTAACTGAGGTGAGAATGGTATTAAATGTTGTTAAATTCTTTTTCTTCAGCAAATGTATACAAATCTCTTCAAAATTTAATTCTTCCAAAACTTATTTTTAAAATCATCTTATAATTAATGGATCATTCTAGGAAAGGCTTTCTTTGGTTCCAGTTCTGTCTAACTAACATATAGTAAACATTGCCATTTTGTGTTAGTGTTAAAGAATGTTTATTATGAAAGTAGATCTACTAAATATTTGTGTTGTTATGGTTAGATTTTAAACAACCCTTCGTCTACTTTCAGCTCTATAATGCTTATGTGGAAACTCAGGATCAGTTGCTTTTGGAGAAACTAGAGAACAAAAGAATTAATAAGTACCTAGATGAAATAGTGAAAGAAGTGGAAGCCAAAGCACCAATTTTGAAACGCCAGCGTGAGGAATATGAACGTGCACAGAAAGCTGTAGCAAGTTTATCTGTTAAGCTTGAACAAGCTATGAAGGTTGGTTCCATTCCTAAAATTTAGCCGTGGTAACAATACAAATGAGAAATGATTTACTAGGTATTTTTTTTCTTAAGGTGATTGAGTCAGAAAAATCTAAATGTAGTTTTCAATAAACACATTTTGAAACTTCTCATTACATTATTAAACACTGCTAATCACAAAACGTCATACCTTTATTCAGCAATTTTTCCTTAGGATTCTCAACTAGAGAATAATAGCCAAATCTAAAACTGCTCTTCAAATTAAAATAATCTCTGTGTAATAAAACTCTCCTATTTGGCATAGTCATTCTTTTTTTATTTTATTATTATTATACTTTAAGTTTTAGGGTACATGTGCACAATGTGCAGGTTTGTTACATATATATACATGTGCCATTTTGGTGTGCTGCATCCATTAACTCGTCATTTATCACTAGGTATATCTCCTAATGCTATCCCTTCCCCCTCCCCCCACCCCACAACAGTCCTCAGAGTGTGATGTTCCCCTTCCTGTGTCCATGTGTTCTCATTGTTCAATTCCTACCTGTGAGTGAGAACATGCGGTGTTTGTTTTTTTGTCCTTGAAATAGTTTACTGAGAATGATGATTTCCAGTTTCATCCATGTCCCTACAAAGGACATGAACTCATCACTTTTATGGCTGCACAGTATTCCATGGTGGATATGTGCCACATTTTCTTAATCAAGTCTATCGTTGTTGGACATTTGGGTTGGTTGCAAGTCTTTGCTGTTGTGAATAGTGCCACAGTAAACATACGTTGTGCATGTGCCTTTATAGCAGGATGATTTATAGTCCTTTGGGTATATACCCAGTAATGGGATGGCTGGGTCAAATGGTATTTCTAGTTCTAGATCCCTGAGGAATCGCCACACTGACTTCCACAACGGTTGAACTAGTTTACAGTCCCACCAACAGTGTAAAAGTGTTCCTATTTCTCCACATCCTCTCCAGCACCTGTTGTTTCCTGACTTTTTAATGATTGCCATTCTAACTGGTGTGAGGTGGTATCTCATTGTGGTTTTGATTTGCATTTCTCTGATGGCCAGTGATGATGAGCATTTTTTCATGTGTTTTTTGGCTGCATAAATGTCTTCTTTTGAGAAGTGTCTGTTCATGTCCTTTGCCCACTTTTTGATGGGGTTGTTTGTTTTTTTCTTGTAAATTTGTTTGAGTTCATGGTAGATTCTGGATATTAGCCCTTTGTCAGATGAGTAGGTTGCAAAAATTTTCTCCCATTCTGTAAGTTGCCTGTTCACTCTGATGGTAGTTTCTTTTGCTGTGCAGAAGCTCTTTAGTTTAATTAGATCCCATTTGTCAATTTTGGCTTTTGTTGCCATTGCTTTTGGTGTTTTAGACATGAAGTCCTTGCCCATGCCTATGTCCTGAATGGTAATGCCCAGGTTTTCTTCTAGGATTTTTATGGTTTTAGGTCTAACATGTAAGTCTTTAATCCATCTTGAATTAATTTTTGTATAAGGTGTAAGGAAGGGATCCAGTTTCAGCTTTCTACATATGGCTAGCCAGTTTTCCTAGCACCATTTGTTAAATAGGGAATTCTTTCCCCATTGCTTGTTTTTGTCAGGTTTGTCAAAGATCAGATAGTTGTAAATATGCGGCATTATTTCTGAGGGCTCTGTTCTGTTCCATTGATCTATGTCTCTGTTTTGGTACCAGTACCATGCTGTTTTGGTTACTGTAGCCTTGTAGTATAGTTTGAAGTCAGGTAGCATGATGCCTCCAGCTTTGTTCTTTTGGCTTCAGATTGACTTGGCTATGTGGGCTCTTTTTTGGTTCCATATGAACTTCAACGTAGTTTTTTCCAATTCTGTGAAGAAAGTTATTGGTAGCTTGATAGGGATGGCATTGAATCTATAAATTACCTTAGGCAGTATGGCCATTTTCACAATACTGATTGTTCCAACCCATGAGCATGGAATGTTCTTCCATTTGTTTGTATCCTCTTTGATTTCATTGAGCAGTGGTTTGTAGTTCTCCTTAAAGAGGTCCTTCACATCCCTTGTAAATTGGATTCCTAGGTATTTTATTCTCTTTGAAGCAATTGTGAATGGGAGTTCACTCATGATTTGGCTCTCTGTTTGTCTGTTATTGGTGTATAAGAATGCTTGTGATTTTTGTACACTGATTTTGTATCCTGAGACTTTGCTGAAGTTGCTTATCAGCTTAAGGAGATTTTGGGCTGAGACAATGGAGTTTTCTAGATATACAATCATGTCATCTGCAAACAGGGACAATTTGACTTCCTCTTTTCCTAATTCAATACCCTTTATTTCCTTCTCCTGCCTGATTGCCCTGGCCAGAACTTCCAACACTATGTTGAATAGGAGTGGTGAGAGAGGGCATCCCTATCTTGTGCCAGTTTTCAAAGGGAATGCTTCCAGTTTTTGCCCATTCAGTTTTTGCCCAATGATATTGCTGTGGGTTTGTCATAGATAGCTCTTACTATTTTGAGATATGTCCCATCAATACCTAAATTTATTGTGAGTTTTTAGCATGAAGCATTGTTGAATTTTGTCAAAGGCCTTTTCTGCATTTATTGAGATAAACATGTGGTTTTTGTCTTTGGTTCTGTTTGTTTGCTGGGTTACATTTATTGATTTGCGTGTGTTGAACCAGCCTTGCATCCCAGGGATGAAGCCCACTTGATCATGGTGGATAAGCTTTTTGATGTGCTGCTGGATTCGGTTTGCCAGTATTTTATTGAGGATTTTTGCATCAATGTTCATCAAGGATATTGGTCTAAATTCTCTTTTTTGGTTGTGTCTCTGCCAGGCTTTGGTATCAGGATGATGCTGGCCTCATAAAATGAGTTAGGGAGGATTCCCTCTTTTTCTGTTGATTGGAATAGCTTCAGAATGAATGATACCAGTTCCTCCTTGTACCTCTGGTAGAATTCGGCTGTGAATCCATCTGGTCCTGGACTCTTTTTGGTTGGTAAACTATTGATTATTGCCACAATTTCAGAGCCTGTTATTAGTCTATTCAGAGATTCACCTTCTTCCTGGTTTAGTCTTGGGAGGGTATATGTGTCAAGGAATTTATCCATTTCTTCTAGATTTTCTAGTTTATTTGCATAGAGGTGTTTGTAGTATTCTCTGATGGTAGTTTGTATTTCTGTGGGATCGGTGGTGATATCCCCTTTATCATTTTTTATTGCGTCTATTTGATTCTTCTCTCTTTTCTTCTTTATTAGTCTTGCTAGCAGTCTATCAATTTTGTTGATCCTTTCAAAAACCCAGCTCCTGGATTCATTAATTTTTTGAAGGGTTTTTTTGTGTCTCTATTTCCTTCAGTTCTGCTCTGATTTTCGTTATTTCTTGCCTTCTGCTAGCTTTTGAATGTGTTTGCTCTTGCTTTTCTAGTTCTTTTAATTGTGACGTTAGGGTGTCAATTTTGGATCTTTCCTGCTTTCTCTTGTGGGCATTTAGTGCTATAAATTTCTCTTTACACACTGCTTTGAATGTGTCCCAGAGATTCTGGTATGTTGTGTCTTTGTTCTCACTGGTTTCAAAGAACATCTTTATTTCTGCCTTCATTTTGTTATGTACCCAGTAGTGATTCAGGAGCAGGTTGTTCAGTTTCCATGTAGTTGAGCGGTTTTGAGTGAGTTTCTTAATCCTGAGTTCTAGTTTGATTGCACTGTGGTCTGAGAGACAGTTTGTTACAATTTCTGTTCTTTTACATTTGCTGAGGAGAGCTTTATTTCCAACTATGTGGTCAATTTTGGAATAGGTGTGGTGTGGTGCTGAAAAAAATTTATATTCTGTTGATTTGGGGTGGAGAGTTCTGTAGATGTCAATTAGGGTCGCTTGGTGCAGAGCTGAGTTCAATTCCTGGGTATCCTTGTTAACTTTCTGTCTGGATGATCGGTCTAATGTTGACGGTGGGGTGTTAAAGTCTCCCATTATTATTGTGTGGGAGTCTAAGTCTCTTTATAGGTCACTCAGGACTTGCTTTATGAATCTGGGTGCTCCTGTATTGGTTGCATATATATTTAGGATAGTTAGCTCTTCTTGTTGAATTGATCCCTTTACCATTATGTAATGGCCTTCTTTGTCTCTTTTGATCTTTGTTGGTTTAAAGTCTGTTTTATCAGAGACTAGGATTGCAACCCCTGCCTTTTTTTGTTTTCCATTTGCTTGGTAGATCTTACTCCGTCCTTTTATTTTGAGCCTATATGTGTCTCTGCATGTGAGATGGGTTTCCTGAATACAGCACACTGATGGGTCTGGACTCTTTATCCAATTTGCCAGTCTGTGTCTTTTAATTGGAGCATTTAGTCCATTTGCATTTAAAGTTAATATTGTTATGTTTGAATTTGATCCTGTCATTATGATGTTAGCTGGTTATTGCTCGTTAGTTGATGCAGTTTCTTCTTAGTGTCGATGGTCTTTACAATTTGGCATGATTTCGCAGTGGCTGGTACCGGTTGTTCCTTTCCATGTTTAGTGCTTCCTTCAGGAGCTCTTTTAGGGCAGGCCTGGTGGTGACAAAATCTCTCAGCGTTTGCTTGTCTGTAAAGTATTTTATTTCTCCTTCACTTATGAAGCTTAGTTTGGCTGGATATGAAATTCTGGGTTGAAAATTCTTTTCTTAAAAATGTTGAATATCGGCCCCCACTCTCTTCTGGCTTGTAGAGTTTCTGCCGAGAGATCCGCTGTTAGTCTGATAGGCATCCCTTTGTGGATAACCCGACCTTTCTCTCTGGCTGCCCTTAACATTTTTTCCTTCATTTCAACTTTGGTGAATCTGACAATTATGTGTCTTGGAGTTGCTCTTCTCGAGGAGTATCTTTGTGGCGTTCTCTGTATTTCCTGAATGTGAACGTTGGCCTGCCTTGCTAGATTGGGAAGTTCTCCTGGATAATATCCTGCAGAGTGTTTTCCAACTTGGTTTCATTCTCCCCATCACTTTCAGGTACACCAATCAGACATAGATTTGGTCTTTTCACATAGTCCCATATTTCTTGGAGGCTTTGTTCGTTTCTTTTTATTCTTTTTTCTCTAAACTTCCCTTCTCGCTTCATTTCATTCATTTCATCTTCTATCACTCATACCCTTTATTCCAGTTGATTGCATCGGCTCCTGAGGCTTCTGCATTCTTCACCTAGTTCTCGAGCCTTGGCTTTCAGCTCCATCAGCTCCTTTAAGCACTTCTCTGTGTTGGTTATTCTAGTTATACATTCGTCTAAATTTTTTTCAAAGTTTTTAAATTTCTTTGCCTTTGGTTTGAATTTTCTCCTGTAGCTCGGAGTAGTTTGATCATCTGAAGCCTTCTTCTCTCAACTCATCAAAGTCATTCTCCGTCCAGCTTTGTTCCATTGCTGGTGAGGACCTGCATTCCTTTGGAGGAGGAGAGGAGCTCTGCTTTTTAGAGTTTCCAGTTTTTCTGCTCTGTTTTTTTCCCCATCTTTGTGGTTTTACCTACTTTTGGTCTTTGATGATGGTGATGTACAGATGGGTTTTTGGTGTGTATGTCCTTTCTGTTTGTTAGTTTTCCTTCTAACAGACAGGACCCTCAGCTACAGGTCTGTTGGAGTTTGCTAGAGGTCCACTCCAGACCCTGTTTGCCTGGGTATCAGCAGCGGAGGCTGCAGAACAGCGGATTTTCATGAACCGCGAATGCTGCTGTTTGATGGTTCCTCTGGAAGTTTTGTCTCAGAGGAGTACCTGGCCCTGTGAGGTGTCAGTCTGCCCCTACTCCTCGGGGGTGCCTCCCAGTTAGGCTGCTCGGGGGTCAGGTACCCACTTGAGGAGGCAGTCTGCCTGTTCTCAGATCTCCAGCTGCGTGCTGGGAGAACCACTACTCTCTTCAAAGCTGTCAGACAGGGACATTTAAGTCTGCAGAGGTTACTGCTGAATTTTTGTTTGTCTGTGCCCTGCCCCCAGAGGTGGAGCCTAGAGAGGCAGGCAGGGCTCCTTGAGCTGTGGTGGGCTCCACCCAGTTCCAGCTTCCTGGCTGCTTTGTTTACCTAAGCAAGCCTGTGCAATGGCAGGCGCCCCACCCCCAGCCTGGCTGCCGCATTGCAGTTTGATCTCAGACTGCTGTGCTAGCAACCAGGGAGACTCCGTGGGCGTAGAACCCTCCGAGCCAGGTACGGGACACAATCTCCTGGTGTGCCATTTTTTAAGCCCATCGGAAAAGCACAGTATTAGGGTGGGAGTGACCCGATTTTCCAGGTGCCGTCTGTCACCCCTTTCTTTGACTAAGAAAGGGAACTCTCTGACCCCTTGCTCTTCCCGCGTGAGGCAATGCCTTGCCCTGCTTCGGCTCACGCACGGTGCACTGCACCCACTGCCCTGCGCCCACTGTCTGGCACTCCCTAGTGAGATGAACCCGGTACCTCAGATGGAAATGCAGAAATCACCCGTCTTCTGCGTCGCTCGTGCTGGGAGCTGTAGACTGGAGCTGTTCCTATTTGGCCATCTTGGCTCCACCCCCTGGCATAATCATTCTTTATCAGACAATTGTAATAGCCTGCCTAGAAATAATAACATTGTTTGACCATAGGTAGAACTCCTTTTTTATACTATTTTGCAATTTGGCATGTGTCTATATACATTATTTTGTTATTGCTCATTCGCTTATTAAAAGTATTAATGAAATTCATAAAGATTTTTTGTTTTTAAGAGATACTGATTGAAAAAGAGGTTATACTCTGAATGCTTTGCTTTATGGTACAACTGTTAACATTACTGAGGGAAATTGTCAAGATTTCTTGAACAAGCTTTATGGAGGAAATTCAGTTAAATGAATTTATATCTACTCTTCTAAACTGATAATTTATTTCCCTTTTGTTGGAAAAGAATATAAATATATCCCTATTTCAAAATTAAATCTCTGTTGCTGTTATAATTTAGAAGTCAGCTTAAATCCAAGTACTTTATTATATCAACTGGTTTTTTTCTTCCTCCTCAAGTGAAGTCTAGCAGTCTCACCTTCCTGGGAATATTGACTTTTTTACCAGCAGTGTAGTTTGCAAGAGAGCCCTTGGGTCCAATTAGATCTTCCTTGAATTTTAACTCTGTTGAAAGTGAGGGTTTTACCTGAAGCTTGTTATTGTCTGAATAAGAAATAACATGTTCAAATTTATACAAAACTTCTTTTTTAATGGCTACAATATTATGTAGGATTTTATTTAGTGTATAAGTTGATTACTGGTGGTATTTGAGTATTGTATGTCTTTATTACTTGTATAAATCCTAGCACGAAGTACAAAATTTTCACTTGAATTTACATTTTAAAGGAGATTCAGCGATTGCAGGAGGACACTGATAAAGCCAACAAGCAATCATCTGTACTTGAGAGAGATAATCAAAGAATGGAAATACAAATAAAAGATCTTTCACAACAGGTTAGAATTTTTTTGTTTTCCTACTTTTAAAAACCTGACTGCCCAGTAATCTTTGAATCTGTTTGAAGGTATCTAAGATAGAACTACCACGTATGAAATTCTAATCAATTAGGAATAGTACTCAAGCAGAGTTGTAGCCTCATTGTTTCTTTTCATAGCCCCTCCCTTTTTTCAAATGTTTGATAAATTTTTAAATTATACGTATTGGTTGTAATAAATGAAGAAATAATTCAAAGATAAATAAAAGCTTTCTCCAATTTCTACCCCTCTACCCTCTGAAGTCCCAAAGTGTAGCTAAGTTAACAGACTGTTGTGTATTTTTTTCACATCCTTCTCTGTATGTGTATATACATGAGCATATATAAACATATGTAAGAATTATTTGATTTTACTGAAATAAAATTGGACTGTATGCATTACTCTGACACTTTTTTAACAAGCAAATCAATAAATTTAATGTCTCATTAATATATTTTACCCTAATTTGTATGTGTGTGTGTACGTCCACACAATGCACAAATATAAAAATTTCACATGAATGGCATTATATATATGCTTTTTGTTTAAATGTCTATTTTTCATGCTCTGCCCTATCATATATACAAAAGCACACACAAAAAATAGATACTTGTCTCTGTGGGTTTTATTTGATCATTGTTTTACCAAACTTGAGCCATGTTTTGGGAATTGTAATTTGGCTACTTTTTAATAAGTAATAGCCTTCAATACATACTTAAAAGTAATTTTATTCTATTAAAATTTGATGGTTTAGATTTTAATATCTAAGGTTGCTTTGTTTTTAAAGATAATTTGAGGCAGTACAAGTTGAAGGTTTTATAAGTAATGTTTTAATTTGAAAACTTTCATTCTAAACTTTTCCAGAATTGTAACTAATACTATTTTATAACATATTAAAACTTTGTTTTTAGATTAGAGTGCTTTTGATGGAACTTGAAGAAGCAAGGGGTAACCACGTAATTCGTGATGAGGAAGTAAGCTCTGCTGATATAAGTAGTTCATCTGAGGTAATATCACAGCATCTAGTATCTTACAGAAATATTGAAGAGCTTCAACAACAAAATCAGCGTCTCTTAGTGGCCCTTAGAGAGCTTGGGGAAACCAGAGAAAGAGAAGAACAAGAAACAACTTCATCCAAGTAAGCAGTCGAATACCTCAGCTTGTTGAGCAAACATTTATGAAAACCTCAGCTAGGCTCAGTGTCTCATGCCTGTAATCCCAACGTTTTGGGAGGCCTAAATGGGGTATCGTTTGAGCCCAGGAGGTCGAGACCAGCCTGGACGACATAGTGAGACCCTGTCTCAAAAAAAAGTAAAAAATTAGCTGCGTGTGGTGGCACATGTCTATGGTCCCAGCTACTCAGGAGGCAGGCTGAGGTGGGAGGATCACTTGAGCCCAGGAGGTTGAGGCTGCAGTGAAGCATGGTCATGCACTGCACTCTAAGTGGGATGACAGAGTAATACCCTGTTGCCCGCAAAAAAATCTGTGTGTTCCTAGCAGTGCTAGATACTTGGGATATAGTGATATAGGGAGGAAAGAATTGAGCAACAATACCAAACAAAAAATTTCTACTCCAAGACCTCAGGTTATGGGTAAGACAGATGTAATAAATAGACAATAAAATAGGCAAATAGACAATTTCCATTCAATGTGATTAGTGCCTATCTGTGGGATCATAGAGGTAGAAGACCTGTCCTAGATTTCAGGGAGCAGACCGGCTTCATGGAGAACCTGGAGAACTATGTAAGAATTAGTCAGAGATTTTTTCAAAAAACATGTATAATGCCTTCTAGAAGAGGAAGAATGGCTAAGAAAGCAAGAAGACTAGAGTTTGGACTGAGTGGAACTGATTTAATTTTTTACAAACACATTTTTCAGATTGCATTGGTAAGTATAAGTACCTGAGTCGTGTGTGGTGGGGATTTAAAAAGTAGTTCATAAAATACTCAGCATGAAAAAAAAGGATGAGAGGGACAAAAATGGTATACTTAATGGTAGGCAAGGATGCTTGGTTAATTACAGTAGAAATTACAATCAGCTAACTCTCAGTTCAGTCCTGTGAATTAGGCCGACTTTTTCTGCAGAATCACTGAGCTTCAGCTCAAACTTGAGAGCGCCCTCACTGAACTAGAACAACTCCGCAAATCACGACAGCATCAAATGCAGCTTGTTGATTCCATAGTTCGTCAGCGTGATATGTACCGTATTTTATTGTCACAAACAACAGGAGTTGCCATTCCATTACATGGTAGGTTTTTATAGAGTTATTTTAAGGAATAATTTAGAAATGTATATTAAGGGATTAATTTTGCAACATAAGCAATAGCCACTCTAATGATGGTAGCTTCAAATTTGACTACCATATATGATTGCTTATAACATCCCATCAACTGTAAAACATACCATTATTTTATATATTACTAAAAAGGAATGCTTTCTATTGTTGAAAAAGGTGCATCTCAGAATCAATGAATTACAGTATCTATTTTGGTTATGTTTTAATGACCAAAACAGATATGTTTTAACCCATAAATACTGAATTATCTCTAATAACCATCAAAAAATCTTAATACATTGTTTAGTAGACTCCTTATTTAAAAACTCCCATAATCTTATTATTTCAATAAGTGTAGCTTGTTTATTTGGTAATAGTGTATTTGCAAAGAAGTGTTAGATTAAAACTGATTTATGAAAGCCAACAAAGCATTTTATTAGTCTTTACTTTCCTGAAGCTTCAAGCTTAGATGATATTTCTCTTGCATCAACTCCAAAACGTCCAAGTACATCACAGACTGTTTCCACTCCTGCTCCAGTACCTGTTATTGAATCAACAGAGGCTGTAGAGGCTAAGGCTGCCCTTAAACAGGTAAAGATCACACCTTTGTCCTCGGTTAGGTTTTTAGAGAACACAGTGTTACCTTCTCATAATCTCCAATATTTAGTTGCAGGAAATTTTTGAGAACTACAAAAAAGAAAAAGCAGAAAATGAAAAAATACAAAATGAGCAGCTTGAGAAACTTCAAGAACAAGTTACAGATTTACGATCACAAAATACCAAAATTTCTACCCAGCTAGATTTTGCTTCTAAACGGTAAGTTTTCTTTTATTTCAAATTAATTAAGTCTAAATGTTATACTTCATAATTCAAATCATTTAAATTCAAGAGCTGATTTGCAATAGTGTTGCTTTTTTTGTGAACTGTGTTCCAGAATGAGAACCTCTGGTAGTTCATTTTTTTCATATTGATTAATGATTCTCTAGGCAGTGCTAAGAGTTTAGCTTGTTTAATAAGTTGAGGCCAGGTGCGGCGGCTCACACCTGTAATCCCAGCACTTTGGGAAGCCGAGGCAGGTGGGTCATTTGAGGGCAGGAATTCAAGACCAGCCTGGCCAACATGGTGAAACCCCGTCTCTACTAAAAATACAAAAATTAGCTGAGTGACAGTGGTGCATGCTTGTAATCCCAGCTACTCAGGAGGCTGAGGCAGGAGAATCGCTTGAGCCCAGGAGGCAGTGGTTGCGGTGAGCCAAGATCGGGCCACTGTACTCCAGTCTGGGCGAGAGAGAGATTCTGTCTCAAAAAAATAAAAATAAGTTGAAGTTCATGTGAAGAATGTTGGTAGTTTCCCTTCCTAAGATTGAAGGACTTGTTTCGGTAGGACTTAATTCTTTTATAAATGCACCAGACGATGAGAGAAATTGGAGCAAATTATATTCCACCTTTTCTATTCTAGGTAGAAGAGAAGCAAGTGCTATGTAGTTTTAGGAGAATTAATTTTCTTGGTCACATCCAAAGAAATAATAATAAATATTTCATTATTATTTGTTATTAGATTCATTGAATGCTTGTTAGTTTAGTTTGTTAGGACAACATTTATTTTTATATAGTACATGATAAAACTTTCTGTTTTATAGCAGGCAGGATATATTGCAGGCAGTTACCCCTATACATCTAATAGTTCAGCAACCCCAATTAAAGCACTTCTTTTTTCTGTGTTGATAACCTCTAGCCAGCCATTATGTAAGCTTTCAAGCACATAAGAAAATAAAACTGAGGATTATAGAAGAAAAAAGGATTAGCAAAAATCCATCACTAACCCTGTATAATAACTTAATTTGCATACTGCATTGTAGTGGGTGTCTGGTGTTATCAATATTGGATTATCATCATTTTAAATATAATTGATTTTTTTTAAATGAGATTAAAAAGTTACTTAGCATGAAATACTTTGCTTACTTAGAACTTGAACCACTACATTTGGAATTGGGAAAAAAGAATAAAGGTTTTACCTTATTACACAAGCCACTTTTTCATAAATCATAAAATTAACCCCTTTCCCATTTAGAAAGAAAAAGTGCAGCTTGCTGCCAGCCCTCATTTAATTAGCATGCTGTTTGAGGTTGAGGCAACTCTGACAGATTTTCAGTGTGAAAATAAAATATAAAAACTATTCCTGGAGTTATTTCTAAGCAGAACTCAATTTAACAGAAATATATATGATGTTACATTAGGATTAGAGGCAATATTCTCAGGGCATTTGGGGAAACGGGTTAAGCTATTGTGAAGTTTCTTCAAGGAATTAAGCTAGGATATCATTTCAGTTACTTATAGAATTACTTTTTTCATACCAGTTATGAAATGCTGCAAGATAATGTTGAAGGATATCGTCGAGAAATAACATCACTTCATGAGAGAAATCAGAAACTCACTGCCACAACTCAAAAGCAAGAACAGATTATCAATACGATGACTCAAGATTTGAGAGGAGCAAATGAGAAGCTAGCTGTCGCGGAAGTGAGTCCAATATCCCTTGTCCAACTTGCATTATAAGTTGCATTTGACATTTCTTTAGTTTTTCCTTTGAATTTTACTCACTGATAGGACTTAGGTATTTAAGAAGTTTGTAGATTACACCAAGTAATTAATACATAGTTTACAAATAGCCAGTATGCGTTGGTGGGGTGATTGTTTCTATTAAGATAGAAGAGGGAAAGGAATTTGTTTTTCTGCTGGACTAAGATATACTCGCAAGTCTTGCATTTCAAAATAAATTTATAGGTCAGTGTTTGGTTCTAACAAACACGAATTTTTTTTTTTTTTTTCTTGAGACAGAGTCTCACTCTGTCGCCCAGGCTGGAGTGCAGTGGCACAATCTTGGCTCACTGCAAGCTCCTCCTCCCAGGTTTAAGCCATTCTCCTCCCTCAGCCTCCTGAGTAGCTGGGACTTCAGGCTCCCGCCACCACACCTGGTTAATGTTTTGTATTTTTAGTAGAGATGGGGTTTCACTGTGTTAGCCAGGATGATCTCGATCTCCTGACCTCATGATCCGCCCGCCTTAGCCTCCCAAAGTGCTGGGATTACAGGCATGAGCCACCGCGCCTGGCCAGACGAATATGTTTTATTCATTCTTGCTCATCTGTAATGAAAGGCAATATAAAAATTACATTGCATTGAATTTATATTTCTGAATTTTAACTTGAATATAAATGTCCATTTGAAATTATTACTTTTAACTAAATACTTAGTTCTGTGATGATAAATTTTTTATATAGTTTTCTTTGTTATTCAGTTATCTCTTCTATCTTGGATCATTACTTGTAAGCTAGGTATAGTTGTCCCCCATTTTACCTGTGTAAAACAGACTCAAGAGCTAATGTATAATTTGCCTATTTTGGGACAGTCATGAGAGATGGGTTGGTTAGGACTTGACCCATGTCTTATAATGCTGTTATAAGGCTGTATTCTTTATTTTTATCTTGCTCCAACTCCATTGTGAGGAGTGGGCAGCAGCACTTTTTCGAACTGGTAGAGTGAATTTTATCATTGATCATTTATATGAATCATTGTGTGTAAATATGAGTACTCTGAGCTTTCAAAACACTCTCCCTGGTCCCCTTGAGACTCAGACTGTAGGGGTTGAGGAGAGGGAGAAACTTTAAATAGATCAATCATCACTTTTAAACAGGTACTTTGAAACCAGCTTGGATTCTAAAAGTTACATAATTTAATAGTAGTCAGGTATGATTATAGCAGTCATGCAATTCTGCTTTCTTCTTCTCACATACTAAATTTTTCTTGCTGTTATTTTTTAAAGTGTGGATTGTTAGAGCAAGGAACCATAAGTATTTGTAATTGAAAGATTTTTTCATTGATCATCCCCAATAATTTTTGCTTCATATTTTAGCACATGAAACTAAGTTTTGTATTTCCTTATACAATGAGGAGGTATAGTCTGTAAGAGCATTAAAAAAAAGTAGTGATGTATGAATCATTTTAATTTTATAATCTTAATATATTTGACACCATGTTTTTCAGCATTTTTATTTCATTTCTACTTATGTTTAGGTAAGAGCAGAAAATTTGAAGAAGGAAAAGGAAATGCTTAAATTGTCTGAAGTTCGTCTTTCTCAGCAAAGAGAGTCTTTGTTAGCTGAACAAAGGGGACAAAACTTACTGCTAACTAATCTGCAAACAATTCAGGTAACCAAATAGAAAACCTATGTAGAAAAAATGTGTAAAAGTTAAATTCAGATTATTTTTGTATCCTCTCAATTTCCTTAATTAGAAAATTTATCCATCACTTTTGTCATCCATTATGATCATTGAATTTTGGAGTTTATTAAGATATTTCAGTATTTTAAATAAAATATTGAAAGAGAATTGATTGAAACCATACATTGGTAAGTCCTCAGGTATATTTACAGTGTCCTGTGCAGTTTTACTATTTATAAGATTAATTCTTTGGTTTTTATTTTCTTTAAAACTTTGGGAAATCTGAATGATGATTATAATCCATTTCTTTCCTGTATAATAGATGTTTTAATATGAAAAATACCAGAATACTTTCTTGATAAATAGTGTAGATTTTAGCTGCTTCATGTAGAAATGGGTTGTAATACTGTAATTCTTTCTTGCCTTCAATTTTTATTTTTTTGTATTGTCTTTTTCTTAAGCATAACCAAAAATCTTTTCTTTGCTTTAGGGAATACTGGAACGATCTGAAACAGAAACCAAACAAAGGCTTAGTAGCCAGATAGAAAAACTGGAACATGAGATCTCTCATCTAAAGAAGAAGTTGGAAAATGAGGTGGAACAAAGGCATACACTTACTAGAAATCTAGATGTGAGTCCATCAGAGTTCTAAATTTCTGTAGTGTGTTTATGTTCAGTAATTAATCTGGTGTGTGGACAGTCTGCCAACCAAGATGAAGCATGATTTTGAAAAACTTTCTAAGTTTTTCTTGCCTCACTCTATACCCAGCAATTTTTTTATTGGGTGCCATATATTGTGAGTTTTACCATGTTGGGTGCTGAATATTTTTGTATTCCTTTAAATCTTCTTGAGCTTTATTCTGAGATGCAGTAAAGTTAATTTAAAATGATTTGATTCTTCTGACTTTTGCCTTTTATGATGTATTAGGTGGGCCCAGAGCAGTGTGCATTCTGGAACTGAGGCCAATACTTTCATGAGTACTAGTGCCAGTGTCCATTGCAATTGTGGGGTTTTTTTAGTCTGGCTGCGGAACAGGCATTATTCTTGACTTTCTTTGAGTGACAGGTATTCTTCACTCTTAATTCCTTTGGACAGTTCTTCCCCTGTCTGGGGTAAGCTCCTTATATATTTGCAGCGATCGCTACTCTGATGAATATTTAAGGAGGACCCTCTGTAGAGCTCCAGGGTACTCTGTGTGTGCAAGTCTCCTGTCTTATATTCTGTCTTACAAATTTGAGCTGCTTTGGTCTCCCTGGACTCTCAGATCTGTGTTCTCAATTCAGAGAGTCTCTTGGGCTCTGCCTTATTTCCTCTTCCCTGTGTCATAGCCTGGAAACTTTTAAATCCGTAAACCAAGGCAATCTAAGGTTCACCTCTTTTGTTTTCTGTCTCAGGGATCTCAGTTGTTTCATGTGTTTTGTCTGGGTTTTTTGGCTGTTTCAGGTGTGACGGTAAATCTGTTTTCTATTACTCTCTCTTGGCCAAGCTCCAAAGGTCTATAAAAAGATAGTTTGAACCTTTAGTTACTTAGGAACCTAAAGAGTGTTATAAGGTTAATGTATTTTATAGGTTCAACTTTTAGATACAAAGAGACAACTGGATACAGAGACAAATCTTCATCTTAACACAAAAGAACTATTAAAAAATGCTCAAAAAGAAATTGCCACATTGAAACAGCACCTCAGTAATATGGAAGTCCAACTTGCTTCTCAGTCTTCACAGAGAACTGGTAAAGGTAAATAAAATAAGTAGACCAATATAATTGTAAATAAATAAGTACTTCTTAGGATTATAATATATCCTGTCAGTAAATAGCCTTATTCTTTGTGAATGCTAGTAAAATGAAACAAACAAACAAAAACCCCAACTTTTTGTTTATATAGTGGTACTCAGTTTTGGGCCTAAACTAGTAAATTTGCTGTCTTAAAAGATTCAGAATAGTTCGGCTTGGCATTTGATCATGGTATGTACCCAGTTTTCTAATTCTTGAAACTATTTATTGATACTTTAAAAATTATTCTTTCTGAAGAGGGTTGTTTGATTTTTTAACCCAGGCCCCTTGGAAATAAGGTTGCATACCAAATCTGCAAGAATAAGTTTCTCTTAAAGAATGAATTGATTTGTGATCTCCTTTAAAGCAGTATTCCCAATATTTGCTCATTGGTAGCCTCAGGTAAAAGATTTGTTTCATAGATTTTGCTTCCCTTTTTAAATACATCATTTCAAGTTCAGAGCCTTTGTGTCTTGATAATCTTTCTATATGGTTTTATTTCTTTTTTTTTTTTTTTTTTTTTCTTTTTGACACGGAGTCTTGCATGTTGCCCAGGTTGGAGTGCAGTGGCATGATCTCAGCTCACTGTAAGCTCTGCCTCCCAGGTTCACGCCATTCTCCTGCTTCAGCCTCCCACGTAGCTGGGACTACAGGTGGCCGCCACTATGCACAGCTAATTTTTTGTATTTTTTTTTTTTTTTTTTTTTTTAGTAGAGACAGGGTTTCACCATGTTAGCCAGGAGGGTCTCGATCTCCTGAGCTTGTGATCTGCCTGCCTTGGCCTCCCAAAGTGCTGGGATTACAGGCGTGAGCCACAGTGCCTGACCAGTTTTATTTCTTAACACAAGGGAAATAAATAACTAATAATTGTATGCAGACTTTCTGATTTACACAGTTTTTCAACCTATGGTGCAAAAGCAGTACACATTCAGTAGAAACTACTTCAGTACAGTATTTGTTCAGTAAATTACATGCGATACTCAACACTTCATTATAAAACAGGCTTTGTGTTAGATGATTTTGCCCAACTGTAGGCTAATGTAAGTGTCTGAGCACATTTAAGGTAGTCTAGGCTAAGCTATAAGCTAAGCTCTGGTGTTCAGTGAGTTAGGTATATTAAATGCATTTTCAACTCATGATAGTTTCAAATTATGATGAGTTTATCGGGATGTGTCCCACTGGGAGTAGAGAAGCATCTCTCTGTTTCTGTCCATATATACAGACACATAAATATCTGATCCATATAAATAATGGGTATATAATTATCTAGTAGATAATTATATACTTTCCTGTTGATATCATGTGATAAAACATTCTTTCCAGTTTACAGTTTTCTGCCTATTTTATGTACTTACGATAAAAATTGGGCTAAATTTTAGATTTAAGATTTAGTGTTTTAGAGTAAATAATGTTTAATTATTGGGAGAACCCACCCCCAGTATTTCAACGTAGGTTCTTTCTATTTTCCATAAGTGTCGGCTGGCTGAGAAATAGAGACGGTACAAAGAGAGGAATTTTACAGCTGGGCCGCCAGGAGTGACATCACATATCTAGGATTGTGATGCCCGCCTGAGTCTCAGACCAGCAAGTTTTTATTAAGGGTTTTAAAAGGAGAGGGAGTGTAAGAACAGAGAGTAGGTACAAAGATCACATGCTTCAAAGAGCAAAAGCAGAACCACTGATAAAGTTCTAACAAAGATCACAGGGCAAAGGGCAAAAGCAGAACCACTGATAAGGGTCTGTATTCAGTGGTGCATGTATTGTCTTCATAAACATCTTAAACAACAGAAAACGGGGTTCGAGAGCAGAGAACCAGTCTGACCACAAATTTACCAGGGCTGAGTTTTCCCAACCCTAGTAAGCCTGAGGGTTCTGCAGGAGACCAGGGCTTATCTCAGTCCTTATCTCAACTGCACAAGACAGACATTCCCAGAGTGGCTATTCATAGACCTCCCCCCAGGGACGAATTCTTTTCCCAGGGTATTAATATTCCTTACTAGGAAAAGAATTTAGCAATATCTCTCCTACTTGCACGTCTGTTTATAGGCCCTCTGCAAGAAGAAAAATATGGCTCTTTTTGCCCTACCCCGCAGGCAGTCAGACCTTACGGTTGTCTTCCCTTGTTCCATAAAAATCGCTATTATTCTGTTCTTTTTCAAGGTGCACTGATTTCATATTGTTCAAACACACGTTTTACAATCAATTTGTACAGTTAACACAGTTATCACAGTGGTCTTGAGGTGACATACATCCACAACTTAGGAAGATAATAGGATTAACAGATTAAAGACAGGCATAAGAAATTATAAAAGTATTATTTGAGAACTGATAAATGTCCATATTAAGATGAAATCATCACAATTTACATTCCTCTGTCGCGGCTCCAGCTGGTCCCTCCGTTCGGGTTCCCTGACTTCCCGTAACATTTAATAAATTAAGAATTCTGTCATTTCCTCATATAGCTAACTCAGTTTAGTGGAAGTATTTGATTGTTCTCTTTTGACTATCCTTGTCTTAATTTTTGTAACAGATTTAAATGATTAATATTTGAATTTTTTTGTTTTTGAGGAAGTAACATAACAAAGTACCTGCTTTTATTTTGGTATTCGGCATGGATTGAAATATACTTTCTAAATATATCTGTATTTGAACCTTAATGCTAATTTCATAAGCTCTTTATAACAGTCATCTCTAATACTATTGAAAATGTTAATTTTAACAGAGCTGTTATATCTTTTAGGTCAGCCTAGCAACAAAGAAGATGTGGATGATCTTGTAAGTCAGCTAAGACAGACAGAAGAGCAGGTGAATGACTTAAAGGAGAGACTCAAAACAAGTACGAGCAATGTGGAACAATATCGAGCAATGGTTACTAGTTTAGAAGAATCCCTGAATAAGGAAAAACAGGTATGTATAATTCTGAACCCAGAATTCAGTCTCAACACATTTGTTAACTTTGTTTTTAGTAACTAGAGGACTGCTTTGTAAGGCACTGGTATGAATTAGACCAGGATCATTGCCTTTAACCTTGTGAAAGTACTTGAGTCTCATAAGCCAGATAAAACAAAAACACACAAAATTCATGAAGCAAGGAGGTTATCCTTGCTGTAGGAATGGTCCAGATCAAATGTTGAGGAGAATGAGAGGTAGGGATTGTTGTCTTCTGGGTATGCATGCCTTCACAAGAGAGATGGCATTTGTGCAGGCAAAGCCTTGATTGAAGGTATCTGTATAGGCAAATAGTGTAGAAAGGTATTTTATGTAATGGGAACCCTCAGCCATGGTAGAAAGGCTTCAGAAGATGACAATTTGTAAAGTGAGTAGTGAGGGGATACAGTTATAAATGTAGTTGATAATCAAATATGAAAGGTTTTGAATATCATGTTAAATTATATTCTGTAGGTTTATTAAGAGCCATTGATTTTTTTAACATGTCATAATCAGATTTTTTTTTTTTTTTTTTTTTTGGTTAGAAAATTAATGTGGTAGATTGGAAGATACAGTGTTCATTTTGAAGGCTGTAGCAATAGTCTAGGGCTTCAATTTTAAAAGATCCTTTTGTGGTTGACATCATTGTAAAGAAATCAAAATATGTGAGGAAAATACCTTTCGATTGTAGAATAGATGGATTTGGCAAGTGGATATGAGGATTGAGGGAGAAATGAGAGATTGGAAATTTCATTTCAAAAGAGAAAAATGGCCAGTAGCCAAGTTGAAAGGTAAATGCTTGTAGATTTATATGGTGTTTTTGCTTGTTGTTGAATCTTCTAATCACCTTCGATGGATTCTTTTTTTAATATACAACAAACATTAATTTTATTACTTCTCAAATTAGCTTTGATTTGGAGAAAATAATTGTATAACTTTAAATGTGTGTAATTTTTATATCCTACTGTTTGTAATATGGTAAAGGTGACAGAAGAAGTGCGTAAGAATATTGAAGTTCGTTTAAAAGAGTCAGCTGAATTTCAGACGCAGTTGGAAAAGAAGTTGATGGAAGTAGAGAAGGAAAAACAAGAACTTCAGGATGATAAAAGAAGAGCCATAGAGAGCATGGAACAACAGGTGAATAGGTTAACCATATTAATTTTTTTTTTTTTACTTGTAAGGATTTGAATTCTTTTAACTAAGTCATTAGTTGCCATTTAGTTCATCTCAACAGAAATTTATTGAACACATAGGCAAAATTTTAGTTTTATGTTTTACTCTTTTCTGTACCTCTATATACATTTCCTATTGAAATTTTTAGACTACTTTACAGAAATAGGTATCAGTGGTTCTTTTTAAAAGCCCCTACTGGAGACTTGACTTTTGCAAATGTTAGGGAATGGATATGGAGTTGCAAAATGGATTAAATCAGGGTGTAAGCATTTTAAATTTAGCAGCAGTTTTTTGGGCTAATTGGGTCTTAAAAAATGAGACTTCAATTTAGTAACACTACAATACAGTATTTTCCAAGTAAGTTTGCAATTAATTTTGGTTTTAATCTTGTTCTTTCTACTTAGTTATCTGAATTGAAGAAAACACTTTCTAGTGTTCAGAATGAAGTACAAGAAGCTCTTCAGAGAGCAAGCACAGCTTTAAGTAATGAGCAGCAAGCCAGACGTGACTGTCAGGAACAAGTAAGTATAGCCAATTATTGAGAAATGAGCTTTGATCCTAGAGAATGATTCTTGAAGTATATTTATGCATTATGAGAACTGGTGGACCTTGCAAAAATTCAAGATAATTTCCACTTTTGTGGAACTTAGACAAGACAAATTGAAAAGTATAGATGAAGGCTAAAAATAAATACATAGGGCAATATTTATTAACAAAGAATCTTGACAATGGGAAAACAAAAACAGGAATAGGAGACTAAAATTTGTACTTGGCTCTCATTTGCGAAGATTATTTTACTATTGTCCTTCACTAGATCTGATTATAAAATTATAGATACAGTTCATTAGAGGCAACCTTTCCTTAAAACAAGAACCTCTTGATAACATTGTTAATGCATTACCAAGTTTGCACAGATATCTATATACTATTTATAAAATGTTTAAAAAGTGTCATTATTTTGAGTGTATGTATGTATGTGCACAGTGTTGAAGCTTTTTATAATATTTTTATGAACAGGAAATGATAAAACAATTCAGGAGTGAGAGTTACTAAAATGGTAGGATGGGATAGGAGTACATTTGAGCATATTGGTAATGTTCTTATTTTAAGTTGGGTGTCATGTTAATAGCTATTCATTTGCTTACTATTCTTTATTGCCTATATATATGTAACATGTATATTGCTATTTTAAAATGTAATACAGGGAAGAAATGCTTTAAAGTAAATTTCATTAAAATCAATGGATCTATAATTTAGTATTTATATAGCTGAGCTATGTTTAGCTTCTTATATCAAAAAGTTTGTCCAAATTGCTACAGTCTTCTAAGTTTCACTTCTGACAGTTTTATAATATTAAGTAGCTAAAGCATTAACTTTTAATTATTTTCTTATTTTGCTACATTTAGATTGTCTTTACTTTTATTATTTAAAAAGTCCAGTGTGTATCTTTGGACAAGTGCCAACTAGTTTTATGGATTTTTAATCTTTGGTATCAATTGGGTAATAATTTCTTGTAGGCTAAAATAGCTGTGGAAGCTCAGAATAAGTATGAGAGAGAATTGATGCTGCATGCTGCTGATGTTGAAGCTCTACAAGCTGCGAAGGAGCAGGTTTCAAAAATGGCATCAGTCCGTCAGCATTTGGAAGAAACAACACAGAAAGCAGAATCACAGTTGTTGGAGTGTAAAGCATCTTGGGAGGAAAGAGAGAGAATGTTAAAGGTATTATTGTAAATCTGAATAGAATATTCTGACTAATTGAAAGAGTTGTTGTTTTATTTATTTTTTAATGTTTTGAGATGGAGCGTCGCTCTGTCACCCATGCTGGAGTGCAATGGCGTGATATTGGGTCACTGCAATCTCTGCCTCCCGGGTTCAGGCAATTCTCCTGCCTCAGCCTCCCAAGTAGTTGGGATTACAGGCGTTAGCCACCGCTCCTGGCCAAGTCGTTTTCTTAAAATGTGCATTGGAAAATCTGCTATTGTGATAGACTCTTGGCTTGCAGGATGAAGTTTCCAAATGTGTATGTCGCTGTGAAGATCTGGAGAAACAAAACAGATTACTTCATGATCAGATCGAAAAATTAAGTGACAAGGTCGTTGCCTCTGTGAAGGAAGGTGTACAAGGTCCACTGAATGTATCTCTCAGTGAAGAAGGAAAATCTCAAGAACAAATTTTGGAAATTCTCAGGTAAATCATGTTTTTACTGCTTCATTTCTGTGGTATAACAACTATGAAATGAAACTACAAATGCATAAATCAGAGAAAGAGATTATACATGATTTTGATATAAAGTTCATTCTTTTATTTGTCAAAGAACTCATAACTTTTAACACTTACACATATTAAACAAGTGACTTTAAAGTTGAATCTGATAGTAAGAACTAGAGCAGTTTTCTCTTGAAAAACTGAATTCCTTTCAGATCATTTTAGAGAGAAACATTCTAAAGCCAGTGTCTATAAAAGAAAATAGAAATGTATCTCCCATTATTATTTATTATTAATGAAAACATGTAATAATGATTTTTGTCATCTTTCCAAATTACCCACGTTTTGAAATGTTGGCTTTTTAAAATTCACATAAAATTTTAATATCTGTATTTTTGTAGATTTATACGACGAGAAAAAGAAATTGCTGAAACTAGGTTTGAGGTGGCTCAGGTTGAGAGTCTGCGTTATCGACAAAGGGTTGAACTTTTAGAAAGAGAGCTGCAGGAACTGCAAGATAGTCTAAATGCTGAGAGGGAGAAAGTCCAGGTAGGTATACTAAGCTTTAAGAAAGCACTTGTTAAATCAAAAGAGAAGCACTCATTTATATCTCTACCATTTAACGTAACATAAAATTTAACTTGAAGTAAGCATTCTTCTAAGCTTGTAAATTCATTAAGCATTTGTTAAACGCTAATATAGTATAGTGCTTAAAAGTAAAGGCTCTGTAACCAAGCTGCCTGGTTTCAGATTCTAGCTTCATACCATTAGCTGTGGCCTTGGGTACGTTGTTTAACTTCCCTGCTCTTAGTTTCTTCATCTGTAATATTTGGATAATAATGAGGATTAATTGAGTTTGTGCACATGAAGCATTTAGAAGCATGTCTGGTATGTAGTGGGTGCTTAATAAATTCCAGCTATCTTAATTTATTATAGTTTTGGTTTATACATGTGGATAGTCATTCTAGGATAAAGTGATTTAAACTGCTACAGAATATCTTTCTCACCCAAGGAGCAAAAACTAGTAAAAACTAACAACCAAAGGAAAAGAAGCTGTGGTAGTGAAATGGATGGTAATAACACAAGCTTGACTCCTTACCCCACAGTACCACCCAAAGCTTATTGTTGAGTTACTTCATTCTTAGGAGCTATAGTAATATACCCCCACATCTAGAAGGAAGGAAATTAATATCTTAAAACATTTACCTTCTTTTTACTGATGCGTAGTCAAAATGACTGTTAAGAAGAAACCATTGAACAGGGAAAAGTAAATAATGAAGTTTATGGGATTTATGTGTTCAGCAAAAGCTAAAGGTTTCAGAATTATATCCTGTTTAATTCAAATGTATCTCACCATGGAAATAATAGAGCCTCCAGTTCAACAGAGTTAATAGTTGGAGGAAAAGGGACAAAATCAGAGTCTCTAACAAAGACTGCATATTGTTCAGTCTTTTCTGCTTCCTTTTTTATTCCTTTGGGCTATAGAAAGTAAATACTAGAAAATGCCTGCCCACGAACAAGTTCACAGGGGGAAGCCAACTCTTAAATACAGGAAGAAGAGAGTCAACAAGTAACATAGATTATATAAAAAATAATATAATGTGCCGGGTGTGGTGGCTCATGCCTGTAATCCCAGCACTTTGGGAGGCCGAGGCGGGTGGATCACGAGGTCAGGAGATTGAGACCGTCCTGGCTAACACGGTGAAACCCCATCTCTACTAAAAATACAAAATAATTAGCCGGGCATGGTGGCGGGCACCTATAGTCCCAGCTACTCGGGAGGCTGAGGCGGGAGAATGGTGTTAACCCAGGAGGCGGAGCTTGCAGTGAGCTGAGATCACGCCACTGGACTCCAGTCTGGGCGACAGAGCAAGACTCCATCTCAAAAAAAAAAATTATAATAATAATGTAATGTCTGTCTAAGCATGAACAGTGTAGTATGGCAACCATGAAATATGCTATAGCTTTAAAAATAGTGGGGGAAGAAAGTAATACCAAGTGCAGAAGATGGATAATTATAACCTATGAGAAGGAAAAAACACTTCACAGATAATTCAGTAAAATTTCTCATAGCCAAAGTGATGAAACAGTGGATCAAAATGAAGAGAGATTTCTGAACAAGAGGGAATAAACTGAGGATTAGAATAACATTTTAGAAGTAATGAATTTAGTGCAGCTAGGAAAAAAAGATACAGAAAGGTAAATAGAGATTTGGATTAATGTTTTTACCTAATGTTAATACTTTGTTGGTGGGATTTGTAGCATCTTTTCACTTTTATCTTTGTAATTCTTGTATTTGTTTAAAGTCTGCAGTTAGCATGCCTCACAGAAAAGTAAACGTGAACTTTCAAAAATTTTAGTTCTAAAAGTTGAAACTTAAATCCTCTTTACTTTGTCATAGGGAGGATTTGAGCTCATAGGAACAGGTAGACTTTCAACTATTGTTAGATGTTGGTATGTATATTTATTTGACATGTTTAGGTAACTGCAAAGACAATGGCTCAGCATGAAGAACTGATGAAGAAAACTGAAACAATGAATGTAGTTATGGAGACCAATAAAATGCTAAGAGAAGAAAAGGAGAGACTAGAACAGGATCTACAGCAAATGCAAGCAAAGGTTTGTTGCTTGGTTATCAAGAGTGGAAGCATGTTATTTTTAATAATAAGTGAATTTTTACATTTGTCGTTAAATATTGGCATGATTTTCAGGTGAGGAAACTGGAGTTAGATATTTTACCCTTACAAGAAGCAAATGCTGAGCTGAGTGAGAAAAGTGGTATGTTGCAGGCAGAGAAGAAGCTGTTAGAAGAGGATGTCAAACGTTGGAAAGCACGTAACCAGGTAAATGCAGTTAAAACTCTTCCAAAACATGGAAACACGTGTTTTTAATAATAGGGGAAACTTAGGGGAATAAAAATATTTGAGGAACTAGTGAAAATTATTGTGTTTATTAGTGAAAGTCTATTATGTTATTAATACACGTAAATACGTGACATGTTAAACTTATAACCCAATTTATAAAAAATTTTGGTTACATTATGTATATTTCTAAAAGGCAGTTATTTTCCATAATTTTAAAGTTTTAGGCTTTCATTTTATCTCAAAAATATTTTTATACGTGAAAATAGAAATCTGAGGCCAGCCGGGCGCGGTGGCTCACGCTTGTAATCCCAGCACTTTGGGAGGCCGAGGCGGGCGGATCATGAGGTCAGGAGATCGAGACTACGGTGAAACCCCGTCTCTACTAAAAATACAAAAAATTAGCCGGGCGTGGTGGCGGGCGCCTGTAGTCCCAGCTACTCGGAGAGGCTGAGGCAGGAGAATGGCGTGAACCCGGGAGACGGAGCTTGCAGTGAGCAGAGATTGCGCCACTGCACTCCAGCCTGGGCAACAGAGCGAGACTCCGTCTCAAAAAAAAAAAAAAAAAAAAGAAATCTGAGGCCAGACATGGTGGCTCATGCCTATAATCCCAGCACTTTCGGAGGCCAAGATGGGAGGATTGCTTGAGCCCAGAAGTTTGAGACCAGCCTGGGCAATGTAGTGAGACTCCATCTCTACAAAAAATTAAACATTAGCTGGGCGTGGTGGTACATGCCTGTAGTCCCATCTACTTGGGAGGCTGAGGTCAGAGGATTACTTGAGCCCAGGAGGTCGAAGCTGCAGTGAGTTGTGATCATGCCACTGCATGCTAGCCTGGGTGAGAGAGGGAGATCCTGTCTCAAAAAAAAAAAGCAAAATAGGAATCTGTATAATTTATTGAATTTATTAAAGCACTTTAAAAAGACTTGTTCACTGGAACGTTTTTAGGGAGATGAAACCATGTAACATACTGTGGTTAGAAACTCCAGCCCTTTATTCAAACAAAAGTTTAGAAATCTGCCTTGCATGTATTATTTATATGACTTGGGAGAGTTTCTTAACCTCTTGGAGCTTTAGTTTTCCCTTACCACCTTTCGTGTGATAAAAATTTAACAAATGTGAAGCACATTACCTGGCATCTACAGAAGGTTTGTGTGTTTAACTTGTAATGCATTGTCTATATTTTTCTTCTTGTAAATGTCACTTCAATGAAATTAGGTACTTAATATTGAAAGTTTTGATTCTTCAGATCCCTTTATTTGGCTTCATTGTAACTAAAATGAAATGTTTATTCACAAATATGAAAAAATAACGAGCATTTAATGACATTTGATTTTTTTTTCCTCTTCTATTTTGGGTAGACTTCTTAGCCAAACAAACCAAAGCTTAGTTTGATCTTAGTATCTTGTAGTTCCATGCTTGATTACTTTACATGCAGGACACCTAATGTAAACATAATCAGGTATTCTGCCATTTTATTATAGCACATTTGTTTCATAAAACCTAAAAAAATCAAGTATGCATTTTTGTTATTCTAGCATCTAGTAAGTCAACAGAAAGATCCAGATACAGAAGAATATCGGAAGCTCCTTTCTGAAAAGGAAGTTCATACTAAGCGTATTCAACAGTTGACAGAAGAAATTGGTAGACTTAAAGCTGAAATTGCAAGGTATATGGAAAGAAGCCTTAAATCATATATAATATATAAAATCTTAAAGAAGTTTATTTTACTTATTTACATGACTCCCCAAGTGCCTGCCTCCTGGTTTTGGAAAGAATGGAAAGTGCTAGAGCACCTATATCTGACTTCCATCTACTTTGTAGAGTCAAGCAGTGATTTAATATTATGCCTTTGTATATAAAATATATATGAGAATATCCTCATAATTATTTCTCTGTATTTTATTTTTTAAAGAGCTACTCAGTAGAAGTCTAAAGCTAAATTTACAGCTATCAAAAACTTACAAGGAGGTACTTTTTTGTTTGTTTTCTTTTGGTTAGCTTATATTTGTGACTCTATAAGGGAAGTGGGTTTTATTACTTTGGCTTTTGTGTTCCTTTTTGTGGAGAACAGTGTTTCCCTCTGTTGCCCAGGCTGGTCTCAAACTCCTGGGCTCAAGCTGTCCTCCCACTTCTGCCTCCCTAAGCGCTGGGATTACAGGCATGACCCATCATGCCTGGCCAAGGGAAGCTTGTAAGTCTTAATTTTTTCTCACATGAACTAATAGCGAAGTATTGCCCCTTTAAAATTAAGAAATTAAATATTAAAATTAATGTTTCTGGTTTACCTTTTATAAGCTTTAGTGTAATTTGTCCATATCATGGTCCCATTTATATATTGCTTTACAACTTACAAGTTTTTGTGATATATATACGTACATTCTCTTTATAGCACCGTCTAGCATGTTAAGTAGGAGAGTTATATTTTAATCTTAAAAATGAGGAGCCTAACATTCAAAAAGATTGACTACCTAATTCAGGCCATCTGATTTCAAGTTCAGTTCAGAATTAACCCATACTCTTAATTCAGGCCATCTGATTTCAAGTTCAGTTCAGGATACAGTACAGGGGTTGGCAAACTATAGCCCATAGACCAAATGTGGCCCATGATTTGGTTTTGTACAGCCTATAAGCTAAGAATGATTTTTATATTTTTAAAACATTGTTTAAGAAAAATGCAGCAAAGACTTTGTGGCTTGCAAAGCATAACATTCTATCTGGCCCTTTTACAGAAAAAATTTGACAATACTCAATGCAGTTTTGCTCTTAAGGCAAGTCTCAATTAAAATCTGGGTACCATCACTTGACTTTAGTTTGTAAAATTGGGCATGTTACTTGACCATTGGTAGCTCTGTTTTTCTCATCTCTAAAATGCGCATGTAAACCTATGTAATGAGATCTTGCTGAAGGGCTGTAAATTCGTAAGGTCTTACCTTTGAAGTATATGGGTATTTTTTAGGATTTTCAAAAAAAAAAATGTTATTAAAGCAGTATAACAAAGTTACATTGAACTTCAAAATTTGAAAAACATCTCATATATTTAATCTTTCTTCTTTCCTCCATTTTTTAAAGATCAAATGCATCTTTGACTAACAACCAGAACTTAATTCAGAGTCTGAAGGAAGATCTAAATAAAGTAAGAACTGAAAAGGAAACCATCCAGAAGGACTTAGATGCCAAAATAATTGATATCCAAGAAAAAGTCAGAACTATTACTCAAGTTAAGAAAATTGGACGTAGGTACAAGACTCAATATGAAGAACTTAAAGCACAACAGGATAAGGTATTTTGAAGAAGCTTTTCTTACAAAAAAAAATTAGGATGAATGTTATGAAATCTTATTTCTTTGTAATTTTGAATATTATTAGCTTTTAGATAATAAACTCGTTTAAGCATATATGATATCTTTATTTAAGATTGGTTCTTTAATATGTCTGAAAATGCATTATAAACTCACAAATTTTGGTAAATACTAGATAATTCAGTCTTCACCTTTCGAATACTCTCCATTTTCAAAGCTATGTTCTTATAACTCATTGCTAATTAGAATTGTGTATATTAAAAAATGATGACTAATCTGGTTTTGTATAGTTTTAAATAAATTGTTTATGTTAGCCACCTATCAAAAAAATTCAGAAATCTTTATTATATTTATATTTTGATTCTAAATATTGTTTTTAATTCCTGAAGGTAAGGAATTTGTATGTTGAGAATTATGTATTTACTTCATGTTGGATTAGAAAATAAATATAAAGAAAAAAATTCACAATTACTACCCCTTTGTTTTAGCCACTATTACAACATTCGTATCCCTTTTCATATATGTAAGCGATGTGTTTTTCCAAAGAAATAATATTATGTGCTTATATTCTTTTGTATTCTTTTTTCACTTGATTCATTATCACGAAAATACAGTTAAGTGTTGAAAATCCAACTATAATGCATCATTTTGATTAGCTGTTTAGTATTCAGTTATGTGGAAGACCATAACTAGTTCCCCGTTTTTGGAGATTACAGTTGTTTCATAGAAAATTCTGTTTTGAATACCTTCAGGGATAAAATTTCTTTGCAAAGCTGTGATTATTTTCTTAGACAAACTTGCAGAAATGGAATTACTGAATATAACTATGTAAGTGTATTATTACTGTTTGTTGTCTTAGGTTATGGAGACATCGGCTCAGTCCTCTGCAGACCATCAGGAACAGCATGTCTCAGTCCAGGAAATGCAGGAACTCAAAGAAACGCTCAACCAAGCTGAAACAAAATCAAAATCACTCGAGAGTCAAGTAGAGAATCTGCAGAAGGTATGAGTGTGAGAACAGTCTGTTCCTAATTCTTTCCTGTTATACACCTGAAGAAATATGTGTTAACTACTGATACTTTCTCTTACCATGTGGGAATGGATACATTTTATTCTTTTTACTTTGAATGGCTCATGTATGTAAGTAGTACCCAATCATCTTCAAGTGTGCGTTTAGTTGGTCTGACCACCATTTTTATACTTAAACTTACATTTAATCTTTTAAAAAGCAAATTAGTAAGTTATACTTTAAGTTGCTACCACATACAGTTTATATTGAAATGATTGAATTCCATGGTGATGACTTTGTTTTCCTTTAAAGACATTATCTGAAAAAGAGACAGAAGCAAGAAATCTCCAGGAACAGACTGTGCAACTTCAATCTGAACTTTCACGACTTCGTCAGGATCTTCAAGATAGAACCACACAGGAGGAGCAGCTCCGACAACAGATAACTGAAAAGGAAGAAAAAACCAGAAAGGCTATTGTAGCAGCAAAGTCAAAAATTGCACACTTAGCTGGTAAATATCTGTTTAAAGTTTGAACTTGGTAGTGAAAGTTGATTATGTGTTGCAGGCTTAAAACTAAATGGAATAGAAATAAAAGGTATCTACTATGAAGGGTGTTTGTGTGTGTGTGCATGCTTTAAATATTAGGAATAAGAGCAATCCTGATTTTCAAGTGATGAGGATATCCTTGATATGATAAAATGTTTCTCAATTGTTGGCTGGCAGTAGATAATGGAGTACTGCTATCCTTCTGCTTTCATGAATAACAATTCTGTCTTGTGACAGAGGTCCTTTGAGCCCAGACTGTGCCGCCTAGAAACCTTATGTAGACTGCATAAAGATCTTTACCAGCCCAGGAGTTTTTTTATGCCTCATTTGGTGGAGGGCCCCTCTATCTCTTCAGGGAGATACCATGTCAAATTTATGAAGAATCTAGTTCTTCAAGGCTCAGGGCTTCATTCAGCCTTGCCTATCAGTCTGCTGAGTAGTTAAATAAAATGTCAAATCAGTTGGATTTTGTTACAAGCATTTTTTTTTAATGATCTCTAAGACAATGTCCTAACAACTTACTTGATTTTAAAAGTTCTTGAATTATTTTTAAACAGTGCTGTAGATTATATGAAATAAAAATTTTGCAATTAATAGTAATGAATGATACATTGAAATATAAACGGGCTTCTGTTAACTAGGATCTTTAGCTTTTTGAGATTTTAGTTAGGAAAAAGTAAATTTTTATGTCGGAGTAAGTATATTTTATATTCTAGTAATAAGTTAAAACATGAATGTACTTCGAACTTTGCTCATTGAGATGTATGGTGTATCATAACTAATGTAGATGTTATAGTAGTAGAATCTGATGTGACCATGTGCCAATTAAGTGCATAAATGTTGTTTTAAATGTTTGATTATAATATTAATATAATCACCTGGTTACTTCTTTAGGTGTAAAAGATCAGCTAACCAAAGAAAATGAGGAGCTTAAACAAAGGAATGGAGCCTTAGATCAACAGAAAGATGAATTGGATGTTCGTATTACTGCTCTAAAGTCCCAATATGAAGGTCGAATTAGTCGCTTGGAAAGAGAACTCAGGGAGCATCAAGAGAGACACCTTGAGCAGAGAGATGAGCCTCAAGAACCTTCTAATAAGGTGATTAGCTAATTCTGCTTAAGTAACAAGTTGTTTTTCTTTGTACATGTTACTTGAAAGTGCTTGGTGATATAGGAGCCTCTGTCAGTGAATTTTGGCTAAAATTCAACATATGCAGAGAGAATTAACAATGAAAATTTTTTTGTGGCATTTTTAGTGGACTCTTGTGGGCTAGGAACAACAATCAAGAGCTTTCTCTTTATAGGTCCCTGAACAGCAGAGGCAGATCACATTGAAAACAACTCCAGCTTCTGGTGAAAGAGGAATGTGAGTTTTAGTTATTTCATAGTCTGTTAATTTTCTTTTAAAGCTCAGGGAGTATCTAGTGATCTTTCTGTTTAGGAAAAAGAAATCTGTGTATTCTATTGTAAAAACATACACTAAAGAGTTATTTTCTCTGCAGAACCGTATCATGTATTTGCCAGCTTGTTTTCAGCATACTTTCAGTCCTATCAGATGAAGCTTTGTGACAGAGAAAACGTCTCTCATCTTTTAGTTTACAGTTGGTTTCTAAGTTAGGCTGCTACTGATTTTCCCTGTGATGTTACATGATGGCAGATAGAAAATGCTGGGCTGAGACTTGGGTTCAGCAATTCAACAGCTAGATACATTCTACATTGTCAGGATGCACTACTCTGGAGCATTCCCTGTATAGTTTTTAATGCTTAAATTCAAAACAGCTTTATTAAGGCTCTGAAATATTTAGTGAACAAAAAAATGGAGACCTGTACTCACTGTGTTTTTAAAAGTATTTGCGTAATAATTTGTTATTAATTATTCTGGCATTTTCTCCTCCATAAGTGCCAGCACATCAGACCCACCAACAGCCAATATCAAGCCAACTCCTGTTGTGTCCACTCCAAGTAAAGTGACAGCTGCAGCTATGGCTGGAAATAAGTCAACACCCAGGGCTAGTATCCGCCCAATGGTTACACCTGCAACTGTTACAAATCCCACTACTACCCCAACAGCTACAGTGATGCCCACTACACAAGTGGAATCACAGGAAGGTTAGTAAAATAATACAGATCTGATTAGACTGATTGCTTATTTAGATTTATTATGAGAAGATGACAGTAATTTCAAAGATAAAGGAAGCATCCACTACAGCTGAAGTCACATCATTGTAAAAATGGGTGTTTAATATTTGAAGGACATACTTCTAGGACCAGAATTTTCACTTGTAATCACAAAGAATATATGAAATCCACTTTGGAAAATCATACTGAATTACTGGCTCAACCCAACATTGCTTTCTCGCTGAAACTGACCATTTCATTGCTTTATTCAGTTTTTTCCCATGACACTCTGTTACTCATTACAGCAATTACAACTTTGTATTTTATTCTGTGGTATACATGCTTTTTACTCCACTACATTGAGCTCCTCAAGGGCAAAAATCTTGGCTTCTTATTGTTTAATCCCTTTACCTAACTCCACAGTAGGTGTTCAGTAAAACTTTGCTACCTGCGTATTTCCTTAGATTCTTATCTTGACAAATGTTAGAATTCAGTAAATTATTCAAGTATTTCTCTGCTATGAAAGTAGAGAATGTTTTATTTCAGCTACATCCAATAAACTAAATATATAACTAAGTAAATTTACTGTCTGTTATATCAATTAAAAACAAAATGATGCTTAATGAAAAATTCTAATTTTACTTTGAGCTTAATTTCATTAATTTTATTCAACAGTAATTTAAATGAATAGATGCAAAATCAGTTACAGATACTTATTTATTTAATTCAGGCAACATTTTATTGCATGCTACCATATCAATTACATAGGGAATATAAAAATACATAATACATTACCTTTACCCACAATGTATTTGTCTACCAAGTGCCAAGAGAATCTGTGTGAAAGGTGACATGTACCACAGAATAGGAAGGATAATTTCAGCTTTGATAAAAGTAGAAGGCTTATATTCAGCATTATAATTATTTTTCAGCTATGCAGTCAGAAGGACCTGTGGAACATGTTCCAGTTTTTGGAAGCACAAGTGGATCCGTTCGTTCTACTAGTCCTAATGTCCAGCCTTCTATCTCTCAGCCTATTTTAACTGTTCAGCAACAAACACAGGCTACAGCTTTTGTGCAACCCACTCAACAGAGTCATCCTCAGATTGAGCCTGCCAATCAAGAGTTATCTTCAAACATAGTAGAGGTTGTTCAGAGTTCACCAGTTGAGCGGCCTTCTACTTCCACAGCAGTATTTGGCACAGGTAAAATTAATTTTAAAATGAAGTCAGAATAGACCTATGCATTTATAAGATCTTGAGTATATCTTGAGTATATATATCCTGAGTATTCTTTGTACAAATGAAGTTAGAATGGACCTACGCAATTATAATATCTTGGACATAATATGTATCGCAAGTATTCTTTGTGCATACTTGCTTTCTGCCAGGAATTAGAATGAATGAATATATTGCTAACATTTTATTTCATGTTTACCACTGAATATGACTATTTTAAATCAGTTGTTTGTCATTAAGATGATTCTCCCCCTCCAGTTATTTTTTTTACTGGTTTTACATATTAACGCAAAACATATTGTATATAATTTAACGGAGGCCCTGAGGACTAAAAGACACCTAAGATTAGACTATATACTGATTTACATACAGTGTACATTTTTTCTTATTCAAGGAGTCCTGAGTTTTATAGAAAGTCCCATGTAAACTTTGTAGATAACAACATATTAGTACAATCTCAGTGAATCAGATATATTGTAAAAATTGGCTGGCTTTATTAAGCAAAGCTTGGGTTGGTATAAAAACATTGACTCAGAGCATAAGTTGCTCTTTGTTTACCCATAGCTTAGCAGAAACAAATTATGTTGATGGACATTGATCTAGGAGTTGATTGATTGTATTTTAGTAATTTGTACAATTAAATGTTTACTGTGTTCTCCTTTAGTTAAATGACCATATTGGGTAAATTATCTAAATTGAGTTATTATCATGCTCTAATTCAAGATTTATGTAATTTCAAAGTTTCGGCTACCCCCAGTTCTTCTTTGCCAAAGCGTACACGTGAAGAGGAAGAGGATAGCACCATAGAAGCATCAGACCAAGTCTCTGATGATACAGTGGAAATGCCTCTTCCAAAGAAGTTGAAAAGTGTTACACCTGTAGGAACTGAGGTGCATAAAGTTCTTTCTATTTTAACTTTTATCAGTAGAGTTAAGGTACTCTTTTCAGTTATAGCCTAAAGAAAATTAACCTTTTGGGGCCAAAATGTATTATCTGGAAAACACTTTTATTGAACTTTCTACAAAGGTTCCACTGACAACCCAGGTGTTATTACCAACAGTGTTTTATATTCTTGCATATCTTTAATTGAATTTGTTTCTATTTCAATAAAAAAACACAATCATAAAAACATAAGTTGAAAAAAAGAAAAGCAATTGTTACGTTGTTTACAGCATTTTATGGAGCCTTCCTCCCCCCACAAGGTGGTAAATATTTATATTTCTCTCATTCATGTCCAGTGTTGTCTGAGACGTCTACTAGCTTTAATATGTATCCATAGGATTAACACTCATGTAGCAATAATGTGGGAAAGTGCAGAACTAAAGAAATAAACAAAACAAAAGCAAAAAAAAAAAAAAATAAGTTGAATTTCATCTCAAAGTTTCTAAGTCTCATGGACATAAACTGTTACCTGCTATCTTTTTCTAAGATTACCCAAAATTATATTCCTTTTTGTTGTTAAGATTAAATTGTAATGAAGCAGGTTTCAAATCAAACATTAAGGCTACTAAATTAATTGTATTAGCGTGTATTAATGTTCATAAACCTTACTTTGTGTATACTGAGGAGGAATGTGATTATAATTTTTAAATAAATTTTTTTTATTTTTCTGTAGTTTCATAAAATTATAGATTTGAAGAGTTTTTTCAAATGAGAGAACTAACAGAAACAGGTAACCATCTGCTACACTGATATGGTTAATATATTAGTGTATTATGATACAGGAAGAAGTTATGGCAGAAGAAAGTACTGATGGAGAGGTAGAGACTCAGGTATACAACCAGGATTCTCAAGATTCCATTGGAGAAGTAAGTAAAAACATACCTAAAGTAGCAAACTGTTGCTTTTCGTGAATGAAATTAGCTTTGACAAATTGAAACATTATTTGGTCTTTTTTTTTAACTTGTTCTTATTATATTTAATGAAATACTACTAGAATTAATCATTGCAGAGTCTGCTTTCTTTTACTCCTATGAGTATAGTGTACTGCCTTCTAAACTTGTATTAAAGAAATGTTTTTGTTCATATGTAGCACAGATTTCCAGATTTTTTAGAGTTGTGAGCCAAGATTTTTCACTATTTTAATTACATGGAATACAAGAGTGCCGGTTGCATCTTGAGTTAATTTATAGTGCCCCATTTGCTGGTTCTCTCTTACTCCCCTGTATTATTTCCCCTACAGAATTAAAGTAATCCATAAAAGGAAATGCATTTATGTACCTCTTCATGTTTTGATCTCTCATTGAGGTTCCTCTAGAGCAGTTTTACTAGCAGAGAGAATATAGACTCTGAAGTTACAAAGCATGAGGTGTCATTCCTAGCTCCACCACTAGGAAGCTTTGTGACTGTAAGCATGTCGTTAATTCCCTGCATTGTCTCATTTGTCAAAAAATATAATTTTTAGGATTGTAAAATACCTAAAGTAGTACCTGCCACATATTAGGCACTCAGAATATTATTACTTTCTTTTCTTCCTTCTGTCCCACAAAATGAGAATTCATACTGTCATCGAGAAGACCCCAGGGTGGCTAAATAGTGTTTAATAGAAAGGAGAGCTTTATTAGTGATATCATTTTGCTAATGAGGAAGAAATAGTCTCCAGCATGGACCAAAGGTGTTCTGTCTTCACACAGGGCAGGGACAGGTGTGGTTTTGTGCCTCACAGGGTCCTTATTACACAATAGAGTCATACATATTCAGCAGGTTTTGGGGAAACGCTATACATATTTATGAGGGGAGCTGAGCATATGCACAGTAGGTAAATATATATAATATACATCCCATGTTCACTTTGGGGCAGGGTTTTAGCACGAAAATAAGCTGGAATTTGGCTCTTTACGTGAAGAGTGAACAAAAGGTGAACTACAGGACACAAAGACAGTTTGCACGCGGCCTCTTTAAGCAGGTTGAAACTAACTTAAGGTGTCTGCAGTTGCTTGCCAGTGCTCTCTACAGAGTTGCAGTGGTCTGGATTGTAAATCAGAGATAGGAGTCTGATAACTTGCCCGATAGCTCCAGCTAGAGGAGTTTAGCAAAGGCCTATTTTTTTTTATTGTAACCATACGAATTTAGAAATTTACCACGCCAGACAGGCCCTGAACCCTGGACCTACGGGTAACTTTTGTTTCCTTAACCTTAGGGTTTGTCTTAGTTGACAAAATGGCATCTATTTTGGTCTCTCAAATCACAATATATGATAGTAATTAAATATCAGTATTTAACACAGTACTCATTACTATATGCCAAATGTTGATCTAAGAAATTTTTATCTATTAACTAATTTAATTTTCATTATACCTCATAGTTACAGAAACTGATACCCAGATAAAGTAGTGTACCAAAGTTCACGTAGCATTGGAGCTCAGATTCAAACCCAGGCTGTGTAGTTTTCAACTGTCCTAAGCTTGAAACAGTACTTTTCTCTGAATAAACTTTCTGGATCATCTTATGCTATAATTATTTTATCATGTAAAATTAAGGAATTGTCTCAAGCTAACCATAAATAGCCATATCGCAAGTAAATGTTAATTTCTTAGCTGCATTAATTTTGTAAGTTAATTTTACCAGCTTTCTTTGACTGAAAACACTAAACTAAATCTTCAGATGGTTATGTAGTACAGGTTGAACATCCCTAATTTGAAAATTCAAAACTTTTTAGGTGCCAACATTGCAAGCCACATGTGTAATGTTCCACACCTGACCTCACGTGATGGGCCACAGTCAAAACAGAACTTCATTTTATACACAAAACTATTAAAAATATTGTATAAGATTAACTTCAGGCTGTGTGTATAAGGTGTATATGAAACATAAATGAATTTTGCATTTATGCTTGGATCTTATAGATATCTCATTATGGATATGCAAAAATTCCAAAATCTGAAACACTTCTGGACCCAAGCATTTTAAATAAGTTATTCAGCGCGTACTATAAATGATATCTTTTTCGTCTATTCTTCAGAGAGCATTGTTTCTGAAGAACATAACAATTTGAAAATAATAAGATATTAATTTCTGGGCCGGGCGCGGTGGCTCACGCTTGTAATCCCAGCACTTTGGGAGGCTGAGGCGGGTGGATCACGAGGTCAGGAGATCGAGACCACGGTGAAACCCCGTCTCTACCAAAAATACAAAAAATTAGCCGGGCGTGGTGGCGGGCACCTGTAGTCCCAGCTACTCGGAGAGGCTGAGGCAGGAGAATGGCGTGAACTCGGGAGGCGGAGGTTGCAGTGAGCCGAGATCGCGCCACTGCACTCCAGCCTGGGTGACAGAGCAAGACTCCGTCTCAAAAAAAAAAAAAGATATTAATTTCTGCCTTCTTGTCAGACTTGGTTAAATTATACTGAAATCTTCTGCAAAAGCTTTTTCTTGAAATTGGCAAAATTGTCTGTGACTCCAAAATACCATTTGGATTTTTATTCCACCCCTCTAGCATTGTCTACTGAATGTGTAACAGTTCGTTTTTCTGATTTTCTGACAGTGAAGCAAATGTTCTTTACAAGTGTTGCTTTTTCTGAAATAAGCATGTCACTTTGAGGCACTTTTTAAATTATACCATGACTTACTCATTTTTTCCATTATGGCATATGTAATTTTTTATGAATGTCTTAGTTTAAAAGATACTGTTGCTGGCTTGTATAAAAAATTGATTTTAGTGAGTGCTTAAGCCAAAAAGACATTTAACTTTTGATAGTAAATATTATAAATGAAGTTAAAATAATAGTTTATTTCAGTAGTTAACAAAATAGAATTATGGAAATAGATTGAGCAAGGAATTATTTAGTATCTGATATATTTATTTTGGTTTGAAGGCTTGGAATAATTGGAGTTTTGGGGAGGGAAGAAGTTCTTTGTAAAAAGACAATGATAATAACTTATGTATTCAGTGCTTTTCTTTGTAAAAAGACAGTGGTAATAGCTTATTTATTCACTGCATTTCCAAATTAGTTCTAGTTTGGGAAAACCTTCTCTTTAAACATTGCAGACCCATGAGTATTTTTTTTTTTCTTTTCTGACTTTGGTCTGCAGCTATATTATGCACTAACCGTACTGGCCATTGAGCAACTGAAATATGGCTGTCCAAATTGATACAAATATAAAATATACATCATATTTTTGAAGACTTAGTAGAAATTTTAAAATGTGAAATATCTGGTTAATAATTTTTACATTTATTACATGTTGAAATAATATTTTGGGTATATTGGTTAAGTATATTATTAATCACCTGTTTTTAAGTGGCTAACTAAAAAATTTAAAATTACATGACATATTCCTGTCTCACAGCACTGATATACGATATCACACTAGTAGTTTTGAATGCACAAATATTTGTTTATTTTTTTTATCTTTTTCTTATTGGAGTATTAACCAATAAGATTTATGATAATTCTTCTGTAGGAAGACATTAAGGAAACTCAAAGGTTCATCTTCTTTCTTCAAAAATACTTGAAATACCATTTTTAAAATTAAATGTAGCTGGCCGAGGTAACTCACACCTGTAATCCGAGTATTTTGAGAGGCCAAGGTGGGCAGATCACTTGAAGTCAGGAGTTCGAGACCAGCCTCGCCAACATGGTGAAACCCTGTCTCTAATAAAAATACAAAAAATTAGCCAGACGTGGTGGGGTGGTGCCTATAGTCCCAGTTACTCAGGAGAATTTCGCTTGAACCCAGCGGGGCGGAGGTTTCAGTGAGCTGAGATAGCACCATTGCACTCCAGCCAGGGTGACAAGAGCGAGACTCTGTCTCAAAAAAAAAAAAATTAAATTAACTTAAATGCTGCTAGTCCATAAGTACTCATTATTCTTTACTTTGACCTATAATGTATGTTTATAGGGCTCTTAATTCGATTTTAACTTTTTTATTTTTAAAGGGAGTTACCCAGGGAGATTATACACCTATGGAAGACAGTGAAGAAACCTCTCAGTCTCTACAAATAGATCTTGGGCCACTTCAATCAGATCAGCAGACAACAACTTCATCCCAGGATGGTCAAGGCAAAGGAGATGATGTCATTGTAATTGACAGTGATGATGAAGAAGAGGATGATGATGAAAATGATGGAGAACATGAGGTAAATTTGATTTGAAATCATCTAGTGTTTTTAAACTATTGGATGAAAGTGCTCAAATCCTTGGTATACTAATGCATTGGCTGTAAATTCTGGTTCCCAGTCAGCTTAAATAGATTATATTGTTTTTCTTCTATCTTAATTAGTTCAGAAATCAGCATTTTATAATGAAAATTAGTGTAGAGCCAGTGATGGAATGCCCATTTTTAAAATTTTGTTTCATTTTGTTTTTTTGATGATTGATGAGTCTTTTAGGATTTGTTCTCAATTAGACCTAATTTTAAGTCTTATTGATTAGTGACTGTATGGCTTTAAATGTAAGTGCTATGGTTTCTGGAGATAAAAAGAAGAAACAAGAATTGTTTTTGTTTTCCCTTGGAGCCCCATAGTTCATTTTTGTCATTTTTTAATATACAAAGTATATTTTATATATATAAGGTCAAATTGTGTGTTTTATTTTGGGGTTTAATCCTATATTGACAGCTTCTCATTTTAGATTAATAAAGCAACATTTTTTTAAAAGCTCCTGATACAGTGTAATTTTATCATTTTCTTCAACTCCACCTGTTTAAATTTAGAATTAAACTGGACCGCTTGACATTTTGCTGAAACCTGAGGTCTATATTATCTTTGAGCAATCTCATGCAAGCAGTTAGAATTCAGAATTGATCATTATTGCACTAATTCCAGTAAGTATCACAGTTGTGATATTTGGTGGTGCTGTACTAATCCCATACAACTCTCAGGACAATTCCTATCTTCTGATTAATGAGTCACTTAAATTTCTAAGTGTGGTATCTAGACGTGCAGAGCATGTGGGCCATATTCTAAACTTTTATTTATACCTGGGGAACTTTCTACTAGGATTATGAAGAGGATGAGGAAGATGATGATGATGATGAAGATGACACAGGGATGGGAGACGAGGGTGAAGATAGTAATGAAGGAACTGGTAGTGCCGATGGCAATGATGGTTATGAAGCTGATGATGCTGAGGTAACTGGCTAGAATTTTGACCATTCATAGTTCTTTCTAAGAGCTTTCTTTAACTCGCTGTTTTCCAAGGATGTAGAAAGGCTTATGAAATTCACTAAAACCTTTAGGGGTTTTGTTCATTTGTTTTTTGTTGTTATGGTTACTTATTTGTTTTTGTTGTGGTTTGGTTTGGTTAATTATTCTGTCCGGTTTTTTTAACATATTTATTTTATTTGAGCATTATGTTAACATGTTTTGTTTTTAGGGTGGTGATGGGACTGATCCAGGTACAGAAACAGAAGAAAGTATGGGTGGAGGTGAAGGTAATCAGAGAGCTGCTGATTCTCAAAACAATGGTGAGATTTTTATTAGCCTTTCTTGAATTGAATATCTCTGGTATTTTCTGAACTAGAATTGCACTTAATTATAATATATAAATTTATTTAGCGAATTGGTAAAAAGAGATTGGCCCCTGTTCTAGCTTTGTGACTGTTGTGCTCTCATAAAAAGTCTACTATATTTATGATTGTTAGGTGCTGTCATTATACTCTTTTCTGCCTCATTGGACTGCTGTAAAATGCAAACGTTTTGTAACCCTTACGGTATTATAAATGCTATATGCTGCCATTAAGAGGAAAAATTAAATTAGGTACTACTTGTAACAGCAGTTCACAACCAGAGGAGGTCAGTCTAATCAAGCTGCATGCTTCAAGATTTGGGGCTATTGGAGCTTTGCAGTATGGTCTGGTTTTCCAATGAATAAAAGATTTTTGGATCAATATAGCATATATTTGGTTAAATCTTGGATAAGTCCTGGAGGTCCACTGAAAAGTTGTGGGCTTTAAAAGAGTATGGAAGTCCTAGAAAATAATTTTATTTTGAAATGTGTGTTAAAGAATTAGTGATTATCTGGATAATAGATAACAACTGATACTAAGCCAAAATCATTAGTGTTGACACAGTAAAACCTTAGCTGTTTAGTTTAGACTAATGGAAAAATACTGTATCTGGGTTTCTTTAGAGGCCCGAGTATTTAAAAGGGCAAGGTATATTCTCATTTTAACTAAAGAACAGACAAAAATTTAAACTTAAATTTTTTAATAGAAAAATATATTAATGAATATTAAGCCATATAATAAGTAATACTATTCTTACTTTTAAAGGGAGATGAGAAATTTATATACTTTGAACAAAAATTTACATTTATAAACAATTTGTAGATTAAGAAACATTTTTTGTGTATCACATAGTTGAAATATAGAGGGAGGAATTTTTGCTGCTCTAGGTCTCCCTCCCTCTCTCCCTCCCTCCCTTCCTCGCTTCTTTCCTTCTTTTTCCTATTTTTTTTTATTTTTATTTTTGCAACCAAGCAAAAATAGGCCTAGTGGCCTGAATAAAATTAATGGATGGATTTGAGTACATTTCAAGCAACTACACTTGTATTGAATTGTTTAATTCTTGTAGTAAACTTAATAAGGTTTAGATATCAATGAAGAATCTGAATCGCAGAAGTAAAGTGACTTGAGGTGTCACATAGCTTACTAAGTAGCTAAGTAGCTTAAGTATTAGAGCAAGGATCTGAATCTAGACCTCAGACTTTTAAACTATGAAATTCTGTGACATCCTGTTCAACTTTTCATAGTAGAAGATGTCTTCTTTTGTTGCTACAGTGTATGTAGAAGAATATTCACCCAGACATTTGAGAGACATTTGTTAAAATTCAAAATTCAGGAAAACCAAAAGATTAAAATGTAGTTGTAAGGCTTTTCCTCTGTCTTTATCCTATTTGAGTGTTATACTGATTCTCTAGTGGTCTAACCTTTAGGTAATTTGTCTACTTTATTAAAATTATGTAATCCAAATTTATTAAATGTTAATTTTAGTTTTATTTTATTAAATGTTTAATTTTAGTGTTTTAAATATTTATCATATGTCGAGCTAAGAGCTTTATGTTCATTATCTGAAATCTTTAGAAAAACCATTCTGGAAAAACCATACTTGGAGGTTACATTTGCTCTATTAACCAACCAAAAAATAGACTCAAAGAGGTTAAGAGACTTACCCAAAGCCACACAGCGAATAAGTACAGATCCCATTATATCTGAGTGTAAAGCCCACATTTGTTTCCATCACACCTCACTACTTTACTTCTGAAAATATTCATGCAGTGAACATTCCTCTTGGCAAGATTTCTACTTCTAGGGATTGTCCAAGTTTTTTTGTGGTAAATTTAGCAGTTCAGAAGTAAATTTCTCTTTTCCTATAGGTGAAGGAAATACAGGTGCTGCAGAATCTTCTTTTTCTCAGGAGGTTTCTAGAGAACAACAGCCATCATCAGCATCTGAAAGACAGGCCCCTCGAGCACCTCAGTCACCGAGACGCCCACCACATCCACTTCCCCCAAGACTGACCATTCATGCCCCACCTCAGGAGTTGGGACCACCAGTTCAGGTATTAAAAGTACTGGTCATTATGAAAAATGAACTTGAAAAAAATCTTGGCTTTTCTCCCTTTCCATTATGTATTTCTGTCTCTCTCTCTGTTTTTTAAAATTAGCAATCCCATGAACTTTTTGGTATTTTGGCATATTTTTATAAAATTCTTTGAACTGAAACTAATCTCTGAGGGATGTTTAGAAAGGCAAGTGTTACTAAAAGTTGTGCATACATTGAAATGGTTATAGTCATAGCAAATAAAATTCTGTTTGTTATTTCTCAAGTGAGAAAAGACAAAGATTTTCTTGGGTTTTAATTAAAGTACATTTTAGCAGCTCACCATTACCTGATTTGAAGGTTTCTTTCTCTACAGTGCACATATTTATAAAAGATAAAGGAATTTCTGTTGTACTTAACAGAAGAATATTTTTTCTCATTTCTTGGTAATCACATATTTTAACTTTTAAGTTTAATGAAGGTATGTATGACCCCTTATATTTAGCATGTAGTAGGGTCGGGCATCTCTTAATCAGAAGCACTTGGAAAAAGAGTAGGAAAAGTACAAAGGTTCTATTAATTTAGCTTAAGTTTTTCCCTATAAAATAGTATGTGGAAACACTGTCAAATATAGATTCTACTAAAATACCACGAGTGAAAATCACTTCATGGTGGGAAAATATAAAGTCTTAAAGGATCATGTATGGAGGCTACAAAAATATATCCAATCTATCCATTTAGAATTGTCTTAACTGGAAAACAGTTTAAAAGACAATACTGCTGTTTGAACTCCAAAAGAATACTTGCTAACACTTCCAACTAAGGAAATAGGAATTAAATTTGTTTACATACAAGATGGTATCATAGATCTGTTTTAAGTATTGGTTAATAATTGATCTGCTGGTTAATAGAATGATTTTTATTGGTTAATATTATAAACTATAATTAAAAATTTGTCATTGACTATAAGTGATTCTTGGCGGGTTTTCCTGGGAAAATGTCCTAATTACCTGTCCGCTAACTATTTTGTTGGCAGCGTAATAAGCTGTATCTGTTGACATTTGGTGTTTGTTTCATTGCCTCATTTCTTAAAGCAAATGTAATTCCTTTTTCTTGACACGCAGAGAATTCAGATGACCCGAAGGCAGTCTGTAGGACGTGGGCTTCAGTTGACTCCAGGAATAGGTGGCATGGTAAGTACTTACCCATTATGTAAAAGTAATTCATTTCTTGAGCAGGTATTTATATAGTCCATATGTTTGGTGTTTTGCCTGTTAACTCTGTTTTCTATCTTTGTTTTAGCAGCAGCATTTTTTTGATGATGAAGACAGAACAGTTCCAAGTACTCCAACTCTTGTGGTGCCACATCGTACTGATGGATTTGCTGAAGCAATTCAGTAAGTTAATGAAAGAGAAACATATTTTGTAACTAATCAAACTTTTAGTCTTTCTCTGTTAGTTTGTTTATCATTTGGTTAACTCATTATTTGTTGAGTCCCTCTCTACTGTATACTAATAAGTACTTGGGGTAAGTCAGTTGAGGATGTATTGTTGGGGAAAATTATACAGAGGTAAATGACATACAGTTACTTCTACCAAGAATTTTAAAGTTAAAGACAATATAAGAATGTTTAAGAACATGGCCTCTAGAGTTAGAATGCCTGTGTTTGAAACCTAACTCTACTGTTTACTAGCAGTAGCAAGTTCCTTAGGTTCTCTGTTCGTGAGCACCTTCATTTTAAAAATGGGAATAACAATAGAATAATTTCTATTGCCTAAGTTATAAGAATTAAGTGAATCAGTTAATTTGTGTTAACATGTTTAGGATATTACCTGATACATGATAAATTGCTTTATAGTTGTTGATTAAGTGTTGGTAATTACAATGATCATAATTTATAGTATTCTTGTGAAAGCTAAGCAAATGAGCAACTAACTGTAATGTAAACAATGTACAAGGATAATAGAGGAATAAGCAGTAGGCTTTGTTAGTACAAATGAAGAAGTAATTTATTTCAACAACTAAGGAGAAAGAATATGAGATGATTTAACGCAGATGATACTGAATTCAGTCTTGGGAAAGAATAGCTAGCATTTATTGAGCATTTTCATGCATTAGTTTATTTAATCCTCATAACTTATGAGAGTGGACATTATTAATGTTGTCATCTTATAGTATACTGAAGCAGAGACATGTTATCAAATTTGCCAGAGGTCAGACAGCAAGGAAGTTGCAGTTTTTAGTTTCAAACCAGTTAGTCTGGCTGTAGAGCCTATGTTAAGTGTTGTGCTATACCACTCCTCTTAAAGGATTGAAAGGCTCTCCATGTGAAAGTGTACACATTTATTCGTGGCTAAGGTATTAGTTGAATAACAGGATGTATTTGAAGATCAGAATTTAAAAATTTCTACAAACTTAGGGAAAGGTTGATTGTTCTGTAGATGTGGTAACATGTGGCAGTAAGAAGCAGTTTTAAACTTGCTCAGTTAGCCACAATTTACCTTGGCTAACACATTTTTACAAACCAACCAATCAATTTCAGCTCCTTCCTTCTGAATGTCAGCACTCAGGAAGAGACTCACTCCAATAAACATGCAGAATTCTGAGTACCAGCAGTCAACAGCATTTTCACTCAAATAAATGTCACTACCCCTGTGCCTCTAGGAGTCACCACTTCCTGAACTCCATGTTTCCTAAAGACATTATTAGCTCACTCGCTAAGGAAAGATAGGCAGAGTTAAATAATGCTAAGTTTTATGTCCTGAATTATAGGCAGAAAGATAAATGATAATATTATTAGGATAAGGAAGAAAGCAAGTTTTTAGCTATCTGGTATTAGAATTTTCTTAAACCTTGGGAGCTAGCTAGTGAACTCTTAATAAGCTAGACAGGTGACTTGGTTTTTCTATGACTAAATGAAAAGTAAGATAAAACTTTGTCTCGTGACTTCATTCTAACTCTTTTTTGTTATGTTTCATGTTGAGTTTGTGTTGCTTTCAATTTATCTATGTGAGGATATCTGAGACATTCAAGAAATGTGAGGCATAGTTCAGGAGAGCTGAAAATTATTTACATATAAATCACAGGTTATTCTTATTACTAAATTCATGACAGCTGATAGTATAAAAGGATTTTTATAAGTAAGAAATCCTTTAAAATAAATAGACTTTATTTTCAAACTGTTTCCTTCCCAGTTTGTTGATGTTCATTCTTCCTTCTTCCTATATTCTTTTCACCATTGTGGTTTAAATAGGTTAACTTTAAATTTCATCTTAAATTAGTTTTTGTCCATTTAGTTCGCCACAGGTTGCTGGTGTCCCTAGATTCCGGTTTGGGCCACCTGAAGATATGCCACAAACAAGTTCTAGTCACTCTGATCTTGGCCAGCTTGCTTCTCAAGGAGGTAAATAGTTAAACCTTTAGATCCCCTGAATTTGTATGTATTTGGTAATAAACTATTAAAATGTGATTTAAGGGGGAAAAAAGAGCAAATGTAAATATTTTTAAAATTGATATTGTTTGCTAATTTTTTAAAAAAAATGCTGTAGTATACTTATTAAGCACTGCCTTACATCTTATCTTTCCAACGAAGTTCTAATTTCTTTGAGCATAAGGATTAGCTTTTACATTAGCATCTCTTCTGGCTCCTGGTGTAATGTCATACATGTAGTTTAAGTATTCAGGAATATGTGTTGAACCAATAAATACAGGTACTACTAGCCATTTTAAAGTTGTTGGAAGGAATGCAGCATGTTTTCTGTTTACAGTTTGACACTTGTAACATTCCTAATTAAATGTATAAGGCTAGTTATACTTTTTGTATTAACATTACTTAAAAAAACAAAAAATAAAAGATCAAAATATGTGGAATAAAATGGCCACTACATTAAGTAGTAGAATTAGCTAGTTTTCCACACGTGGATTATGCTATTTGTGGAATTGATTACCTTTTAATCCTCAGTTGGAATGCATATTACCCTCTTTATTTCTGGGAAGCCGTCTGGCACTTGGTAAATGAATAGAGAATGCATACTACTATTATAATAAGCTCAATCTTTAGCCCTAATAAAAGTCATGTAATGTAACATCTGCTTGTTTAGGATATTAGTTCTAACACTGAAGGCCTCTTCTTATATGAAATTGTAAGTTGACTTTGTAAATTTAAAATGTTATGTGATTTTGTGACTTTGTATGTTAATACAATTTCCTAGACTTGGGCATCTAGGCTTAAATTGGAATGCCAATATTAACATCCATAGTTGGATACTCAATAAAATTAGCTTGTATGAAACTCTTAAAGAGCATTTTAGCTAATGTTTTAAGGGTACTTTAGCATTAAAAAGTTTAAAGGATGTCTTTAAATTGTATTTAAAATTTTGAGGCCAGGTGCAGTGACTCACACCTGTAATCCCAGAACTTTGGGAGGCCAAGGCAGGAGGATCACTTGAGGCCAGGAGTTCAGGTGCAGCCTTGACAACATAACAAGACTGACCCCTGTCTCTACAAAAATGAAAACTAATTAGCTGGGCCTGTGTTGGTAGCCCTAGCTCCTTGGGAGGCTGAGGTGGGAGGATCACTTGAGCCCAGGAGTTTGAGGCTACAGTGAGCTATGGTGGTGTCACTGCACTCTAACTTGGGTGACAGAACGAGACCCTGTCTCTAAAATAAAATAAAAAATAAAAGTTTGAGAGATGGATTTTTGCTTGATGGAATAATTAAATTGTGGACTTTAGTAAAGTTGTGTATCTCCAATAATTAATATTTTTCTTTCAGATCCCTGACTTGTTGACAATTTTATGTTTTTTTCAGTCATTCATTAATATTCAGAATTGTCTTTAGGTTTAGGAATGTACGAAACACCCCTGTTCCTAGCTCATGAAGAAGAGTCAGGTGGCCGAAGTGTTCCCACTACTCCACTGCAAGTAGCAGCCCCAGGTAGGGATCAAAGGCAGATAGTAGGTTCTGTTTTATTGGTAAAATGCAAACCTGTGAAATATCTTCTGGCTAAAAATGTGATAAACCACAAAGTTTTAAAGTTCTTTTTCTTGTGTTGTCTTTTTAAAGTGACTGTATTTACTGAGAGCACCACCTCTGATGCTTCGGAACATGCCTCTCAATCTGTTCCAATGGTGACTACATCCACTGGCACTTTATCTACAACAAATGAAACAGCAACAGGTGATGATGGAGATGAAGTATTTGTGGAGGCAGAATCTGAAGGGTAAAAGTTTATTTTGTTGTTTTTGCTTGCTTTAGTCTCAGCAGACTTTTACATTTGTTTTCCTTTAGCCAAGAAACAATCTGCAAAGCTGTGTTTTGTTTTGTTTTGTTTTGTTTTGTTTGTTTTGTTTTGGAGACAGAGTCTCGCTCTGTCACCCGAGCTGGAGTGCAGTGTTGTGATCTCGGCTCACTGCAGCCTCTGCCTCCTGGGTTCAAGCAATTTTCTGCGTCAGCCTCCCAAGTAGCTGGGATTACAGGCACCCGCCACCATTCCTGGCTAATTTTTGTAGTCATTTTGTACTGAAGTTTTCACATGACGTAAACTGGAGCAGATTCATGTTATTCTTGTACTATCTCCCTCATTTGTGTCTTGAATAGAAGAGAGAAAGATGGATGTAGTCACTGAGTGAGGAATTTTACATACCCATAGCCTATCTCATCTGGGCTAGAGCCCGTGGTTTAGTTACTGGTATACTATTTAATAGTGTGACTATTGTGAACTTTTTAGTACTGTGCTTTCCTAAAATGTTGTTTTGCGATTTATCAAAATCTGGACCATACATTTCTTATGAGTGTCAAGAATGTGAAAATCCTTGTCAAAAGGAAAAAGGAAACATAAGAAGAGGAAAATCATAAACTAAAATTGGAACATGTCATAGTGAGAAAAGGAATGAGGAAAAAACAACTTGAGCTCTTTTCTCCCCCTGCTCCTTTGAAAAATATATATGGTAACCAAATCAGTCTATAATTTTTTGTTTAGGGGAGCTCTGGATTACTTAAGTGATAAAATAGATTTAAAAGAGTGGATATAATTTAGGATTGACTGTAGGATCAGTTTTGTATTTTCTAAATTTTTCTTTTCCTTAGTATTAGTTCAGAAGCAGGCCTAGAAATTGATAGCCAGCAGGAAGAAGAGCCGGTTCAAGCATCTGATGAGTCAGATCTCCCCTCCACCAGCCAGGATCCTCCTTCTAGCTCATCCGTAGGTGAGTTCCTGCCCTTGACTGCAATACAATTTTTATACATCAAACTTGTTTGTGAAAACACTGCTTTATTAGTAACAAATTAATAATCCTTTTTTCCTTTATTTTAAAATGCTTTATTTAAAAGAGAAATTTTATTATTAATGGGAACTTGGTTTATATTGAAATCATTATTCTAAGAATATTCTGGCATCAATAATAAGAAATATGGACATGGTGGATCCATCCCAAAAGAATAGCTCCCTCATGTTTCATCTAGACTAATGGTTGTCAACATATGTTTGTAGAGCTCTTGGGTCTTTTAGAGGTGCTACAGGGGTTGTAGTGGATGGGTATACTGGGAGGGAGGCTAAGGAGTGCTAGGGCACTCCAGGCCTCTTGCCTCTGTTTGAACCACAGTAGCTCCATTTTTATTTGTTCTGCATATTGGGGTTCTACATGAGATTTGATGTGGAGAGTTAAGGGGTAAGAGCTCAGTTGCTTAAAAAAATTGTTTGAAATTTACTGATATAAACAGTTTCAGAGTTTGGCTTTTCAAATTTTTGAAGTTAATTTTGAAAAAAAGATATGTATTATTCCTGTAATAGAAGTTATTTTGGCCGGGCGTGGTGGCTCACGCTTGTAATCCCAGCACTTTGGGAGGCCGAGGCGGGCGGATCACGAGGTCAGGAGATCGAGACCATGGTGAAACCCCGTCTCTACTAAAAAAAAATACAAAAAATTAGCCAGGCGTGGTGGCGGGCGCCTGTAGTCCCAGCTACTCGGAGAGGCTGAGGCAGGAGAATGGTGTGAACCCAGGAGGGGGAGCTTGCAGTGAGCCGAGATTGCGCCACTGCACTCCAGCCTGGGCAACAGAGCAAGACTTCGTCTCAAAAAAAAAAAAAAGTTATTTTTTAGAATAACAGTTAGCGTTTACTGAACACTTAACTGTGTGTCATGTAGTATTCTGAGCCCTTTACTTATATTTACTTACTTGATTCTCACAACTCAATGTGGTAGATATTCATCCACATTTTATAGATTTGGAAGCTGAGGCACAGAAAGGGTGAATAACCTCTTCAAAGTCAAATAGCTAATAAGTAATGGACAAGCAACGATTACACTGAAGAAGTCTGGCTCCAGAGACCCCACTGTTAAACAATACACTATACTAGCTCATCTATCTCAAATTTTTAGACAGAGAATTACCTTTATTATTAAGGATATATAGTACTTGGTCATTCAGTCTGATTATTTTAATTTTTAATTGTTTACAGTCGTAATTCTCAAACTCTGCCATGGAACCTTCAGATTTCATGGCAGACCTGCTCAGTTATTTATTGCTTTTTTAAATCACAGAACTTTGCTATCCCAAAATCTCTTCCCCTGCTTCTCAGCTGCTTTGATGTGACACATCAACCTATTGGCTAATATCCCTAATATCTACCATTTCATGTCTGGTAACTTTAAATTTCTATACATTATGTAATATGGATACTCATAACTAATCTTGCAATCAGGATTTAAAATAATGTATGTAAATTACAGAACCATTTCGTATGCAGTAAGGCTCAAAAAATGTAAAACGATCATATTAATGATTACTGAAGTTTTGTGTCCCCAGTTATATTTTGATGTCCCATAAAAATTGGCTTTCCTCAACAGAATTAGCACTTGTTATATCTTATCAGAGCTTGTATGAGAAAATATGGTTGTTGTTTCCTTTAAAGTATAATATGAAATTACGATATCTTTAAATTTATTTGATAATGTAAAACTGTACTTCCCCCATCTGAGTATTCATTTGGTCAACAAATATTTGACAGTGTTGCAGTCAGTTTCATAGGAAGCATCACTAAGAGAAGGTGACATTTAAGACCTGAAAGAAGAAAGGGATCAAAACTATGCAGTTACTTAATGAAGAGCATACTAGATCAAAGAAAATATTAATAGATGCCAAGTCCATAAGGCAGCAGTGTGTCTGTGTTCAGGGTCAACAAGGAGGCCACTGTGGCTGGAGCACAGTGAGTGAGAACAGAGACTAGCAGGAGATATGTTAAGAGGCGGGAGAGGATAGATCGAGTAGTTCATTGTAATTGCCTTGGCTGTCATGGATACCGGAAGCTATTGGAGGGCTTCACACAGAATAATGACCTGACATGATCTGATCAGTTTGGCTGCTGTGTACAGAAGAGATTGAAAATGAATAATTGACAGAAATGAGAAACTTGGCAGGCTACTGCAGTAAGTCAGGAAAAGATAGTGATGGCTTAGGTGAGATGGTAGAGTTAGGGTTGTGAGAAGTTGTCAGATTTGGGATATATATTTAAATTTGAGCATTCATGATTTGCTAATAATGCATTTGGGGTGTCTGAAAAAGAAGAATCAGATATAATTTGTGTTCTATTGTAGGCTATTTGCTGAGGGACTTGATATTTTGTTTTCTGTTGTATTTCTCAGCACCTGGCGCACTATGTTTGATACATGGGTAGTCAACAAGTAAATATTTATTAATATAAGTGAATGAATGAAAAAAGTCAAGCACTTCTGTTTTTTTTTTTTTTTTTTTTTTTTTTGAGACAGGGCCTTGGTCTGCCTGGTTTTTTTGTGTTTTTTTGAGGCAGGATCTCACTTGTCTCCCTGGAATACAGTTAGCTTGATCATGGCTCACTGCAGCCTCAACCTCACCCGGGCTCAAGTGATCCTCTAGCCTCAGCCTCCTGAGTAACTGGGACTGTAGGCATGTTCCACCATGTCCAGCTAATTGTTTTGTAATTTTGTAGAAACAGGGTCTCGCTGTGTTGCCCAGGCTGGTCTTGAACTCCTGAGCGCAAGTGATCCTCCCACCTTAGCCTCCCAAAATGCTGCTTTTTTTGTTATGTAACCATTTACCCTTTTTTGGTTTGTTAAATGTTCCTCATTGTTTGAAAAAAAGAATTGAAAACAAATGGACAGGTCTGCATCTTATTCATTCATTCATTTAGTAATTAGTTTGTATCATTATAAATGCTTTCTCATTTTTTCACTTGCTTTTCTTTTATCTTAATGTTTTTCGTAGATACTAGTAGTAGTCAACCAAAGCCTTTCAGACGAGTAAGACTTCAGACAACATTGAGACAAGGTGTCCGTGGTCGTCAGTTTAACAGACAGAGAGGTGAATTTCTGACATAACCGGATTACATGATAGAATGTGGAATAGTAATAAATGGAACAAGTTTTCTATTCCTTAAGCCTCCAATTTATTTTTTTAATGTTCCAAAGTTTTATTAAATAATTATATGTTGAGCAGGTGATATTTACCAATCTGTAAACTTCATGTAGACGGATTTGTATACCTTAGGTATATAATAAATATGTGCTTATATTTTATATTTATTGATTTCTTCCTTAAATCCAAATTAAGATTTGGAAAATATGAAGTGTTATAGTGTTATATTCATTTGTTGTATCTCTACCTATTGCCATTATATTGTTAATTTTTTTATACAACACGATAAAGCTTTGTGATTGTTTTAGCTAGTAAAAATGTAAAATTTTAATATTTCCATGTTTTCCAGTATAACTTTTAGATTGTACTTGTGTCACAAAAAGAGGGATTAATCTGCTTGTAATAATTTCCATTGAAGTTGTAGAATACCCAACAGTTTTATATCCACAATGCCTAGATATTTTTTATAATGAACTAGGGTAAGTGAATACACTAGTTTTGAATTCTTAAAAGATATATGCAATTTGATTCTATTTTTTTTCTTTTACAGGTGTGAGCCATGCAATGGGAGGGAGAGGAGGAATAAATAGAGGAAATATTAATTAAATGGTCTGTAAACAATAACAACTGTGAATAAGATTATCAAATCTGTTTTAGTGTAATGATTGTCAAGTTTAAAAACATTTTTATATATAAACTGGTATACTCATGTCAATATTCTTTATTAATAAAATGTTTTTCAGTGTCAAAATTTATTATTCTTTTCTTCATTAGTTGACTCCTCCTTTGCTTATCAGTCTAAGGACAGTTGTACCAGACTTTGGATAAGGTCTGCCCAGAACGAGTAGTAATTGCTCTTGCTGTTCTACTAGGCACATCAATGTTATAATATTGATCTAAATGGAAGAGAAAACGTTTTTTTAGTTAAAAAGAAAACAATGCCCAAACTAAAAAATAACTTATGTTGACTATTATGCCCAAAGACAATGTTTATCATTTTAATAGATGTTGTTACTAATTAATTTGAACTTTATAACAAAAAGAAAAACAATTGCCTAGACTTTTCAACCTTTCAGCTTTTTTGATGTTTCAAAAGATTGACATTTCACCATCTTTTTGTAACATCAGGTTCAGCTCTCCTTTATGAAGTAAGCATTAAAGAGTAACCAAGTTTGAAAAATAATTTACTTGGGGTTATTCCTTTTAAAAAATACATGCCAATGTCATTCACATTATGGAATTACAGGCAGAATAACTTAGATTTCTGGGCATTTCAAAGAAAAGCATCCTGAGTAATATAATTTAATTAATAAAATTAGTTTCTCAGGAACTTCCTTCTGATCTTACAGACTCTGCAATGATGCAAATCATTATAACCTTGTGCCAAACAAGGTATCTGTTAAGTGCCACAAATGATAGAAGTAAAATACTACCATCAGTAGCAAGTTTACTCTAGTAATTGGATGTTTTATCGTAATCTCATGAAGGTTAGAGCAGAATTGAATTGCAGTGCCATCATTTTCATTGAAATTAAAGCAAAAGTCTTAACTCTTTTCCACAGCAATTAGAATAAGTATCATAGTGTAACTTCTCACATTCAGTCATCATTGCAGCCAGCATTTTTACTTTACCTTCATACTTTCACAAATGATATCACCTCCTTGGGAAACTATTAGTTAATAACTTACCTTTAGAAAAGGCATAGTAATCATAGCCATCAGGTTTTCTGATGTTGGGCAGTGATATAGCTGAGGTAACCACATTTGGAAGTCCTCTCCACAGTATACTCACTTTAACTTCATTATGAAGGACACCTGTAGGTGGCATGTTTAATAAAAGATACCAGATTAAAAGGCAGTGTACTATCTTGGAAAGAGCCAGACATCTGAGTTTTAATCTCAGTTTTTGCCCTCTGATGTAGAACTATTGAGGGTTATAGATTGGTATATAATGTTCTTGGTAAGAAGTACTTGATAAATAGTATTGGTTATAACTAACAAATCTGAACAAACTGCTTTCCTTACCCACAAGGAAAAAGAAAGTATTGGTCTTTGGTTATTCACTAAGGCAAGTGGATGAGTTTTTCATCAGTAAGCTTAAATTATTAGGGCTGTTTGATCAGTATCTATATTTCATAAGCCTTACTATTTAAGAAACTGTATTACATCTACTTATGTTTAAGGATTTTTTTAACACAATAAAAATGTTACCTTTGTCTTGATAAGCCAATCTGGCGGGTGAATAGTGAATTCTGACGGTGTGTGTTTGAGAAGGTCCTATAGCACGTTCAAAGCGACGTCTCCTAACCTGTGTCATTTCTCCATACACTGGATAATTTAGAGCAGGCCTTCTTCCAGGGCACTTCTGTACAGGTTCCTGTTTATAAATATACTGCTGAATGCTGCCACCTGTTATGTATTAGAATATCACATGGAAAATGAAAATTAATTTTAATACCCTCAGAAAAGGTGGAAAACAACTTTTACAATGTATAGGAAATAGTTTTGTTCTCATTTTTCATATAATATGTTGATATTAATAATGGCTATTAGTCAAGGGTATTATAAAAATAATTATTAAACCCTGAAATACTTGTTGAATAATAGATGCAGCAAATTACATAGTTATATATTTAATTTCAATTGCAAGTGACAGGTGCTCACTTTGGCAGCACATATACTAAAACTGGAATGATACAGAGGTTAGCATTGCCCCTGTGCAGGGATGACATGCATATTTGTGAGGCGAAAGTAAATGACATTCTATCAGTGACCTGAAAACTCAAATGAATTGTGATTTGCCTGTGAAGAAATCTAAATAAAAATTGAGGCCAATAAGAATACTACCCTCAATTTTGATTTTTTTCACTGAAAATATTTGATTTCAGCCATTAAAGATATCTTTTGACAGTAAATAATAAATGAAAATGCTGAGTGTAATTCTTTAAAAGTTTTGTAATCTTATAAATTATGTAACACATACCTCTCTTGAAAAAATACACAGATTCAGGCCAGTTCTTGTATTTAGCTATTGAAAGCGCTGCCACTATTTGTCCAGTTAGTCCTCCAAATCCTTTGAAAATTGGTTTGGGGTACCCTGCATCTTTTATATCATTGGTAAAACGCCAGTACTGAGAATCCTGATAATTTAAAAGAGAAAATTATGTTATCAGCTTTGGGAAAAAATATCTGGAACTCGTTTCTAGATTTAAGTATAGAGAGAACGTGTTAACTTAGTTAAATGGTTGAATTTTGACCATTACTGTTATCAAACTGTTGAATTATGATTAAATTTTGATGATAAGAGTATTTAAAAGTGGGGACACTTACATTGGAGGTTAAGGCGATATGTGTTGTAATAAATAATGCTGTTACAAATTATTATTAAATTTCTCTCACAAAGATATTTGTGTTACCTTAAAGAAGAAAGTTTTTCTTTCACAGTTGCACCTAGTAAAAACAGTATCAATGGGGGAAGGAATACCCCAAACTTCAGTAATTCTGCGAGCTGGAGATGGTGGACTGAATGGGCTTAGCATCCAGAAATAATGACCTAAAATTTAAGGAAAGACATCAGCCTACAAGCTGAATGCTACACCTATCACAAAAGAAACCAAAATGAAAAAATACATAGTTTTCTTATGCATTGTATGACTGGAAGTTTAGTCAGATACAAAAGGTAGTATTTGAACATTTCTGAGAGCAGGTATTCCCCAAGTCCGAAATTTAGCATAACCTTTGAGATACTTTAGTTTTCTAGTTTCTTTAGAAAGAGCCTATTGGTTGGGCCAGGTGCAGTGGCTCACACCTGTAATCCAGCACTTTGGGAGGTCAAGGCGGGTAGATGGCTTGGGCCCAGGAGTTTGAGACCAGTGTGGGCACCATGACAAAACCCTGTCTCTACAAAAAAAATACAAAAATTAGCCAGGCATGGTGGTGCACACCTGTAGTCTCAGCTACTCAGGTGGCTGAGACGGGAGGATCGCCTGGGCCCAGGAGATCGAGCCTGCATTGAGCCGTGATTGCACCACTCTACTCCAGCCTGGGTGACAGAGGGAGATCCTGTCTCAAAAAAGCCTTTTGGCTTTGTGACTTACAGTCACTATCTCTTTAGATCTCAATTTCTTTATCTCTTAGAACTAATGAATTATAATTTAATGACTAACATCTCTTTAGCCTCTACTGTACAAAAAGGAATTGTTTTCAGATTTAATCTAAATATGTGTCAAGACTGGACTAGCAGAGAGTACAGCAGAGAGTTAACACGAAATAACTTTTCTTCTGTTACTCTCTGACAGAGTTTAACACTTGAACACATCACAATTGAGATGTTATTTTCAAATAAAGCAGTGAACATGCATGCTGGTGTCATTTCATTTGGTATGAAATTAAAATTGTATTTTATTTTATTTTTTAAATTTTAACTCCCCCCACCCCCCAAAAAAATTTGAACTACCTTTTAAATCTCAGTAGGAAATAACCTCAGTAGTATCAGTTCAGTGTCTTGGTTTTGTTTTGTTACTTTGTCTAATTTTCTTAATCCAATATTTCTGTTATTACTCTCAGATTCTCCTGTGAGGTGTGCTTATCAATCAGATTCCCCTCCAGAAAACAACCCAAACTAGCACTCTTCCGTGGCTTTGGTTTTCATAAATGCCAAAACAGAATGATGAGAAGAAAAATAAATGTGTACATCGCTCACCTCGGAATGCAACTAATGTCCCATTGCGCAAAGTAGTCAGTCCATCTACTGGCTTACCATTGCATATATTGGTCTCATCTAAAGAAATTAACAAAAACAAAACAAATATAGAACAGAATGAGAAAAGTATGTATGTTCTTTTCAAGTCTTTCCACGTGGTTCTATTTCCTGTTTACCTTTTCTAAGATCTTGAAGGACACAGTTTGACCTGTTTGCATAGTTATATACTTGATAATTCCATTTTACTTAAAGATGATACTCTTCAAAAGTACTATATGAAATAAATTATTATGAATTGGAATGGGCCAGGTTACCTTGATTTTCATGTAAACTAGACATTTTTGGATATATGAACTCAATGAAATTGCATCTTTCAGTTCTGATTGCCCTCCCTTTGGGTTAGTTTGGAAAATGATACTACAGATTTTTGCTTTGCATTGTACTTTTAAGAATAGATTCCCAACTAATTTTTTTTTTGACGTTCTATGTACCATCTCTGCTGCTTACAGACACACATGCTAAATTCCCAACCCTAAATTATTACTTAATTTTCTAGAGAATGAAAAGGCTTACTGTAATTACACCTCTGCTTACCTACAGGGAAGCTGTAAAACTTCACAAGTTAACAAGGTCAGGTAATATATCTCAGTCAAGTGATACTAAACCAAGGCATTCTGGTTCAGATAGATGTAAACTAACATTACCAGCTTTAAGAATGAAAATAACTGATTCTTAATACCGGAAAGCATGGGATTGATGATAATGCCTTGATTGGGTACTCTCGGTAAGTAATCCATGTCGGGAGTAACTTCAGGCATGAACACATGGGGCCTGGGAAGCACATGAGGTGTTTCTCCTTCAGCACCACCGGCATCTTCATTCTTTGGATTTACTTCAACTAGTTTGGAGTTTGGAGTTTGGTTAGGTCTGGTGGTGGTCTGGAGCATGGCTTCTGCTACTCTTGAGGTAGGGTTCAATTCTGGCATTGTTGATGTCATCTTGCGGGGAGTTGGTGTCGTCTTTGGTTTTCTCACTCTAGGCGTTGTTTTTGGCTTTTTGGTAGAAGTGGGTTTTTTGGGTGCTTTGGTTGGCTTTTGAGGTTTAGGAGTTGTCGCTTTAGAATTAGTAGCTCTGTCTTTTGGTTTAGCTGTTTCTTCAGGTTTGTTCATAATCTCAGTTGTAGTAATTGTTTTTTTTGTTGCAGTAGTTACTTTGGGTGCAAGAGTAGTTTTAAGAGTCGTAATTTTGAATGGTGTGGTATCTTGAGTTGTGGTAGATGTTACTTGTGTGGTCGTAGTTGTTATTTTGGATTCGGTAGTTTTTTCTGTTGTAGTTGCTGTCTCTTTTGTCATCTTAGGTGCAGCAGTTGTAGTTTCAGGTGTAATACGTATGTCTCTTTCTGTTGTCTTGTCTTTAGCTATTGTAGTCATTTCAGGTTTAATCACTGCAGGAGTCTTAGTTGTAGGTACACGAGGTTCCTTGGGACTGTTTTCAAGAGCCTTTGGTGTGGGTTCAGCAGAAAGCTCAGGAGTTGATTCATCAGGGCTTTTGTGGCTAGTGGGAGGCTCCTTGGTGGTAGTTGGAGTAGAGACCTCTGAAGTGGTTGGAGGAGGTGTCTCAGGAGTAGTTGGAGCAGGCTTCTTGGGGGTAGTGGGTTTAGGCTCCTTGGGGGTAGTTGGAGCGGGCTTGTCAGAGGTGGCGGATATGGGCTCCTTGGTGGTGGTGGGTGCAAACTCCTTGGGGGCAGGCTTCTTGGGAGTAGTGGGTGCAGGTTCCTTGAGGGTAGTTGGAGGAGTCTCCTTAGGGGTAGTTGGAGCAGTCTCCTTAGGGGTAGTTGGAGCAGTCTCCTTAGGGGTAGTAGGAGCAGGCTCCTTAGGGGTAGTTGGAACAGGCTCCTTAGGGATGGTGGGAGCCGGTGCCTTGGGAGTGGTGGGAGCGGGTTCTTCAGGGATGGTGGGAGCCGGCTCCTCAGGGCTGGTGGGTGCGGGCTCCTCAGGGGTGGTGGGTGAGGGCTCCTCAGGGGTGGTGGGTGCGAGCTTCTTGGGGGTGGTGGGTGCAGGCTTCTTGGGAGTAGTTGGGGCAGGCTCTTTGGGAGTAGTGAGTGCAGGCTTCTTGGTGGTGGTGGGTGCAGGCTCCTTGGGAGTGGTGGGTGCAGGCTCCTTGGTGGTGGTGGGTGAAGGCTCCTTGGGGGTGGTGGGTGAAGGCTCCTTGGTGGTGGTGGGTGAAGGCTCCTTGGGGGTGGTGGGTGAAGGCTCCTTGGGGGTGGTTGGGGCAGGCTCCTTGGGAGTAGTGGGTGCAGACTTGGTTGTGGTGGGTACAGGCTTTTTGGGCGTGGTAGGTGTAGGCTCCTTGGGAGTGGTGGGCGTGGGTTCCTTGGGAGTGGTGAAAGCAAGGCCTTTGGTTGTAGTTTCAGCTTTGGGTGTAGGTTTAGCTGGCACTTTAGATGTAGGTGCTAAATCTTTAGCAGATGTTTTCTCTACACTTTGTGTCTCTTTAGCAGAAGTAGTCTCTTTTCCATCAGTTGAAGTCTGTTTATTTGTTGTAGTAGTTTCTTTAGTTTCAACTGTTGTCTCTTTATTCGCTGTCAAAGACGTCTCTTTAGATGTATCAGAATTAGGTGGAAGACTGGGTCTGGGATTTATTGGTTTTGCTGTTGTGATCTTGGGAGATGTGGTGACTTTATTGTTTTGGGTGGTAGACGTGTCAGGAGTTGTGACCTTGAAGTCACCATTGTCCAATCCACTTCCAGCTTCATCTACAACTGGTGGTTTGGGGGTAGGTTTCTTTTTAGTTCTGTTCTTCTTGTTATCTTTTACTGGAGAGAAAATATACATCTTGTTATTTTAGATTTTTTTTTTCTTTAATAGTGACATAAAGATCCCATCTTTATCATTGACTAGTTGTGTGTTTCTAAGCAAATTGCTAACCTCTACTATGTCCTTTAATTTGTTGTAAAATGGCAAATAACCTATCTTATGGGGCTGTTTTAGGGAATAAATGAGATGAGGGATGCAAAAGCACAAATTGAACTCTATACAATTAATACGTGGAAGTCAGTGGCAAGTTCGAAATTACCAACACGATAAATAACACTAATTCATCTGTTTATATTAATGTTCTTTACCCCCCACTTTTTGTACTCTTATTCTTCAGTGCCCAGTGTCCCTTCCTTCCTCCTGGAAACCTAGTACTACCACCTTGCCGCACCAATTATCTCAGAAGCCTCTACAGCTACCTCTGAGCAATCTGCCCCAGTCACCCCCACAGTCCCTGCTGAGCCTTGTTCCCATACATAGGGCTATTAGCCACTCCTTTTCTTCTGCGCAGCTAAACTTGCAAGTCCCAGGGGACATAAGGAGGAGCTTAGGGTGCGATGGCAGCAAAAAGACAGTATTTATCAAGGCTTTCCCATAGCAGCTGCCCCACATGTGAACTACAAAGCCCAGGGGTGGCTTCATGCACAATTTTCTGGCTGACTAAAAGATTAAATATCTGGCTATTTATTTAGAGAGAATGCTTTGGAGGAAATCACAACCACTTAGAGTTCTTTAAAACTCCCTTATCCAAAAATCCAGTATTTCCTGGAGAAAGAATATATATTTAGAACCAGAACTTCAGGAAATAATAAACAGCAAAGGAGATCTTTTTTCAGGCAATAATAGCCTATTCTGTAGCACAGTCTCTACTAGAGAAAAATCAGCCAGATATAATATATAAGTTACTAGGAAAATAAAGAGGATTTGTAAAATATGGATAATATTTTTTCCACAGAGGTTTGTAAGAATTTAGTGAGTTAATACTTGTAAAACACTTAGAACAATAGTATATAAATATTTGTTAAAATAAAGCTGGGGAAGGGAAAATGAAAATGCAAGGAAGACGAAGGGGAAGAAGCAAAATGATGTCAAGAAAACAAGAATGACAATAGAAAGCCATCAATAATCATCTCTGGTGCCATCTTGTGGTTCCACAGTCCTGCTACAGCGTCTTCTTATCCTTTGCTTTTAGAGTGGCTTCTTAGCCGCTTGGCACTAATTTCCTGTAGGAAGTATTCATTTGGTACTTTCTAAGATAATATTTACAAAGTTATATTCCCCCCCATATTGAGATGTCCTCATTCTACCAACACGCATTACTTTTAAATATAATCATTGTTAATATGGCATTGATACAGCCTTTGATCTTTATCAATGCTCAAACCTTTGAGTTTCTTCTGTAATTCTCTATTAGCAGCTGAATTTTTGGAAGACTTGATTTTCCGAATTGTTGAAGAAGAAGAGGAAGAGGAGGAGGAGGAGGAGGACTCTTGATTTTCAGAAACAGAATGTTCTATAAATCAAATAGAAAGTTTGATCACACCAACTGTGATTTAAAACAAAAAAGAACCACCAGTCTAAATACAGCAAGAAGTGCTATTTACTAGTCTACAAGTATCTGGATTTTGCTTTTATTAGTAATATGACCAACTGCCTTTTAATCTGTCAATTAAAAGCAAGGCACCTGGGCTTATCACAGATACTAGCAATATTACTAGTGTCTCTCAACTTTCCCATATCCTCCAAAACACCGAATCAAATTATTCTGCAAAGAAAATCATGGGGTGGTTTTTGTTTTTCATAGTAAGATTTGTCAGTTCTGATTTGTTTTAACCCAGACTCATGCTGGTTTGGTAAATACAGAAAGAGCTGAGAGTTTATACTTTGTCTTAAACTTTACTTAAAAGCAAAGTCTAAAACCTTCGAGTGTAATGAGCCTCATGATTCCTAAGATTACCCTGTTCTCTGAGAATGGGCTTAGATAAGCAGTCACCTACAAGTTACTTCATCTAAGAAAGCTCCTTTGATTATATCTGTCGTCTTCCTACCTTCTGTTATTTCCTCTGATTCTACAACTTTCTTAGTCTTCTTCTTGTTTGGTGGTTTGGGTGAACGTTTGGTTGTTGATTTGATGGTTTGAGATGCTCTTGAAGGTGGAGGTGCTTTCTTTGAAGATGGTGGTGATGTGGGATTATGCACTGAGGCCAAGCAAGACAAGTCAGTTAACATGTTGTTTATGTTCATCAGCAGCTCTAACTGTGAAAAGCACGGATGCATCTAGCTTCAAGAGTAGATGCTGGTGACAGCCAGTGCAGGCAGGCTCCAGCCCAACACGAATGACTCCATTTAATTCTAAGGATGCATTGCTATAAAATACTGGTTCTCAAATTGTTGTAAGTTATGACAGGCAGCAAAGTCTCAGGAATCACAAGACCTGAATTCCAGTCCTAGGCCTGCGAGCCTCTACCATTGTGACCTTAGGCAAATAATTCTCTTGAACTTCATTTTCTTGTCTACAAACTAAGATGTTTATTCAAGATGATTTGTGAAGGTGTTTGCCTTCAGAATTTTTTTTCTGTTTTAGTATTCATTTTTTTCTGTTTTAATATTCATTTAAATTAAATGATGCCAATTTGCCTTTTGTTCTTTTTTTAATTACAAAAGTTCTACATGAATATTCTTGTGAAAAGTTCACACCTTCACATTATGCTTTTCCTCAAAATGTCCTGCCCTTCCCAAAGATACAACTGTTAATGGTTTGGTGTATATCTGTTTAACCTTTTAGTCCCCTTCCCTCTTCTGTTTCTCAGTCTAGAAGAGAAAACATGGAACTTCTTTTTTCTGTTTTTTTTTTTTTTAATCATTAGGAACAAGAAGAGGGACTAATGAAGGATAAGAAAACAGCGTTGGGGACTCTCTGGGTACAGAAGGGTTGTGATAAATCATGCTGCTCCCAGCAACATCACCCCAGAACCCTACTGCTATAGTCTCCATGAACTGGCCACTGCCCCTCTTGTTTCTCCTCCTACCCAGCAAAAACATCAAGTATCTCAATTTGAGAAACAGATCTGCCATGTACTAGCTAATGCTCTTGGCCAAAACGGTTAACCTCTTGAACTCTGTTTTCTCTTTCACATTCGGAGGCACTTGGATGGCTGGGATTCCTTCAATTCTTGAAATGTTATGATTTCTAGATATATAGACACCTGTAAGTAGTATCTATACTGAAGCAACTAGGTGGTGAATCTCAAGATAGTTTGGTTATTATACTTAAAAAATAAAGTATTGAGGTTCTGAGTAGTTTTATTATTTTAAGTTGTGACCCTGACTATCTTACGAATTCTGTAAAGAAAGTTGGCCAGCATTGCCTTCATCTTTTTTTTCAGAGTTCTACTTAAACTTTAGGTAATCTGACCAAACATTTCATAACATAAAGTATTATCTTTATCAAAATATTCTCTCAATGTCTCATCACTTTCTAACCATCTTCACTCCCTACATATCCTCTGCCCAAAACAAATTCTTAGCTTTCTTGTCTCACAGCCAAAACAATTAGGGTAATGAGTAAATATGTGTCACTCATCATGGGGCCTGCTAAAAGCTGCAGGAAGGGTGAGCTCTGAGTTTTTTATTACAAGGGTGTTGTCTTCATTATTTTTGGAATGGTTTCCTATGAAAACATTGAACGGCTACGAAACATCTCTCAATTCTGCTGATTAACAGTTTTCCACTCTTTCTTCACTGTTCTAAAGAAGCAGGAAGTGCAGGCTTGTTTAAATAAAATGATAAGATTGATTATGCAAGCAAAGCTTATTTTCACTTTTACCTCCACAAATATTCTTGTTTTAACGAAGTAGAATTTAAGAACAACCATTTGGTAAAGGAAAGTAATCCAGTATTCAAGTATATTTTAAAAATCTTTTTCTGTAAAATCTAGAGCCTTTTGTTATACTCTAGAGTAGTCCTTCAAGACCTATAAATAGAGAAGATGATTTTAAGATGGGAATATCCCTTATTATTGACTACCATACACTTGCATTGGAATAGAGAATGCTGAGGAGACTGCAGAAATGGGAAGGAACATGACAGTTAACAACGTGTTAGGTAGATTTGCCTGTAAATTTAATGGCTTAAACTAATTCATAAATTTACTTGTTTAGGGAAGCTGAAAGTGTTGCTTGTGTCCTTAAATATATACCCAAACACTGAAGCCAAAAGCACAGATAGCTCAAAGGATAGTTGACTTTGTGAAGTCAGCAACGGTGAGACAAGAAATCATCAAGCGAGTTGATTACTGTTGATTTAACCTGAAATTGAACCATATCTGAAGAAAAAAAAAGACATGTACATTCAGCCTCATCCTCTATGTTCCCCCTCTGGCAACATCTTGTACTCTTGGAGCCTGGCTGAGCCTGGGGGTTCTGCTGTTGGAAGGCGCTTTTCTTCTTTAATTCATCTCCACAAGACAAAATTATTATGAAATAGCTTATATGTTAGTAAAATCAAGGCCTAAGATGGACTGCGTGTTGGACATTATCAGTGATGCTGAGGTAGGTGCACAGATCTGGCTGTACTGAGAAGCATTAGTTGGTACTGTGATGCTTACCTTCTGCACAGAAACTCTCATAATCAGGACAGCACTTGTCATACTTCTTACACTGGGCGTCGCAGTCACACTCCCTCCCTCTCTCGAAGGACTCAAAGCAGCGGCCTTTACAGGAAAGCTCTACCCAGAGTAAAAGAAGAAGTTACAGATTATTAATTGTGAAGCCAGGCCCGTGTATTTGACAGCCATTTCCCACCTTAGACTTGACTAGGTTTCCAAAAGTTCATTTCTAAGTCTTTTATTTGAAATTTGGAGTACATCATCCAGGAAAAATTAGATGGTATCCCAGATGGAGACAGCCCAAGTCAAAAAAGAAATATGGTGACTGAGGGCAACTTCTCTTGCCCTTCAAGACTCCAAGAGACATCCCGATGCTGCCTGAGTTATTTACATGTATGGACAATGAAAAATTGGGAAATGTCTACATAGTGAGATAGCCTTCACACGAAATCTCTTCATCCTTCTCCTCTTCACACACTGCTTTGTAATAGATTCACAGTAATTGAATGTACAGATCTCAGCAATATATTCCATATAAATACATATGTATATATATTCCACATAAATGGGCCACTTTTGAGGCTTAAAAATCATTTGTAATGTAGAGGCCCTTATTATGACAAACTGGGAAAGGTGTATAGTTGGAAGCTTTCAGCCTAATCTTACAGTGTGGACTATGTTAGGGAGGACTACTCATTTAAAAAATGAAAATTTAAAAAGCCTTGGTTAGAGTTAACAGGGACTTACCAGGGCCTATTTGAAATAATTACCTATCCAATACATAAATTGTACAATATATTCCTCAACTTCACATTCAAATTCTAAAGCAAATATACCTTTCAAATAATTTTAATTACAATTTTCTTAAATTGAATAGGAAATGTTTCTGTGTTGATAACAAAATGGCCCAAAATATATTCAAGTGAAACACCACTCATAATTTAAAATTCAGACCTTCAAGTTTTAACTGAAATTCATCATTAAACACTAGCACTTTAAAGTGCCTTTTCCAGGTAATTTAGAAACCTGTTAACATCAAAAAGTCCAATGGTAGACAAGATTATTCCATGCTTATGTATTCTTTTGATGAAACTGTTGAAAGGCCTCATTACTAGTCGACGACATCTCTGATTGTAAATAATTACTCCTTACTATTTACTTAATGACTGCTGACTTACAGTATCTTCTCTATTTAAAATAAGACATTTTACTTGGAACTAGTCAATAACCTTGTGCAAGTGACAGATTTCCAGGCTCCCCTTACCCTCCCCAATAATCACAAGCTTTGACACCATCCTTAGGTACAATGCGCTGCAACATTTATGCAAGTGAAGGAAAGTCACTTAAGCAAAAGAAGTGATACAGTGGAAAAACAGCACTGCAAGCGGGTGCAAGGGGAGGCTCAGTCTCACAGCACTGCACGAGGGTGCAAGGGGGGACTCACAGACTCGCAGTGTTGCTTGACAGAGGAGACACCCGCTCTCAGGACTTACCCACAGTGCAGACTCTCTTGAAATCAGGACAGCACTCCATGTAGTGTTGACAGTTATAATCACAGTTGCAGGTGGCATCTCTAGAATACCCTTCCCCACATCTCCCTGCACAGCTTGATAAATCTAAAATTATACAATACTGGTGTAAATATGGCCAAACCACTTTATAGAAAGGAGTGATCTAACGAGGGGGACAAAGCCAATTGGTGAGAGAGAATTTTATTGATCGAGAAGGTGTTGGAATGATGTTAGCAATAGGCCCGGCTGATATTTGGCTGATGTCTTAGATGATCTCAATTATGTCACTTTATTCTTCACTAGACTGAGATGATAAACACATTTTCGAAAACCAGGCAAAGTAATGGCTTTGCCTAAAGAGGGTGATACTCCTAAGGAAGAGGTGGCAGCTACAGCTACTACCGGTGCTGTGGTTTTGATGATTAGCAGTTGCCATTTATTGAGCTTCTCTATTCCAGGTACATTATCTCTAATGCTTATGAAAATGTTTCCAGGATTTAGTAGCCCTTTTTTAGAGATAAGAAAGCTGAAACACAGAAATTTTGACAACTTGCTCATTATCACACAGCTAGTTAATAGTTCCAGTATATTTGCATCATAGGTTAATTAATACCTCCCAATTATTTGTAGTGAACTCTTTTACTCTTAATTGTCCTAATTTAGATAATACATTTTATGGTCACCTTAAGTAAACAATCCATTCAGAATTTGAACTCTCATATATTTTATTTTAAGCCTGAGATTTTTCCACCTGTCGCTTTGCCTCCCATTCCTGACGATAAGTTTAAAGCAAGCTGGTTGCACCAGCACAAACTTTACTGAGCTTTTTCTTCCTTAATTGGTGGGGATAACTGGATTTTTAAAATGTCAGGGGAGCCAGATGCTTACAACCACTGCTAAAATGAGAACCCTTAAAATAACTGGGCATAACTATAAAGGTCATGAACAGAGGTTTTCCAGGCAACAAATAAGCACACAATAACAAAAGCATACTCATTCTCAAATATTTTTTAAAAGTCATTTGGAAAACACCACCTTAAAACCCTCCCTGAGAAATGACTGTAGAAATGTGACAGTGGAATCCATCTCTGGAATAGAAATTGGCAGGTGCAATGTCCTAAATCTACAAAGGAATGTTGAAACACACTGAAAACAAATCTTAAAAGAATAGAGTCCAGGAATGCCAAAGTCTGAATATGCAAATAAAACAGTAAATTGTAGGACAACTTTCAGAACTTTTTGCGTACATAAGTGCATAATGCATACAAAAATGTATATATAGTGTATGTATATAAATACATATATTATATATAAAGAAAAAAGAGAATGAGAAGAGGTTGAGAAAGCAAGAGAAGCAGACAAGACAGTATCAAGAAATTGTTCTTTTATAGTTGGCAGATTTCTGAAATAAGAAATCATCTGTAATCCCAGCACTTTGGGAGGCTGAGGCGGGCAGATCACCTGAGGTTAGGTGAGACCAGCCCGACCAACATGGTGAAAACCTGTCTTTAATAAAAATACAAAAATGAACCTGGCATGGTGGCATGGGCCTGTAATCCCAGCTAATCGGGAGGCTGAGACAGGAGAATTGCTTGAACTCGGTAGGTGGCGGTTGCAGTGAGCCAAGATCGTGCCACTGCACTCCAGACTGGGAGACAAAGCAAGACCCTGTCTCAAAAAAAAAAAAAAAAAAAAAAAAAGGAAATCATCCTTACAGGAAAAGCTTATTTTCATAGATTAGGTGTCTGTCTTACTTTTATTGCTACTAATTGTAACCATTAATTTTATTTATTTATTTATTTATTTGTTTTTGAGACAGAGTCTCACTCTGTTGCCCAGGCTAGAGTGCCATGATGCAAGTTCAGCTCACTGCAATCTCCACCTCCTGGATTCAAGATATCTTCCTGCCTCAGCCTCCGAATAGCTGGGATTACAGGCACACGCTACCACATCTGGCTAATTTTTTGTATTTTGTATAGAGACAAGATTTTGCCATGTTGCCCAGGCTGCTCTTGAACTCTTGACCTCAGGTGATCTGTCTCCCTAGGCCTCCCAGAGTGCTGGGATTACAGGTGGGAGCCACCACACCCAGCTCCATTAATTTTAATTTCCTTTATTTAATGAAAATTAAAATTAAAGTAACACTGTTTTAGTGAACAACCAATTGTATTATAGAGGAAAAGGCAGTTTAGAAAGTGCCCCCAGTGTTGTGAACCTTGTCATATTGTTATGAGAAAGCCGAAGGGTCTGGAGATACTGGAGTAGTCATCATTCTTATTGAATATTCACATTTGCTTTCATGTGTTTTCCTGTCTTTTCTTATCTAAACAATTCTGCAACTTATGCCTATGCAGACAGTTACCACTCATGTTCAGGTTTCATAAGAATCTCATATTTTACTGGAAATGTTTACTTTAGAAACATAATTTCATCATAACTGCCATGAATCTTGATTTTTATTCTCTCAGATTTTGCTTATCAAAGGGGAACAAAAGGAAAAGAAAAGAAAAATCCAAAGCTTGGCATCGTTACTATTAATCCACCTAGACGGCATGCTAGCATCTTTCACTAATGTGATTACACGGAATGTACTTTAACAGTCTCTAAAAATGAGTAACAAGAACTATTCATCCAGGACCTGTTTTGGGAGAACTGGGAAGAGTTTAATGTTATAATACAAAATGACAGTCACGTCTGTATATGTCCATACCTGGATAAATAGTTCATGTAAGAAAAAGAGAACATTTTCAAGACTAATAAAATGCCATTTGAAACACTATATTTATTATAATATGGTATCTATGTCTAAATGATGCCAAAGTAAGTTATTTATCAATAATTTATTTGATTTAAAAGACCAAATTGTTCAACATATAGGCAAAAATTACATGTTATCTAAATATTGTTCTTTGTAGTTATTTTTATGATACTATATAGCTCCAGCATAATTTTATGATGAACTGTCTGCACTTTTTAAACTTTTGGGAGAACCATAGAAATAACAAGTACCAAAATTATTCTTTACACAAGCTCAAAACTCTCAAAAGCAGAAAAAGATGAGAATTCCAAAGCACTTACAAACAGACTACATGTTATATATTATTTTAAGGTTGTATGATACATTAGACTCAAACAAATATAAATTTTTAGAAATATATTTCTGTTGTTATAAAAATCAAGACTGAATGATTAGCAATAGTTGTTAAATAAAAGTATGTTCGATGGTTAAGCTACCTTGAGATGAAACTTGCTGAATCACGAAAACAGACAGCAGCAACAACAGGTAAATGGGAAGTGTTTTCCATGCCATGGTTGTTTCCAGGTACCATAGGTACCCTTGCTGAAAATAAAATAAAAGTATCAGAAAACTGCTCTTTCATCTCACCACAAACTTAGGCTTGCATTATACACGTTTCAGTAACTTTAAAAATGTAACTTAATAATAAAACCATCCCATTCTTGAAACAAGACTTTAAATCAGCTTTAATTTTATAGAAAATATTTGACCATTAGACTTAATCTTATGCAGAACAAATCAAGTCACCCTCAGCCACATTATTGACAGTTTTAATACTTAAGAAATCTCCAACATAGAATAGACTTATCTTAAAACTCTAGCCAAAGTATGGCACGTACTTAACAGTGCAAGGTTAAAATTTTATCTTAAGGAAAATAATAACCTGTGTCACTGAAATGTAATTTAATAAGCATCATGGAGTTACCGTTCCAACTTTTCCTTAATTCTCAATATAAATTCAGAGGCTTCCAACAGGTGTATTGCATAAATATAATCCTTTTCAAAAATTTCCAACTACTATCTTTATACATTTTTTTTTCAAACACCTCTAATGAAAACACATTTAATTCCATGAAGCAAGTTAACTCTGACACTTACCTGTAAAGGATAGATGAGTTTATCCCATGTCCTGGGAGTCTTATATATCAGTGCAAATATAGTGGGATGAACCAATTAGTCCAAAGGTTAGACAAAATCAACAGTGACAACCTATGAAATCAAACTTTCCTCATTTATTGGAAAAGGGCCCAGACGACTAGACTTAGGCAACATCTGGAAAACACTTCCATTAAGCAAAATGACTACTACAAAATAAATTTAGATGTATTGGCCAGAGCACATTTCTAATTTCTAAGTGAAGTGAACAAATTGTCCTGAGATGGTAAATAGCTCTGGCAGACTTTGACTAGTATATTGAAGCAGCAACTTTAAAATATTCACATACTGGTATCATTTATTTCTTCTGCTTTCCAGTTAAATCTAGCAAAGGTAGCTTTGAAATTTACCTAGTGTCAGCTTGTGGCATACGTTTTATATACTTATACCATTATATCAAATGTACATTTCTTGAGTAGTTTCATTTTCTCTGAGCACAGAAAACATACTCTCAGTTACCTACAGGTAGATTATTGACACTGTGGATTTTCTAGCTTCCTTTATCATCTTAAAAACTTGCTTAAAAACTGTATTGATATTTTCCTTAGATCCTTCCTTTAAGATAAGCATGTTTGGAAAAGGTCTTTTAAATTACTAATTTTGTTTCCTTCCCACAATGAAAATGTGAACCATTACCATTGCAGAGCTAAGTCAACTCAGCCCAAGGTTTTACCCCATTTTCATACGGAATCTATTGGTGTAAAATCTTACCCACCAACATAAGGCTTCGCTCATGTCCTAGCACCTCCCTGAAACCTTTCCAGATCAAATTCCAAACACATCTAGAATTATAGTCAACAATTGTACTATGTTTTACTGAAAGTATCTCTTCATCTCTCTCACCCCCCCAACAGACTATGATTTCCCTAAGGACAACCAACACCTGTATGTTAATCTATTGCCAACATACAGCCTAGTTGTTTCACCAAGGTTATATGTTTAAAACATGCTCAGGCCGGGTGCAGTGGCTCACTCCTGCAATCCCAGCACTTTGGGAGGCTGAGGAAGGTGGATTATCTGAGGTCAGGAGTTTGAGACCAGCCTGGCCAACATGGTGAAGCTCCCTCTGTACTAAAAATACAAAAAATTAGCCGGGTGTGGTGGTGGGCACCTGTAATTCCAGTTGCTCGGGAGGCTGACGCAGGAGAATCGCTTGAACCCGGGAGGCAGAGGTTGCAGTGAGCTGAGATCATGCCACTGCACACCAGCATGGGCAACAAGAGCAAAACTCAGTCTCAAAAAAAAAAAAAAAAAGAAAAGAAAACATGTTCAGTGAGCCACATGGTTGTAGGCTGGATTCTGCTGTCTACTATTCATTTGGTAGGTGCTGCATTTAATTCTCCCAAAATGCCTTAAAGTTAAATATAATCATCCACATTTACAAATAAGAAGATGAAGACCTGCAAATGAAGAATGTGTGACCCATTCAAGGATCTATAAAGACTAGAGGCCAGAACCAAGATTTGAACCCATGTCTTTGCATTTTAAGTTACATCATGTTTCCACTACATCCAGCTCCCTTTTGATCAAAACCATCACTTAGTTTGTAATCATTATACTAAATTTTACTCCTTTACTCCACATGTATACATAGGTTTGTGAGATTGTGACTTTTTTAAGACTAGGAATTATAAGCATCTATTTTCTTTCTGCTCATCTCTAAGTAATCCCCCTTTTCTGGGAACTACTTCTCTTTCTATCGGGGTATTTTCCTTTTAGCTGTGGTTATATATGTTATTTTCCCACATCAGCCACAGCCGATAGGATTAGGAGTCGGAACTTGAACAACCCGAGCCAATATGTTTTCTTCTCCAGGAAATTTGAAATTATAGTTCAGAGATTACAAATTTGTCTGTCTATGTAGACCAATAATGTGTACATTTCTGTCCATGGTCTAAAGGAGTAGAGAAAGTCCTTCAGAGTAAAAAGATCCATAAATATGAAGCAACCACGCAGAGAGAGAAATTTCTGATAACTTTCTAAGTCTCGGGTACTCTTTTTTTAGACCCAACTTCTTGCTCTGCATCTTTATGGCAAGTTCCTCTTTTAGAGATGACACGGGCTAAAGATGCCTTTTGCTACTTGAAATCAATACACAACAGACACACAAAAGATTGTGTATGGAGTTGAACATTAAATAGAATTCTGTTAATTCTTAGCTCTACTGAGGCCAAGATCGGGGAAGCTACAAGCTTTGTAACTTTTCCAAGTAAGACCTCTACAGTGTTGCTTTATTATTTCTTTGGAATATTGGGAATGTCCAAATCAGATACAAATATACACAGAGATACATATTTTTAAATAAGATATAAATTGTTTTGTAATCATTGCCTTCTGAACTATATGCACTATCATTTTCCTCCTTTGTATTAATCTCATAATAGTGATGGCAAATAAAATTCTTGAATTGATTAATATCCACTTGTTTTTTTTTTTTGAGATGGAGTTTCATTCTTGTCGCCCAGGCTGGAATGCAGTGGTGCGATCTGGGCTCAGTGCAACCTCTGCCTCCTGGATTCAAGCAATTCTCCTGCCTCAGCCTCCCGAGTAGCTGGGATTACAGGTATGAGCCACCATGCCTGGCCTATTAAATAGGTTTTTATAAACTGTACTAAATACTGCATTCTGTGAATATTGATCCATTTAACCTTCCTTGTTGATCACATTGCAATCATCCCATTCTTATATAGCTTCCTCCTTTAAGATTTCCCTTCTGTTAAAGGTATTTTCTTAATGTTCATTTAAATCTCATTTAATTGGGATAAAAGTTATTCCAGAATTTGTTTTTGATGTGTGGGAAATGGGGAGAGTAAAGAGACATGGAGAGGACATATACAATATTGAATCCTAGAGACCTCTTCTAGGGATGATTTTCACGGGGTTCAACCTCATGAACATCAGTTTTATGCTTGGCAGCAGTACAGTGATGCCTTAGAGAACACTCAAGCAAGTTCAGGGATATTTTCCCTGTGCTAGATTATCCTAGACTGTGGTGCCTTTATACTTTGTCTCCATGCCTGCCCATTAGCTGTCACTTTGCCCTGTAGCCAGAGTGTCTGCACCTAGTGGCATCCCTCCACCTTTCCACATCTTTGATGTGTTTCATTTCCTTCCAGCGGCAGCCTAGGAAAAACTGAAGCGTGCCAGGGGAAAACTACAGATGTGAGCTTGTTCTTTATTGCCCTAATGTTGCTCACAATGCTAAGTTAGTGTGCTCTAGATATGAAATAACTCCCCTCCTCTCACATGAACTAGAGAGTAGGACTTTGGGACTACTCCTGCCCATTCTGTTCAGGCATTTTCACATATTAGAAAGTAATGTGGCTTTTTTATTTTCTGCAGGTTTGCTCAAAAGTATGACTGTTAGATCAGTGAAAGTATTACTAGATTTGCTTTTGGAGATTGTGGCAGTCTGATCATTGATCTCAATCTTTTCTAACTTTTTCTAGCTGCCCAGCTAGAGATTATATTTCCCACCTTCTCCTTCAGGTAGTTGTGATCATACAACTGTGTTCTCTCTGGTAAAATAGGAATAGAAGTTAATATGGGCAACTTGCATTCATTTTTCTAACAGGAAATTGCTTGGTCTGGACTTTCTCTTTTTCCTGCTTCTTGCAGAATGGAAAGGGGGCATCAGAGACAAGCTTTGATCATGCAGACAAGGCTAGCAGCCTAGGGAATAGTATTCTTGGTGGAATCCAGATGCTCTCTCACTCTCTGCACTAGTCAGAAACTTTCAGAAAAAGAAATACATTTCTATTTTATTTGAACAACACTAACTTTAGGTATTTTTAGACATTATCCTAACATAGAGATCATAGGAAATTTCTAAATATTTGAAGGAATTATTCTAAAATTTGATTTGTATTCTCTACAACAATAAAAAAAATGAGCTAAATGACCTATCAGTAATAAATTACTGGCATTGGAGAGGGAGAGGTAAACTATCTTTATTTGCAGATGACATAATTGTGTACGTAGCTTTAAAATCCTAAAGAATCTAAAAGCTGTAAAAACTACTGAGTGAATTTAGCAAGACTTTTTGATATAAGATCAACAATCTTATATCCAGATTCATACTAAGGCCATTTTAATGCATAAACTTAGATGTGCATGAATAAAGAATTTTCTCTACTAAATTTTCTAAGAATAAAAGTTCATCTAATTTCTCATTCATTCTATTGAGGGGAAATTATCAAATAGTGGTCACTACACACCAAACCTAGTATCAGTTTCTAGTGATACATATATGTGCAAGAAAGAATCTCTGGCCCCTAGCATTTCTTGGACTATTCAGGTAGCCAGAAACAAATAGTTCGAATGTCATGTGAAAGGAGTAGGCAGTGTGGTGAGCAGCTAGAGCTGGGCTTTGGAATGGGTCAGAATATTGTTCAAATCTCCGCTACAAAATTGTCTACCTGGTGGCTTAATACAATTCTCTTGAATTATCTAGGCCTCAGTCTCCTTATCTGGAAAGTGAGAGCAATAATTGCAATTATTTGACATTGTAGAGATGCATAAAAAATCAGAGAATTATACTGAACATTAGTGACATATACAGAATCAATTATAGGTGTTATTGTTATGGTTGATTATGATTCTAAAGCTGCACATAAACTGTTACGGAAACATAGATGAGGAAGTGCCAACTCTACCCAAGGAATTCTTTGCAAATGAATGACATATAATCTGGAGTCTGAAGGCTCCTACGGCTAAAAACTGGGACAGTAGCCAAAGGTGACAATAAGAGAAAAAATAATATAGCTCCACTTTTTCGTTCTTCTTACCTACTTCTTTAGTTCCTGATAATGTGGCTTTTTCTTCCTCCAAAACAGGGCTTTGGGAGATAAAAAGTAACCTTAAAATCATTCTAGTATAGCCTTTTACTAATGGGCCATTTTAGTAACCTAATAACAATAGAAAACATGTGTTGAGTGTTTATTTTGTCAGATGGCAAAAATGTATGACTTTATTGGGCCTCATGGTAATTTTTTTTTTTTTTTTTTGAGACGGAATCTCACTCTGTCACCAGGGTGGAGTGCAGTGGCATGATCTTGGCTCACTGCAACCTCCGCCTCCCAGGTTCAAGCAATTGTCCTGCCTCAGCCTCCGGAGCAGCTGGGACTACAGCTGCCCGCCACCACGCCCAGTTAATTTTTGTATTTTTAGTAGAGGTGGGGTTTCACCATGTTGACCTTGTGATCCGCCTTCCTTGGCCTCCCAAAGTGCTGAGATTACAGGCATGAGCCACCGTGCCCGGCTGAGCCTCACAGTAATCTTATGACATAATAGTTATTATTATTCATCCCATTTGACATTTGAGATTATCTGAGGCATAGAAAAGATAAATAATGTGCTCAAGATTAAAAAGCTAAAAAGCCAATAAATGGTAAAGTTAGTATCTTAACCCAAGCCTTGTCTGACTCCAAAGCCCATGATTTTAACCAACTCAATGACCCACGTGCTATAATATCCACGGTTAGTAATTTCCTTCTTTGTGCTCCTATGTAACTATCTGCATCTCTAAAACGGCATCTCACTCTTATCAATATCCATCTTTCTCACTATGCTGTAAGCTTCTTAAGGTTTCAGAATGATTACATTTTGTGGCTTTTTCACAGCTAGCATTGTTTCTTCTATGCATGATAAACTGAGGTTTACTGTCTTTCTTCTAACGGCCACTTTGCCATCATATATCTGTTTTCTAATCCAAATTGCCACAGTATTGTGATCATTCAAGTCCGCATCACTTGGGTTCCAGATGTCAAGGAAGCATACTATGTGACAGCTCAGACAGGAACATTACTGACTTATTTTCCAGTAGCCAACAACATGAGTAATTTCCAACATAAGTGAGTGAAAGTGAATTGGGGTGCTATAACTCAGTATGACAAATCCTTCAGAATTGGGAAATTCAGAGAGTGGGAGCAAAGCCTGGATGTGGCTGAAGGACCCATAGATAGGTGGGATAAGAGGGAAGTCTCCCAAGAGACATTGTAGAAGACATTTCATTGAGTCATTCCAAAGCAGGAACACCAGGCTCTTTAAAGATATTGAGTATAATGCAGTTTTGGCTGATTGCATAGTATTGCATAATAATCAATTTAAAATCCCTTTCCCCGTGATGGCACCTAATTTCTCTCAAAAGGATTAAGAAGGAGGATATTTGCAACAATTGTCTCTATGGAGCTTATGTTAAGCTTGATACAGAAAACTCAATCAGAAGATTAAAATTCAACATTTCCTCCTTTCTTTTGGTTGATTGCTTATGAAACAAGACTCCAGAGTATCTCTCTATCTCTGGTAGCTCAATAAATGTTCTTGAATGAATTAATGAATAAATGTCACTGCTAATATTAGCACTTGTTCTGCCTGTCCCTTGGACTGGGGAAAAGGGCCTTGGTATTGACGAGCATATGGGTTCATTGTATGTGTCACTTAGACCTCAAGATTCTTGAGGGGATGGAGAGCAGACACAGAATAAATGGTTACGTATTTATCCTTTTATTTGTACTCTGCTGTTTGTGCAAAGAAAATATTTATGGGAGGGGCACCGATAGAGACCAGACCCTTTGTTCCTCCAAGTCCTCCGCAAAGTAATATAGTAGAAAGCTATGTCCTTTACAGAGGCAAACTCAGGATCACAGCTATGCTTTGAGGAGTCCTATACCAGGCTTTGGACAACATCTCCACAAACCATCAATATTTATCAAGTATCAGCTAGGTACCAGACATTTATTCTGATTAAAGCAAAACAAACATAAACAAAATAAAAATAAGAAAAAACAGTGAGGTAGCTTTTATTATTATTCTCATATTACAAATAAGAAACTGAGCATCGAAATTTCAGTAGCTTTTTCTGTGAAAATGGCAGCAGCAGGATCCCAGCCTACATGTGTCTAAAAATTATGCAGTAGATTCCTTTTAATATTATATTGCAAGTTCCAACACCAAATTACTATAAGGATCCAAAGAAGCTTTGGAGACTTAAATTTTTCCTCAGTTTAAAAGAAGTCTTCCTCCTTCATAAATGGCTTGTTATTATGATGAATTCAGTGGAATATGGCAAGTAACTCTAAGCCTCTAATTTTCTTTTGTATTTAATTATAAAAAAATTTTAATACAAGAAAAACACTCACCTATAATTTTACCATCCTAACACACTATTTACATTCTTACCTATTCTTTTCCAGATTTAGTCCTTATGCAATTAATTAGTCCTTATGCCATTAATTAGTCCTTATGCAATTAAAATTGCATAAACATATTCAAGATCAATAATTTATATTTTTATTGTTTACTATCAACTTACTATTCAATTAGCCAACATGTTTATGTTTTCTTCATAAATGTTATCATAATTACTGTAGAATTCTCCATGTAGTTGAGACACCATAATTTAATTTTATTGAGCGAATTCTCTATTATAAGACATTTCTGGCTTTTTTGTCATAAAAATGCACATTCAGCTTTTTCTCTTCTATTAAAGATAATGGGAATTCTACATAGAAAATACACAGGTAACTTGTGCTTTTTTGCATTTTTGGAGGTTGGAAGAAGCAGTCATAGAAATAGCCTGAACTCCAGCTGCATAAACTTTGTGTTCCAAAGAAAACTTTTACTTCCATGCAGCCTATAATTAACTGTTCTCCCAGATCTGTTCATGGTATATTATGGACTCTCCTTGTTCAGTGATCAATGTATAATTCTGGTTTACTTAAAAGAAATAGCCTCTCTTTGCCCCAGTTTCTTCAAACCCCTCGACCCTATATATTATAATTTTTAGGGAATATTTGTCCTAAATTTTTCTAACCACAAAAAAATGAGATATATTAACAAATGAGGTATAAAAATGAGAATGCCTTCATAATAAAATTGAACTTTGCAAATAGTGGTGTATATCATTAGAGTCAATCTATTTTATCTTCACAATTATTATTCTAAATGATAGTATAGTATTTTGATCTTAACTATCATTCTATTATTGACCTCTATACAAATTGTTTCTAGGTTTTTGGTAATGACTAACGCTTCAGTAAATTCCTTTTTTTCATGCGGCTTGTACTGAATTTTACCTTTAAAATAAATTCTTAGGAGTGGGAACATCTTCATAATTCTTGATAAATATCAGAAATTATCTTGCAGTTTAGGTTGTAAATTCATCAAATGCAAGGGTATGTTGTATCCCCAGCACTTAGCAGAGGACTTGGCACATAAGTGTTTGATAAAATATCAGATTGAATTTAATGAAACTGTAGGATTGTCATTAAAAAATTTTTTTCTCCTAAAAATGAATTTGGTGCTTAGAGACACATACTGCTTCTTCTTCCGGACAGCATGCATTAATAGGCACGAGACTGAACTGATGAATGTGGCCTGTGTAGGCTGAAAAACCCAGTAAGATAAGAAACAGTGCTGGGAAACAAATGACTTCTCGGAACTCAGAAAAGTTATGATCAGCCCGCCAAAGCACTGAAAACAGGAACTGCTCTTTACTTTGATCATTTTTTGTTTTTTGGGGTTTTTTTGTTTGTTTGTTTGGTTTTTTTTTTTTGAGATGGAGTCTTGCTCTGTCGCCCAGGCTGGAGTGCAGTGGCGCCATCTCGGCTCACTGCAAGCTCTGCCTCCTGGGTTCACGCCATTCTCCTGCCTCAGGCTCTCCGAGTAGCTGGGACTACAGGCGCCCGCCACCACGCCCGGCTAATTTTTTGAATTTTTAGTAGAGACGGGGTTTCACCATGTTATCCAGAATGGTCAGAAGACCTCGTGATTCGCCCGTCTCGGCCTCCCAGAGTGCTGGGATCACAAGCGTGAGTCACCACGCCTGGCCCTCTGGTTTGTTTTTTAATCTTAAAGCACATTGCTATAGATATGAATGCTAGCAGAAGAACACAGGAGGTCAAAATTGAGGAGAGCAGTCAAAAACTAATTTCTTTCCCAACACCCTTTATCTCTTCCATGCTTCTTCCAGAAGAGGAATGTGGAGGCCTTAAGGAGAAGATAAATGAAAGGCCAAAAAAAATAAGTCGTGATGTAAATAGATGACACAGCTTGCACATAACCATGTATCTTATATCTGGTAGAGGCAGGCAGGAGAGGCAGGCAGGAATGTCAGAAAGGAAAAAAGTAGAGTAATTTATATTGATGCTGGTAAGACTATAATTGGGATTGTCTAAGGTTTTTTGGAAATCAATTGAACTACTTTGTGGTTCTGCTTTTGGATCTAAAAAATTAGTTTAACACAGGAAAGTAAAGAAACTATGTATTATGCAATGTAATGATCTAGATAAAATGTTATTTTTTTGAAAGCAACAATTCATTTTGCCCTCATCTTGCCTTTCAGGAGAAAGACTGATTTTAGTGAAACAAGATTTTAATAATTTCTCAGTTCAGTAGAAGCTGGCCGGCACCCAGAGATTCTGCACAATAAAGAAAGGTAGGAGGAAGCAGAGGGAGGGAGTGATGGGCTGGAAGGAAAGGAGAGAGAGGGAGGAAGGGATCTTGGATAGAACGATGGTAAGGCAGAAGAGGGAACTTAGGTAAACAGCAATGGAGATTTATTAAGATGTGCTGTGTGGTGTGAAATATAACTCCTTTCCCTGTTCTTTACACAATCTTTAGTAAATCCTATAAATTTACAAAAGCTTTTGATTTCAATGGATTTGTTATGGTGGTTGTAGAAATTAAAAAGAAGATTCTTTTTGCTGTATAAATATTGGGTCATGATTGACACTGGGCAAAACTAGAAACTACATATGGGTGACTCTAATCCTTTATCGCTAAGGATACTAAATAATGACATTACATCTAACGTGTAAAATATAGAAAGAGGAATATTGTCAGAGCTGCTTTCAGAGGCTGACAGTCACAAGGAGGGTATGGGCTGAAAGTATAAATGTCCCTAATAAATTAAGGAATAATTGGAGGTAATCAAAATGTTTGAGAGTTGACAGAACATCGCTGACTGGGAAACTGACACAGAGGCCTCTGGGCCAGATCCCTGCCATCTCTCCAGGGTCTCTGTCAGGTGCAATCTGTCTGGGCTGATTCTTGGTCTGTCCCATGAGGCAATTCTAGAATCCTGGGTTGAGGTATCTAAGGACGGGAGAGACAGCAGTTTGGTTTTTTGCTTATATTTTGCTTTGTCATTGAATAAAGCAATGCTTAGGCATAATATAAAGAAAACAATTCTAACAGCAAGCGAAAGTTTTAAAATACAGGAAAGCTGTTTACAAGGGGAAAAAAGATGAAGATGGCTATTTGTTGTTCATGGATTATAGCCAGTTCTTCCTTCCTTGATGGTGATTCTTATAAGTGATGTGCTGTTATAAACTGGAATAACATCTAATGGCCGGAGTGACTCACTGATGGGAAATTAGTCAACAAAGCACAACAACTTTTGAGTAAAAGGTCAATTTCTATCTTCTGACTTAAGCCACTCACCCTCTCCCTTTGCTCCTAGAATTTCACCTGGACATCTCTTTTCTGCCTTATTGCATCAAGGAAAGTTAGGCTCAACACTGATTTTTTCAAGCCTCTTACAGGAAGCAAACCTATGAATCAAAGACTAATGGAGTGACCTAATGGCTAGTGCAGGCTTCCTGCCATTGGCAACCCACCAACCCATTCCCTCCTTCGGAAGATTTCTTTATAGAAGTTGTGAGTGCTAATTATTTGCAGCTGTTGCTGACCGTGCTGTAAGAACCTGATGGGCTCTCCCTAGGAGTCTGGTGGACTGACCAGCCTATATGGGGTTATTGACCAAATTCTACTAAAACCAAAAGACAATGGGAGTATGGAAATTATATGGGGGAACCCTAAGGAGAATCTCAGAAAAATCTCTGTAGAAATGTATATTTTGCCTAAAAGCAGCCAATTCCAGAACTCTTAGGTTTAAACAGAAAGTACCAACAGGGAATTGTAGAACATAAGAAAAAGGAAAGATCAATGAGAGAGGATTAAGGAAGGAAAGAAGGAATCAGCACTCGGAGACTTGGATCTAGGAAGGCAATTCCTCCCCAGGGTGGCAGGTTGGAGTAAAGGGGACAACCCCGCCCCTTTTATAGTCCAGGAGTAACAGTCGTGAATGGAAATGTTAAATCTGGTAGTTACCTTGGGATAGAAATGGGACCAAAGGGTACAGAACAAGGAAGTGAGCACACACCGAGGCCTGACCAGGTGGCGCGCCATCTACAGGACGTTCAATCAGACAGCCTGCAAGGGCCACCCTTCCAGCTCAGGAGGAACAGCTGGCTAATCACATCAGTTCTTAAACTTCTGCCCCAGCTCAGGACTGGGGCTATTTTTTCTCATATGCAATCTGAATTTTTTAATACTTTTCCTTTTCTTTTTTAGATATTAAAAAATTATCCGATTAAGGATGAGAAAAATATATTTTAAAAAATAACATGGAAACTCATAACTGCAATTGCATCAACCTTTATCATGGCTTCAACCTTTATCATGAAGCCTAAACTAGGCTTCACATCTTGATTTTAAACTCTGGGGAAGGGAGCCATGTCTTGCTTTGGACCAATTCAACATTAAGCAGAGATTTAGTAGATGTGAGTAGTTTCTTGACTACTAGACTATTACTTATATCATCATAAAATAGGGCACAGGAATATAAAGTTTGGAGGCAAATCCAGATACAATAGAACAGTTTATAAATTTAAATATACTGTATGATACCTAATATTTCAGCATATTTAGTAAAAATCAATAGAATAACACATGGCATTTGTCTTGTTCCACACAAGCTTTAAAAAGGCATTTTGATATACCATGGACTAATGGGAAAATGTGAATTCATAATCTAATTGGTAGGCTATCATAAGCTTTGAAAGCTGTTGAAAAATTCTCCTGTGGGTATAAAGACTATTATATGGAAAATCATATAACAAAGTAACTCAAGTGTAGGCTCTGTCAATCACTAGCTATGTGAACCTAGGTAAATTATGTAACCACTCTGACCAAGAATACCTATTGTGGAAGGATCATTGTAATGATCCACACAGGTTAATGCATCTAAAGCACTTAGAACAATACTAGCTACATAATGTATACTCAGCAAAAGTTAGCTTTTATTATTGGTGTTCTTTTAATTACATGAGTTTAAGAGTTATTTGGTGTGCCGTCAAATTTCATGGTAAAATGACTATCTTCAGAGACTTAACAGATTATCACATGGAAGAGTATGGCATTCTGTCATAGAAAATGGTAGAGAAGGAAAGATCTAGGTTGGAATCACAACAGTTCACCGGTATATCATAAAATTTCATCACAGAATCTCAATCTCAACTAGATTCTCCCTACTTGCCCCTCTACCCCATCCAACCCCCAGATCAAACCTTGATGTGAATAAAGCTGAGCACCTTCAATGTTTTTGCACAAAAATTGTAATCTGTAAATACAGCATTTTTATGTTTTTTAACTTTTGTGACAATTTCTGAAGATGTACAAAGGGGATTTTTGTTGTTGTTTTTCATTAACTCCTGCTAACTCACTGGTTCTCTCCTCCATTCTCCATAACTGACCCAAATATTTTATGACAATGATTATAATGATAAATAATCAGGATGTATATATGATAAAATAACACATAACTATTCATATTGGCCACTATAAAATTTAAAACTCAATTTATGGCTTAGGTCTAACAAGAGTCTGTTGAGTCACATAATTGTTCTATAAAGTAGTGTGTAATTCAAATGCTTCAATAAAATAAATTCTCTGGGAGGAAATAAAATAGACATAGGAGATATGTTCAAATAGGTTTTATAAATACCACTCATCTTCTTGTCTGTCATATAAAATTTGTACCAACAGTGGTTTTTGAGAAAGCAAATATAATGTATTGAATGTTCATGTTCCCCCTCCAAATTCATATGCTGAAATCCTAACTCCCAATATAATGGTATTGGGAGCTGGGGCCTTTGGAGGTAATTTAGGTTGTGATGGTGGAGCTCTTATGAATGGGATTAGTGTGCCCACTAATGGAAAAGAGACCTCAGAGAGTTCTCTACCCCTGCTCCCACCGTCTAAAGATACAAAAAGAAGTCATCAGTCTGCAGCTTGGAAGAGGTCCCTCACCAGAGGCCAACTCTACTGGCACCCTCATTGGAAACTTCCAGCCTCCAGAGCTGTGAGAAATAAATTTCTATTGTTTATATGCCACCCAATATACAGTACTTTGTTATAACATCTCAAATTGACTAAGACAGCAAGTAAATTAAAAATGTTAATGATATGAATGTAAAAATTAGGACAATCTCCAATCAATATCCAAATGATAGCCTACAAACAAATCTGGGGAGGAAAGAGTAAGGAAACAACTGTCACAGAAACATCACTGAAATAAATTTAAAATGTAGCATCTGTTAGTTTAAGTTTTAGCATGGAAATTGAGGAAGAGAAAACTTGTGTTCCTTTTGTCCTGGGCACACAGTTGGATTGCATTTACCAGCATTCAATATAATTGGGGGGGGGGGGGCACATGATTGTGTAATGGATTATGGGCAGAAGTGATGTACACCCCTTTTATTTTGGACGAAGTGGAGGACTCCAGTGCCCTAGATGATGGCAGAGCCACTTCATGGGAGAAGTCTGGATCCATGGATGACCATCAACCAGAGGCTCCCCTCTTCTCTTCCCTGCATTGGACTGTGCCATGAAGCATAAATAAACTTTAACTGTGTATTAAAAATATGAGAGGAGTTATTTTTTTCTTAAATGACAGTTAGCATAGCCTGACTAAAACAGAAATCTTACAAAACTAGTAAAACATAAATTGAATTTTCTTCTGGAGTACAACCTTGAGATAAAATAGAAAAACACTCTCATCTCTGGTGAGCAATTTTATGAAGTGCCTTTGGCACTTGGTAGAAAGAGGCTGCTGAGTGGAAAATCCCCTCGCATCAAGCTGTGAGTAGCTTAGTTATCTGAAACTGATCCTCAACTTCTCCATTTTGGAAACCTTAAAATGTGACGAGCAGTTTCAATGATACTATTCCACGTGGTATTACGTTTTTTTAAAGTACCATTTTCACCATTATTTTTGTAAAGATATAGAGGATATTTACTTGTCACAAGTCCCTGGACACAGAAGCAGAGCCCATTTCCGACAGGAGAGGAAAGAAACCTGGAGACAGTCTTCAAGTGCTGGGATTCCAAGCAGAAGAATCTTCCGCAAGCAAGTCTCCTCTGCACTCCATCTTGGGACAGATCTAATCATCTCAGGTTTCTGTAGCATTCAGCAAGCTTGGGATGATCTCTAGTATCCTTGGGGCAGTGTAGTGAGAAGGCAGTTCCTCTGATAGAGAACCCAAAAACTAAACTGCAAACCACTAAAGATTCATACACTGAGTAAAAATTATCTATAAAGAGTCATGCCCCTTTGTGCTCAAAATAATATCTAATACCTCAGTACAGAACATAAGATCCTTCATGTTCTGGCATTTGTTTACCCTACAGCTTCACCTTTTTCTACTCTCCCTTCACAATTTATACTGGCTATGCTGAACCTTTTAAAGTTTCTTCAATTGTCCCTGCTCTTTCTCAATTGCAATTTTCTTTGTACATATTGTTTCCCTTCTCACAGCTGCTAAAGATCTGCCCTACTTACTCCACCACTTGTTAATTGAACAGAGATTCAAGGAGGCAACTGACTGGCATGAAGAAAGTGGTGCTCTGAGAGGATTCAAAGAAATATGTTTGGTAGTTTTGACCTTCCCAGCCTCTGCCTAGATATCCTTTCCACCTGGAAGCCATCTGGTTAGTTGCTTCATCTATGTCCTCCTCCAAGTGTCCCTATGCCAATGTATTCCAGTCATTACACTTTATTCCTAGTGTACCTCTGCCCTCCACCACTCCCAGCACACACACACACGCGCGTGTGCACACACACACACATACACACACCCCAAAGAGCTTCACGAGAACAGTGCTCAAGCCTTGTCTGCTCCTGTTACCTCTCAGGCCTCAGTGCTTAGGCGTTTGTTGAATGACTAAATGAATGCATCTGCCACCATCATCAAACTAAGTAGCTGAAACAGCCCCATCCACCTGCTTTTCTGCTCCAGTCTAAATGTTACTTCTTTTTAATGACATCTTGTCTCTTTGATGCTGTCGTTGACTTTCACTTAAAATTTATATCTTACGTATTAAAATACATCAGTAAATGGAATATATGCTGTATTTTACCCACGGAATTTTGTTCTGGCTTAGGGGATGCTCATTAACTATCATAATGGCAAACTTTTTTCTTTCCTTTTTCTTTTTTTTTGGCATGTGGATGCAATATACAAAAAAATTAAAGTGATATGGTGTACACTTTTGGATTAAAAATGAAAAGTTCTATTTAGGAAAAAATGTATATTCATATAACTCAAAGAGCATATGGAAAGAGGAGTATAAATAAAAAGGGAACTACTATAAAAATATCATTTTAACTTCACTGAAAATAATTTCAGACTTACCAAACGTTACAAAAGGTACAAAGATTTCAAATATATCTTTCACCCGGATTTCCTAAATGCTAACATCTTACACCACTACACTTTTCAAAATCAAGAAATTGTTATTGTTATAATATAGCACTGTATGTATTTTACAGACTTTATTTCAAATTTCAGTAATGGCTTGGCTAATGTCATTTTTCTGGCCCATTATCCAATCCAGTAACATACACTGCATTTAGGCATCAGATTTACTTATCCTCCTTTTTAGGAAAGCTCTTCAATTATTTTGTCTTTAATGACATCGACGGTTTTGAAAATTATTGGCTAGTTATTTTGTAGAATTTTCCTATGTTTAGATTTGTCTGATTTTTCCTCGTGATCAAATTCAGGCTACGCATTTCTGTTAAAAATGCCACAGAAATGATGTTGTATTCTTCTCAGTATATCATATCAGGAGGCACATTTTATCAATTTGATCACTTGGCTAAGGTGGTATCTGCCAGGTTTCTTCACTGTAAAATTACTATTTATTTTCCTCTGCAATTAGTACATATCTTTGGGGGAGATAACTTAAGACTATACAAATATTTTGTTTCTCATCACACTTTCATCCTCTAATGGCAGCATCCATTGGTGATCTCCACCTAACACAATTATTACTATGGTGCTTGAAAGACAGTAGCTTTTAATTTTCTTCTTCTTTTTTTTTTGTCTGAGACGGAGTCTTGCTCTGTCATGCAGGCTGGAGTGCAGTGGTGCAATCTCAGCTCACTGCAACCTCTGCCTCCCCGGTTCAAGCAATTTTCCTGCCTCAGCCTCCCGAGTAGGTGGTGCCCACCACCACGTCTGGCTACTTTTTTTGTATTTTTAGTAGAGACAGGGTTTCACCATGTTGGCCAGGCTGGTCTTGAACTCCTGACCTCATGATCAACCCGCCTAGACCTCCCAAAGTGCTAGGATTACAGGCATGAGCCACCGCGCCTGGCCCAGTAGCATTTAATTTTCTTACTCTTTCTACATCTGTCAGGTGGAATTCTGCTGAAGAGTTTTCTTATTTACTTATTTATTTATTCATGGAAACTTATTTTAATAAATAGATTACAATCCATGACTTTCGTTATTTACTTCTTGTTCAAACTGTTCTAGATTTGAGGTTAAGGTGATATAATTTTATGTATCCATGGCACCTTCCATAGGGCAGACATAGTGGATGCTCAAAAAATATTTGCTAAGTTGTGAAGGATGCTAAAGAAAAAAAAACAGAATGTATTATTTATATATAAGAAGAGAATATGAATTTTTATTTATAGATTGTTTCTAGAAAACTTATAGCAACACGGTAAGAAACTCACAACTAAAAGTATAATGTAAATGAGAATAAGAGAGAAGGTTGGTGCAAAGAAGAAACTAAATAGAAATATATGATGGAAATAAGAATAAGGCGAGTGCTCAAAATGTATAACTTGATCTACACAATTGCTGAGAATAGACAGTAGAATTGTTTGCTTAATTCAGTGCACTTATGGTGACAATAATGAACATGATTGCTGACTTCTTGAAGGTCAATTTGAGATTGAGGTTTCAAGCCTGGGATGAAGGAGTAAATTTGTTTGTTTTTAGAAAAGGCAGTATAATGATCATAATCTTCAATCTTAAATTGCTTTCTTCACTTAAACAGATGTTTAAAGGGCAAAAGGTGAATCTAATATACAACAAGAAGAGAATATCATACAAAGAATGGGAGAGAACAAGAGAGAGAATGTTCTACTCTTGGCTTCTTTTGGCTCTTCAAGAATATTGCTAATGAGCCCCATCTGTGTCAGCTTCTGAGTCTTTACAACTTGTTTCTGGTTGGACTCACATCCCTGTTTTTCTTTTATGGAAAACAGCAGTCTAAAATCATGCCCTCCCACAGGAAAATGTTGCCAAGCCATCTGGGGTCCCTCTGGGGACAAGAACAGTTTACCATACCCCATTAGAGGCAGGAAGATATGCCCTACATAAAGACTAATAGCTGCCTAGCAAATCAAAAAGAGAACACAAATAATCATTAAAAACAATTTTTACTGCACTGCTTAAAGGAAAAACAAATTTGGTCTCTGCATACTGAAGTTACTATTATCTGTAGGAAAGCAACAAACTGCCCTGGGGGCACCGTAATGTCCTGCTTTCGTTCTTCCAAATTCCTACGCTTTCATCAGTTTCCTTTACTGCAGATCTACTCAGAGCCTTTAATATGAGTTAACGTATAGCATGACTTTCTGAATGGGGAGTGTTATGTAAAGTATTTTCCAAATGTGTCTTGTAATATGTTGGGACATTTGCACAGGCCAGTAGTTCTCAAACATTAGCATGCATCAGAACCACTTGCAAGGCTTGTTTAAAGAGGAATTGCTGTTCTACCCCACTCTGTAGTTTCCGATTCAGCAGGTTTGTGGTGGGGCCCAGAAATTGCATTTCTAACAAGTACTCAGATGATGCTGATGCTGCTGGTCCAGGGACTATTTTGGGGACCACTGGCCTAGGTATAGGGGACCCAAATCATTTTGGTTTAAACATGCCTTTAGAGGTCTTTTATATCTTTCAATTCCCAATAAGAGGCAGATTAAAAAATAGGTCTCAGCTCACTGGAATTTTTTGCTGTTGTTAAACCTCCGTTTAGTATTTTCAGAAGTGTAAACAAAGAATTACTAATGTTCTATTGCAATTCTTCCAGGGACCTACAGGTTGTTTTATTATACCATTGTGTGTATAATATGACAACATCTGGGTTTCCAACAAATAAGAAACATTGACTTACAGTATTTTACGATTTCAGATTCCATCCCATTGGTGATTCGTTAAGAGAGGCGGTCTTCTTACAGATTATGGCAGGGATTTTTTGCATTAGAATGTACTCGCTCTACAGGTGTTTGGATTTGTTTTTTGTTTTTCATTAAAATTTTTGGTCCTGGGGAAAAACCTAACTTCTAGGCACTTCTTAGAGGTGCGAAAGTTTCTCTGTGGCCATGAAGATAAGAGATGGTGGAAATACCGATAAGGAGATCTGAGGGCCAGGCACGGTGGCTCATGCCTGTAATCCTAGCACTTTCAGAGGCCAAAGCGGGTGGATCACCTGAGGTCAGGAGCTCGAGACCAACCTGGCCAACATGGTGAAATCCTGTCTCTACTAAAGATACAAAAATTAGCTGGGCGTGGTGGCAGGCGCCTGTAATCCTAGCTATTTGGGAGGCTGAGGCAGGAGAATCGCTTGAACCCGGGAGGCAGAGGTTGCAGTGAGGTGAGATTGCACCACTGCACTCCAGCCTGGGTGACAGAGTGAGATTCTGTCTCAAAAAAAAATAAATAAATAAAAAGAAGAAGAAAAAAAGAGCTCTGAGAGCTGTGAATCCAGTGAATTAAGTACCAAATCTGGTTTACAAACCAATTTTAAATCAAATATATGTGTATAAATATTCTCTATTTGCTATAAATATCTAAGGAGTGCTTTCAGACCAACTAATCCCAAACTTGCCTTTTCATTAAACATGCATCTGTTCTCGTTGGTCTTGGGGTACAAGGAGGAAACCGAAATTGAAGTTCAGCATTTATTATTTTGCTAGTGATTATCGGTAACAATCCTGGTACATATCTGTTATTCAAAAACTCCTGGAACCAGATGTGTTTCAAAATTAAGTATTCAGAATTTCTACCATTTTGGAATGATAAACAGTAAACACATTTTGCAATATATATAACATTTCCAGCAGGGTCCAGGATAGCACCTGATAAAGTAATGAATTAACGTTTCTACAGAGAAAGAAACACATAGTCACACTAAGTGGCATAAATAAAGACAATCAACAGTTTTACAATGGTTACATTTTGCTACCAAATAAGTTCAAGTCATATTTTTCTTTAACGTTTAAAAATAGCTTTATTGAGATTTAACTCACATTCCATAAAATCACTATTTTAAAATGTACAATTCAGAAGTCTTTAGTATACTCACAGAACTGTGCAACCATCACCACTATCTAATTTTAGATTGTATCCATCACGCTCTATTTCTCTTTCCTCCTGGCCCCTGGTAGCCACTAATCTTTCTGTCTCTGTGGATTCACATATTTTGGACACTTCATATAAATGGAATCATACAATATTGGCCCTTTGTGTCTGCCGCCTTTTGCTTAGCATGTTTTCAAGGTTCATCTATGTAGTAATATATATCCGTACTTTATTACTCTATGTTGCTGGATAATATTCCATTTTATGGCTATACCACATTTTGTTTATCCATTCATCAATCAATGAACATTTGGGTTCTTCACCTTTTAGTTATTATGAATAATGCTGCTATGAACCAGTAGGTACAAGTTGTTTGTTTGCTTGTTTGTTTGCTTTTGAGATGGAGTCTCGCTCTGTCACCAGGCTGGCGTGCAGTGGTGCGATCTCGACTCATTGCAATCTCCAACTCCCTGATTCAAGCAATTTTCCTGCCTCAGCCTCCCGAGTAGCTGGGATTACAGGCATGCACCACTACACCAAACTAATTTTTGTATTTTTAGTAGAGACAGGTTTCACCATGTTGGGCAGGATGGTCTTGATCTCCTGATCTTGTGATCTGCCTGCTTCGGCCTCCCAAAGTGCTGGGATTACAGGCATGAGCCACCGCACCTGGCCACAAGTTTTTGTGTAAACATGTAGCTATACACATAAGAGTGGACAAGTTTTGTGTGAACATATAGACTGGGCAAGTATATATATCACACACATGGAATTATACCTAAGATATATATATACTTATTAGTCTTTTCTATATCTTCTTTGGAGAAATATTTATTCAAACCATTCACTCATTTAAAAAATTGAGTTATTTCTCTTTTTGTCATGGAGGTATAACAATTCTTCATAAGTGCCCCTTGTATTGCTGCAAGCCTTTGGTTAATTTGTAGAGTTCTGAAAAAGTTAGATTTTTAATATTTTTTGCCAATATTTTCATAACTTTTGTGGAGGGTCTGATTTGCAGAGCTTCTTATCCTGCCATTCCAGAAGTGCTTCCCAGGTCATATCTTATAGATTATAAAAAAAAGCCTTTCGTTTTTCAAAACTTTTCTGGGCTGTAGAATTGTGAATCACATTTTGCTCTGAATATAAATTATGCCCTCATTTCACCTTTCTGGTGCACATATGTTTTGAATAAAGGAGATGGCAAAATTGTATGACTGAAAAAATATAACTTTTCAATGTACAGTACAATCTAGTCATGAGGATGTGAAAAGAAAATTGAAAATGGAGATGACTATGTCGGAGTTGCTAAAATGGAGTTGGGAGGGCGTGAGGAGTTGGATCTCAGTCGCATACACACCCAGATGGAATTTGACCTGTTTAAATGGGCCAAATTATAAAACCAGCTGCATTTGATTTGAGCTATTTCTACTGGGCCCAATCACTGACATCCTGGAGAAACAGCTACACAAAACTAAATCGATCTTCAACTAGAGACATCCTAAGCTGATAACCAGCCATCATCAATCACAGACTGTGCTAATACCCTCCAGATGTACGAACTTACGATAGTCGTTAAAAGCCCTGCCTTACCTTGCCTGGATAGAACACAATTTAGCTGCTTGCTAGATCTGTGTCTCTCAAATTGCAATTCCTCAGGCCCTCATTAGAATGCCTATCTTCTGCTTGCTGCTCTACAGTGTTGGTTGTATTTCTGGTTTTTCTTTTTTTTTTTTTTGAGATAGAGTCTCACTCTGTCACCAGGCTGGAGTGCAGTGGTATGATCTGGGCTCACTGCAGCCTCCACCTCCTGGGTTCGAGTGATTCTCCTGCCTCAGCCTCTTGAGTAGCTGGGACTATAGGCAAGCGCCACCACGGCTGGCTAAATTTTTTTCCATGTTTAGTAGAGATGGGGTTTCACCATGTTGACCAGGATAGTCTTGATTACTTGACCTCGTGATCTGCCCGCCTCGGCCTCCAAAAGTGCTGGGATTACAGGCTGTATTTCTTACTCATTGACAAGGAAGAGGTAAACATAAATCCTGTATTTTTATGTTGATACTGTGGAACAACTTTGTTATAACTCTACCTACGTGAGAAGAAACCATAATATTAGTGTTAATTTATACTTATGTTAAAAAAAGACTTGTTTTCATAAGAACAGGCCAAAACCCAGATGTTTTGGTTTTTACTGGCAGAAAGTAAAGGCAATATAAAAATTTAATCAAGGTTGTAACTCTTCCATAAATTTATAAATTTCACTGACAACCACTCTGTGTTTTGATATGTTCTGCCCTTTAAAAATATGAGAATTATAAAAATTAGTTTAATTATACAAATTTATTGAAAAGCCATCAAAATTTTAATATTAAGCTGCTAAGGGTTTCAAAGAGTCATGTTTTGCTTAGAGATTTTAGGCACCAGGAGAGGATAACAGAAACTGGCTTGGTAGTGTAGGACAGAGAAAAATGTCTTCCCTCCACCTTTCTAGGTTCTTTGGCTGGGCTGTAAATTAAATTGCCACTACACAAATTAGCAGGAGAAAAAGCTACACAAATTAGCAGGAGAAAAACTCCTGTGTGTATGCATGTTTAATTAAATGCATACACACAGCAGTCCTGTGAAAATAGATGATTTAAGCTTATATAGCATCCTGAAGTACATACAGAAAGGAATTGGGACTTGGGGCTTCTGGTGGGCGGTGGAAATAAGTTTCAGAAGGATGAGGTAAGGAAATGCATGGTGAATAAATGTTGTCTTGTTATGCAGATTAAAAGTCAGGTAATAAAGTTGTCTCAGAGCAGCCCTCTTTCTGAGGCAGATACTTTTACTGATGTAGATTTCCTTTATAGATGTAAATTTCTTGTATAAAAGGATGGGTTTTCAGAGCTACTTCTGTCTGCAGTGTCTCAGACTAAGCAGCTCAAAACATGCTGAAAAGGCATATTTTGTGGTGGCATATTCTCGTGTCCTATATATTTTGGGATGTCCTGAGTCTCCACACCAGACTTGGGAGTCTTAGAACTGGTATTTATTGAGCATGTACTATATGCCTGGAAACATGTGATTGTGTTTGGAGATAGGGCCTTTAAAGAGGTAATTAAAGTAAAATTAGGTCATGTGGGTAAGCCCTGATTTAATATGACTGGTGTCCTTGTAAGAAGAGAAGATCAGGACACAGAAAACACACACTGAAGTTTGGCCATGTAAGGCCACAGAATGTTGTCATTTACAAGCCAAAAGAGAAGCTTCTCAAGAAACTAAACCTGACAACACCTTGATCTTGGGCTTCCAGACTTCAGAAGTGTGAGAAAATAAACTTCTGTTGTTTAAGCCACTCAGTGTGTTGCTTTTTTTTTTTTTTTTTTTTTGAGACAGAGTCTCACTGTTGTCAAGCCGGGCTGGAGTACAATGGCTGGATTTCGGCTCACTGCAACCTCCGCCTCCTGGTTTCCAGCAATTCTCCTGCCTTAGCCTCCCGGGTAGCTGGGATTACAGGAATACGCCACCACACCTAGCTAATTTTTGTATTTTTTAGTACAGATGGGGTTTCACCATGTTGGCCAGGCTGGTCTTGAACTCCTGACCTCAGGTGATTCGCCCGCCTCGGCCTCCCAAAATGCTGGAGATACAGGCGTGAGCCAACGCACCTGGCTGCATTTTTTCAGTGGAAGCCCTAGCAAACTAATATAATGGGGCAAGAAGATAATAAAATAAGAAAAAAATGTGTGACAATGTGATACAAGCACTAGGAAGAAAGGAGGGATGAAGGGGCTGCTATATATGATAGGGTGGCTCAGGGAAGACATCTCTAGTGACATTTGGGAGACTTGCATAAAGTGAGGAAGTAGATGTTATAGACATCTGAGAAGAGACGGAAAAGGTAACAAGTGCAAAATTTCTGAGGTTGAAATGCATTTATCACCTCATCATGTAGGGCCACTTGGCTTGAAAGCACTCTGAGACACATAGGGTTTGGGGCTGTAGGAGTGGTCTCTAATTGCCTGGTACCCGAGATTGGTTGGTTTGCATTTGAAAGACACGCCCAGTGAGTCCTTTGCTGTCTCTGAAAACTGGCTATCGCTGGATGGGACAGTCTCTCTGGTCAGCAAGCTTTTAAGATGTCAAAACATTGTAAAATACTGAAAAAAATGTAAAAAATGATCAATACAAGCAAATAGTGAAGATCCGTGCAGATGCATTTGATCTAAAGTTAGTTTGTAACTAGGTTTGGTACTTAACTAAGGATTCATAGCTCAGCTCGCTCTCAGAGTTCTTTAGTGATATTTCCATTCCCCATCTTCTATCATAGCAACAAAGAAAACTTGCACCTGCAAGGTAGTATCTGATCTCACTAAAAAAAGTTAGAGGTTTTTTCTTTAAAAATGGTTTTTAGTGAGATCCGATAAATGCACGCGCACAAACACACACCCCTATAAGTTCTTAGACATAGTTAAAGTGAGGCTTAGGGCAGTTAAATAATATTTCTAATATCAATAGAGAGTAAAATTTTGTCTGATTATAAATCTCATATTTTACATTTTTTAAAATCACATTTTTGAAAACAATAAAGGCTTAAGTAAATTTCAGATGTTTAGGGAATAGTCTGGTGGTTTATTTATGCAATCAATGGTGTCATCTAGTGGCAATTCATTCAAATTTCAATCAAATCCCTCAGAGGGCTATGCTAAAATCTTTAGAGAGTTTGACTAACTTCTCCAACTTAAATGACTGTCAAATTATAGTCATCACTTTTTTGAAATAATTAGATTCAGAGGAAGTTACAAAGATAGTACAAGGAGGCCTGTGCCCCCTTCATCTAATTTTCCTTCATCTAACTTTCCCCATGCACCCTTCATCTAATGTACTATAGTTACTTTTAATGTAACTGATAGTTATATAACTATAGTACATTATCAAAACCAGGAAATTAACATTGGAACAATGTGTCTATAGTTCCATGTCTTTTTATCATACATGTAGATTTTGCATAACCACCATCACAGTCAAGATACCTAAATATTTCATTATCCCAAATACAGTCAGTCCTCTACATCTATGGGTTCTGCATTCATGGATTCAACCAACTGCTGATAAAAAATATTTGGAAAATAGGAAGAATGAATAAGACCTAGTATTTAATAGCACAACAAGGTGACTGTAGTCAATAAAAATTTAATTGTACATTTAAAAATAAGAGTATAAATGGATTGTAACACAAAGGATAAATGCTAGAGGGAATGGATACCCCATTTTTCATGATGCGATTATTACTTATTACATGCCTGTATCGAAAAATCTCAAGTATCCCATAAATATATATACCTACAGTGTACCCACAAATTTAAAAAATAAAAATAAAATTAAAAAGACTATTAAAAATCTAAAAAAAGTTTGAAAAAATGTGTATTAAACATGCAGAGACTTTTTTCCTTGTCGTTATTCCCTAAGCAATATAGTATAAAAACGATTTACATTTAGCATTTACATTGTATTAGGTATTATAAGTAACCTAGAGATGATTTAGAGTATACAGGTAGATGTACGTAGCTTATATTCGAATAGTAGGTCATTTTATATAAGGGGCTTGAGTATTACAAATTTTGATATCCACAGGGGTGCTGGAACCAATCCTCCATGGAAATCAAGGGACAACTGTAACTCTCTCATGCTACACCTTCTTATAGTCACACCCATCTTCCTCTTCCCTGCCATTACTGACCACTAATTTGATCTCCACCCTATAATTTTGTCATTTTATTTTTATGTTTTATTTTTGAGATGGAGTCTCGCTTTGTCACCCAGTCTGAAGTGCAGTGGCGCAATCTTGGCTCACTGTAAGCTCCACCTCCCAGGTTCACACCATTCTCCTGCCTCAGCCTCCCGAGTAGCTGGGACTACAGGTGCCCGCCACCACGCCCAGCTAATTTTTTTGTATTTTTAGTAGAGACGGGGTTTCACTGTGTTAGCCAAGATGGTCTCGATCTCCTGACCTCATGATCCAAGCGCCTCAGCTTCCGAAAGTGCTGGGATTACAGGCCGCCGCACCTGGCCCCTATAATTTTGTCATTTTAAGGATGTTGTCTAAATGAATCATGTAATGTGTGACTCTTTGAGATTGACTTTTTTTCCTACTCAGCATAATTCCCTGGAGAGCCAGAGAGGTTGCTCTGTATGTCAATAGTTATTCATTTTTATTGCTGCATAGTATTCCATAGTATGGCCATATCACAGTTTATTTGACCATTCATCTGTTGAAGTACATCTGAGTTATCTGAATTTTTTGATGATTCCAAATAAATATGCAGTAAAGGTTTTGTGTGATCATGTTTCAATGTCTCTGGAATAAATATCCAGAAGCATGATTGCTGAGTTACATGGTAAGTGTATGTTCAGTTTTTTAAAGAAACTGCCAAACTATTTTTCAGAGTAGTGGCACCATTTAGATTCCTACCAACAATGTATGAGTGATCCAGTTTCTCTGCATTTTTATGAACATTTGGTGTTGTCACTATTTTTTTATATTGGCTTTTATGATAGGTATATACTAATAACACATTGTGGTCATAATTTATACTTCTCTAACGAGTAATAAGGTTGAACGTCTTTCCATGTGCTTGTTATATGTATATACTCTTCAATAAGTTGTGTCTTCATGTATTTTGTCTAGTTTGAATAATTTTTTTTGCTGTTGCATTTTAAGTTCATTTATATTCTAAATACAAGTCTTTTGTAGGATACATGTTTTACAGATCTTTTTCCTAGTCTGTAGCTTGTCTTTTCATTATTTTAATAGGATCTTTCGAAGAGTAAACATTTTAAATTTTGATGAAATCCAATTTATCAAATTATTTATTTTATGAAACATGCTTTTGGTTTCAAGTCTAATAACTCTTCACCAAGACTTAGGTGCTGAAGAGGTTCTACTCTGTTATCTTTGTTTATCCTCTTTGGGGTTCACTCAGATTCTTGAGGGTTTCTGTCTGTCTTCAACCTTGGGAAAATTTCAGGCACTATTTCCTTAAATAACTTTTCAGGCCCTTCCTCTTTCTTCTCTCCTTCTTGAACTCAGTGACATAAATGTTAGATCTTTTGTTATAGAACCGCGGGTCCCTAAGGCCCTATTCACTTTTGTCAGTGTATTTTCTCTATTAAGATTGGGTTATTTCTATTCTATTTTCAAGTTTGCTGATTCTTTTCTCTACTCCTTCCATTCTGTTGTTGAGCTCATCCATTAGGTTTTTGTTTTGTTTTGTTTTTGTTTGTTTTGTTTTGAGGTTCTTGTATTTTACAGTTCTAAAATTTTTCATTTGGTTCTTCATTTGACTACCACAAAAACCTTCTCAGAAAATCCTAACCTAACATCAATGTCATCTTGGTTTTGGTGTCTATTGACCCAAGTTAAGATTTTCCTGGTTCTTTAAATGACAAGTGATTTTTGTTTGAAGCCTGGACGTTTTGATATTCTATTCAGAGACTCTAGAGCTTACTGAAATCATTTTTCTTTTCTCTCTCTCTCTCTCTTTTTTTTTTTAGACGCAGTTTCGCTCTTTCTCCCAGGCTGGAGGGAATTGGTGCGATTTCGGCTCACTGCGACCTCCGCCGAGATCGAGCCACTTCACTCTGGCCTGGGTGAAAGAGTGAAACTATCTCTTCCATCTATTATTCCATCTATTATTCTATCATCTCAGCGTAATAAATCCTCCTGCCTCAGCCTCCCGAGTAGCTGGTATTACAGGCACCCGCCTGGCTAATTTTTGAATTTTTAGTAGAGATGGGGTTTCACCATGTTGGCCAGGCTGGTCCCAAACTCTTGACCTCAGGTGATCCACCCGCCTCGGCCTCCCAAAGTGCTAGAGTGCTAAGATTACAGACACAGGCCACCGCGCCTGGCCGTTTTTTTTTTTTTTTTTTTTTTTAATCAAGTAGTATTTGATGCTGCTTTAGTGAAGGGAAGGGAATGCTATTTCGTCATTGCTAGACGGAGGTGGAAGTATGGATTCCCCACTCAGTCTCCACTGACATACAGAGTGGGAAGGGGCTCCTCGTCTCAGCTTAGTGGGGATGGGTGTTCCAGCCCAACTAGGCTTTTACTGACATTACCTGGCTGAGAAGGACAGGACTATCTCATCCCTGCTCCCCACATGGTCTCCACTGACAAAGCACAGTAGTGGAAGTCCTGACCCTGTACTAGGCCTCCTCTGATACCACCGCAACATGGAGAGGAGGGATCCGTCTTTACTGCTGGTTGGGGGTGGAATCTAGATTCCCTGTTCAGCCTTTGTTGTCGTGCGTGGAGTGGGGTTGCATTTTTTTTTTTTTCCCATCATGTTTGGCAGGCGTAGGGCAATTATCGTCAAATAGTTTGTCTTGCTAGGCTGCCCCTTTCCTAATCCTTTGGCTAGAGAGGGAAAGCTGTTTTATTGTTGTTGTTGTTGTCTGTAGCTATTGGGATTTCCAAGTTGCTGGCATCTCCATCTCCATCACCCCATCCAAGATGTATGAAGCAAAATGAAAACTTAGGGAGGAAAGGGGAAATTGTGTCTACTCCATCTTGTCCAGAAATGAAAGTAGAAGTGAGTCACCAGGCAAATTTTGTTCATTAAAGTAAAATTCACATAACGTAAAATTAAACAAAGTGAGCAATTAAGTGGCATTTAGTACATGAACAATGTTGTGTGACCAACACCTCTATTTAGTTCCAGAACATTTCGATTAGTCCAAAGCAAAAGCTCTTACCAATTAAGCAGTTTCTTCTCACTCCCGCTTTCCTCAGCTCTTGGCAACCCACCAATCTGCATTCTGTCTCTGTGGATGTCTCTATGCTAGATATTTCATAGGACTGAAGTTATACAATATGTGATCTTTTGTGTCTGATTCCTTTAACTTAACACGGTTTTGAAGTTTATCCACATTGGAGCATGTATTGGTACTTCATTTTTGAATGATCTTCCATTGTATATTACAATTTGTTTATTCATTTATCCCTTAATGGAATTTGAGTCATTTTGTTATTCCTACATTTTGCCTATTGTGAGTAGTGATGCTATGAACATGTGTGTGCATGTACTTGTTTGAACACTGGATTTCATTGTTTGGGAGGATATATACTAAGGAGTGGAATTGCAGAGTCATATAGTAATTGCATGTTTAACTTTTAAAAAATGACCAAACTGTTTTGAACAGAGTCTGGACCATTTTGTATGCCCACCATCTATGTATGTGTTCCAACTTCCTACATCCTCATCAATACTTGTTATTTTCTATTTTTAAATCATAGTCATCCTAGTGGATGTGAAGTGGGGCTTATTGTGGTTTCAATTTTTGTTTTCCTAACAACTAGTGGTCCTGAGCATCTTTTTATGTGTTTGTTGGCCACTTGTATATCTTTTATGGAGAAATGTTTATTCAAGCCCTACGCTCATTTTTAAAATTGGGTTGTTTGGCTTTGTTGAGATGTAAGAGTTCTTTATATATTCTGGATACTAGGCCTTCATCAGATATGATTTGCAAATATATATATATATATATATATATTTATATATATAGTAGGTTTTCTTTTAACTTTCTTGATAATATCCTTTGATGCACGAAAGTTTTTGAGTTTGATGAATTCCAATTTATCTTTTTTTCTTTTGTTGCTCGTGCTTTTGGTATCATGTCTAAGAATTTATAACCAAATCCAAGTTAGTGAAGATTTATTCCTATGTTTTCCTTTAAGAGTTTTATATTTTTAGCTCTTATATTAAGGTGGCTGTTCCATTTAGAGTTAATTTTTGTATATTTTTATATATTGTGTGAAGTATAAAAAATTCCCAGAATTAAAGAAAAACATGATTTAACACATGAAAAGGGTCAACTAGTTGCTAAAAATTCTATTAATTAAAACACCATGCATATAAATTATGGGGAAAAACCTTACTTGAAGTTTTGAGAGAGGTAAAAACAGATTTACTATAAAGGAATGAAAAAGAAAATTAAATCAGAACTATCTAAGATGACAGTGGATAATCTCATAAGTTTTTGGGGAAATATCCCTCAAGATAAAATTCTAACCAATTATCCTTCAACTGTGAGTGCAAAATTATCCTTCAGCTGTGAGTGCAAAATAAAGAGGTTTTCATTTAAGCAAAGACTCAGACATTTAGGATACCCTCTCTAAATCTATTACTATGAAATCTGCCATATTAAAGAAATCCAAATTCAAAAATTCTAGAGGAATAAGTAAGTTGTAAAGAACAATGTAAGCAAAGAAATCAATAAACATAATATTAGTTGTAAACAAATCCTAAGTATAAAGACCTTTTTAAATAAAAATTTGGGAAAAAGGGAAATACCAATATGAGAGGTTGGTGGCTTTGAAATGTTTGTGATGGAGGAAAGTATTAAGGTTTCTTTATTGCTTAAAGGCAAGATATGCCTCTTTAGAAATAAACTTTAGGTTGAATAATGACTGCTTAAAGATGTCTACATCTGAATCCCACAAACCCATAAATATATTACCTTATATGGCAAAAATACTTTTTAAGGTGTGATTAATTTAAGAATATTGATATTGAAAGGTTATCCTGTATTATCTAGGTAAGCACAATGCTATCCAAAGGTTCCATATAAGAAGGATTAAGAAAGAAAAGAAAGAGAGGAGACGTGACAACAGAAGCAGAGAAGTCAGAGTGACGTGGGGCATGAGCTAAAGAATGTGGGAAGCTAATAGGAAGTTAGAAAAAGCAGTAACATGCATTATGTTCTCCAGAAGTAAAACAACCTTGCCAAGGCATTTTGGACTTCTGACCTCCAGAACTATAATAGTGCTCTGTTGTTTTAAGCTGTAAAGTTTTTGGTAATTTGTTATTATACAATAGGAAACTAATACAATAGCTTTAAGTATTTGTGTTAAAATTTAAGGTTGACTCATGGAAGAATAAAGATAGAATGTATGAATTCTAAACCATACTTGTGTGTTTATTGTGGCACTATTCATGATAGCAAAGACTTGGAACCAACCCAAATGCCCATCAATAATAGACTGTATTAAGAAAATGTGGCATATATACACCATGGAATACTATGCAGCAATAAAAAAGGATGAGTTCATGTCCTTTGCAGGGACATGGATGAAGCTGGAAACCATCATTCTCAGCAAACTAACACAAGAACAGAAAACCAAACACCACACGTTCTCACTCATAAGTGGGAGTTGAACAATGAGAACACATGGACACAGGGAGGGGAACATCACACACTGGGGCCTGTCAGGGGGGTGGGGGTCTAGGGGAGGGATAACATTAGGAAAAATACCTAATGTAGGTGACGGGTTGTTGGGTGCAGCAAACAACCATGGCATTTGTATACCTATGTAACTAACGTGCACGTTCTGCACTTGTACCCCAGAACCTAAAAGTATAATAATAATAATAATAAAAAAACAGAAAAAAAAGAAAATGGAACAAAGAAAATTTGAACAATTCAACAAATGACAGGAGATAGGTAAACAGGAAAAAAAAAATATAGTTAGTAGAAAGCCAAATATTAAAATATCAAGACTAAATCCAAATATAGCAATAAAAATGTTAAGTATAAATGGGTTACACTCACCCATTGTAAAACAGAGAGATTCTTAGGTGATTATTAAAAAACAAACAAAATAAAAGCTAAATTTTTCTATGTGCTATAATAAAAAGATACTCCTGAAACAAAATAATAGTGAGACGTTTGCTTTCGGGCAGAAGGGAATATTTGATACTGAACTAGCCCTCTCTCAACAACTAGACAATTAGACACAATATAGGAAATAACTTTTCAGATTTTGTGCAACAGGCAATGAAAGACTGATTCTTGAAGTTTTATATAATTCTTTTTGACTTCATCATTTTTAGGTAGTAACTTAGCAACTTTAGCTTAAGACAAATTTTGCCTTTATTACTACTTTATAATGTATTGAATACTGAAAGGTAACCTTACTTTCTATTATTTTCTGTTAACTTTGAAGTCTTGTCCAACTGAGTGCTGAGGGTAACATTTTCATCAGTGGCTGGGCTGATGATATCAGAATCTCTGAGGACGAAGCCCAGGCACTGGAATATTTTAAAGCTTCAGGTGATTCTAAAATTCATCAGGGCTGGGCGTGGAGGCTCACGCCTGCAATCCCAGTGCTTGTGGGATGCTGAGGTGAGCAGATCACCCGAGGCCAGGACTTCGAGACCAGTCTGGTCAAAAAGACAAAACCCCATTTCTACTAAAAGTACAAAAATTAGCCAGGCATGGTGGTGTGTGCCTGTAACCCCAGCTACTCTGGAGGCTGAGGCAGGAGAATCACTTGAACCCGGAAGGCGGAGGTTACAGTGAGCCGAGATTGTGACACTGCACTCTGGCCTGGGCTGAGCAAGACTCCCTCTCAGAAAAAAAAGAAAAAAATTCATTAGGATTGAAAAGTCACTATTATATCTGAAAACAAAATCAAACAGAAACCTGGTTAGGATAATGAATAATAGAGGACATTTTTTGCAGATTAAATTATTTTGTCATATGAATTAACTATATAATTGAAGCCAGCTGTGAGTTATAATGTTGAGTCCTTTCAATAATCAATAGAAGGATGCTATGTAGATCAGACTTTCTCGTATATTTTTTCATTCTACAAAAGCATATTGAATGCCTACTCTAATCTAGGCTTTGTGCACTGGAAACCAAAGTGAACAAAAAAGTCATGGTCCCTTAAGAACTTTATGAACTGGAGGAGTCAGATGTTAAATACATAGTCATACAAGTCAGTGTTTAAAAATGATCTGTGGCAAATGCTATGACAAAACAGTACAGGTGCTCAGAGAGTACGCATGGGAGGCTCCTGTTATAGTCTAAAATGTCATGGAAGTTTGAGTTTTAGTTGAAATATTTGAGTTGAGAAATTAATAAGGTGAAGGGAGGTGGGCAAGATAACTGTTTCCTAGGAAACGAAGGAGCATTTGCAATGTTTCTAAGATGCAAAATTGTGCAGGGTAGTGCTTCTCACACTTTAATGTGCATAAGAATTGTTTGGGGGGATCTTATTAAAAGGCAATGAATCTGAAGTAGAATCTGCTTACAAGTGATACTGATGTCGCTGGTCCACATTCCACACTTTAAGTATCAAGAGAAGGACATTCAAGAAACTGAATGAATTTTGGTGTGGTTTGGCCCCCAGAGTTGGAAAGAAATGAAGCAGGAGCCACATGGTACTGTAGGGCCACTTATGTCATTTAGTCCTAATAGTTTGTCACTTAAATCTTGCATTGTTTAAATTGATGGTTATTATCATCTAGAATTTACAGCTTTTTCTCTCTCTCTCTTCCCACCTATCCCTTATGGAGAAAAATGATTGTAACTCTTTCACTCAATTGGGTCAAAACCCCTAGACAAAGACTACAAGAAATGCACTTGTAGTTAAAGTTAGGCTTATTTGTTTAGTTTGCTGCCAGAAAGAGGGAATGCACCTGGAAGGAATCACAGAGCTTTCAGCCTGGGGTAGAAGGGAGGGGCTTCCTCTAATGTTTGGGTTTATGTCGAGTGGTTCTAAAGAGGCACTGGGGAAGAGGAGACATGTTCTGGGTTGGCCCGTATCTAGAAGCAGCAGTTTGGCATTCCAGTAATCCTCTCCCTTTCACACCTGCATAGCTCCAGAGATCAAAGTCTTTTGTTTCTTTTTCAGCACGTACTGAGTCCGTGTCTGATAACGCCACTATCTGAGTCCCCTATAGGACTGTTTTTTTTTTTTCTGCTAGTTTTCATTCATGTTGGGTGGTCCTTTCATGGAACTGTTTTTATTATGATTATTATTATTATTATGCCAGACTTTGGATTTGCAAAATTATAGAAACAGTTGGAGTTCCAGGAAGATGTAATCTTCTAGAGTGGATTTACATTTATTTTCATCTGGCTTCTTCGTTTTGTTCCAACTTTAAGCATTGAACTAATTTGAAGCTGAGCTTCAGTTTCTGTGAGGGCCATCTACTTCCAGTTCACTCTGCTCCTAGGAGGCAATACTGTCTGAAACCAAAGAAAGAAGGTTCATTAGACAGTCTTTTAGCAAGTTCTGGATCTCATTCCCATTCTTCAAACCCTGTGACTCTTTTAAAAGCACTGTTCATGAAGATGGCTGAATAGGAACAGCTCCAGTCTATAGCTCCCAGCATGAGCGATGCAGAAGAAGGGTGATTTCTGCATTTCCAACTAAGGTACCATGTTCATCTCACTGGGGAGTGTGGGACAGTGGGTGCAGGACAGTGGGTACAGTGCACTGAGCATGAGCCAAAGCAGGGTGAGGCATCACCTCACCCAGGAAGCACAAGGGGTTAGGGAATTCTCTTTCATAGCCAAGCAAAGTTGTGACAGACGGCACCTGGAAAATCGGGTCACTCCCACCCTAATCCTGCACTTTTCCAATGGTCTTACCAAATGGCACACCAGGAGATTATATCCCGTACCTGGCTTGGAGGGTCCCATGCCCACAGAGCCTTGCTCATTGCTGGCACAGCAGTCTGAGATCGAACTGCAAGGCGGCAGTGAGGCTGGGGGAGGGGCGCCCACCATTGCTGAGGCTTGAGTAGGTAAACAAAGCGGCCAGGAAGCTCAAACTGGGTGGAGCCCACCACAGCTCAAGGAGGCCTGCCTGCCTCTGTAGACTCCACCTCTGGGGGCAGGGCATAGCCAAACAAAAGGCAGCAGAAACCTCTGCAGACTTAAATGTCCCTGTCTGACAGCTTTGAAGAGAGTAGTGGTTCTCCCAGCACAGAGTTTGAGATCTGAGAATGGACAGACTGCCTCCTCAAGTGGGTCCCTAACCCCCGAGTAGCCTAATTGGGAGGCATCCCCCAGTAGGGGCAGATTGACACCTCACACGGCCTGGTATCCCTCTGAGAGGAAACCTCCAGAGGAATGATCAGACAGAAACATTTGCTGTTCAGCATATTTGCTGTTCTGCAGCCTCCGCTGCTAATACCCAGGCAAACAGGGTCTGGAGTGGACATCCAGCAAACTCCAACAGACCTGCAGCTGAGGGTCCTGACTGTTAGAAGGAAAACTAACAAACAGAAAGAACATCCACACCAAAACCCCATCTGTACATCACCATCATCAAAGATGATGAACCAAAGGTAGATAAAACCACAAAGAAACAAAGGTAGATAAAACCACAAAGATGGGGAAAAAACAGAACAGAAAAAATGAAAATTCTAAAAATCAGAGCACCTCTCCTCCTCCAAAGGAACACAGGTCCTCACCTGCAACAGAACAAAGCTGGACACAGAATGACTTTGACGAGTTGAGAGAAGAAGGCTTCAGATGATCAAACTTCTCCAAGCTAAAGGAGGAGTTTCAAACCCATCGCAAAGAAGTTAAAAACCTTGAAAAAAGATTAGACGAATGGCTAACTAGAATAACCAGTGTAGAGAAGTCCTTAAATGACCTGATGGAGCTGAAAACCATGGCACAAGAACTACATGATGAATGCACAAGCTTCAGTAGCCAATTTGATCAACTGGAAGAAAGGGTATCAGTGATGGAAGATCAAATGAATGAAATGAAGCAAGAAGAGAAGTTTAGAGAAAAAAGAATAAAAAGAAATGAACAAAGCCTCCAAGAAATATGGGACTATGTGAAAAGACCAAATCTACATCTGATTGGTGTACCTGAAAGTGACGAGGAGAATGGAACCAAGTTGGAAAACACTCTGCAGTGTTTTATCCAGGAGAACTTCCCCAATCTAGCAAGGCAGGCCAACCTTCAAATTCAGGAAATACAGAGAATGCCACAAAGATACTCGAGAAGAGCAACTCCAAGACATATAATTTTCAGATTCACTAAAGTTGAAATGAAGGAAAAAATGTGAAGGGCAGCCGTAGAGAAAGGTCGGGTTACCCACAAATGGAAGCCCATCAGACTAACAGCTGATCTCTCGGCAGAAACTCTACAAGCTAGAAGAGAGTGGGGGCTGATATTCAACATTCTTAAAGAAAAGAATTTTCAACCCAGAATTTCATATCCAGCCAAACTAAGCTTCATAAGTGAAGGAGAAATAAAATCCTTTACAGACAAGCAAATGCTGAGAGATTTTGTCACCACCAGGCCTGCCCTACAAGAGCTCTTGAAGGAAGCACTAAACACGGAAAGGAACAACAAGTACCAGCCACTGCAAAAACATGCCAAATTGTAAAGACCATTGATGCTAGGAAGAAACCACATCAATGAACGAGCAAAATAACCAGCCAACATCACAATGACAGGATCAAAATCACACAAAACAATATTAACCTTAAATGTAAATGGGCTAAATGCTCCAATTGAAAGACACAGACTGGGCTGGGCGCGGTGGCTCAGCACTTTGGGAGACCGAGGCGGGTGGATCAAGAGGTCAGGAGATCAAGACCATGGTGAAACCCCGTCTCTACTAAAAAAAATACAAAAAAAAAAAAATTAGCCAGGCATGGTGGCGGGCGCCTGTAGTCCCAGCTACTCAGAGAGGCTGAGGCAGGAGAATGGCGTGAACCTGGGAGGCGGAGCTTGCAGTGAGCCGAGATTGCACCACTGCACTCCAGCCTGGGCGACAGAGCGAGACTCTGTCTCAAAAAAAAAAAAAAAAAAAAGACACAGACTGGCAAATTGGATAAAGAGTCAAGACCCACCAGTGTGCTGTATTCAGGAAACTCATCTCATGTACAGAGACACACATAGGCTCAAAATAAAGGAGGGAGGAAGATCTACCAAGCAAATGGAAAACAAAAAAAGGCAGGGGTTGCAATCCTAGTCTCTGATAAAACAGACTTTAAACCAACAAAGATCAAAAGAGACAAAGAAGGCCATTACATAACGGTAAAGGGATCAATTCAACAAGAAGAGCTAACTATCCTAAATATATATGCACCCAATACAGGAGCACCCAGATTCATAAAGCAAGTCCTTAGAGACCTACAAAGAGACTTAGACTCCCACACAATAATAATGGGAGACTTTAACACCCCATGTCAACATTAGACAGATCAACGAGACAGAAAGTTAACAAGGATATCCAGGAATTGAACTCAGCTCTGCACCAAGCAGACCTAATGGACATCTACAGAACTCTCCACCCCAAATCAACAGAATATACATTCTTCTCAGCACTACACCACACCTATTCCAAAATTGACCACATAGTTGGAAGTAAAGCTCTCCTCAGCAAATGCAAAAGAAGAGAAATTAAAACAAACTGTCTCTCAGACCATAGTGCAATCAAACTAGAACTCAGGATTAAGAAGCTCACTCAAAACGGTTCAATTACACGGAAACTGAACAACCTGCTCCTGAATGATTACTGGGTACATAACTGGGGCCTGTTGTGGAGTTGGGGGAGGGGGGAGGGATAGCATTTGGGGATATACCTAATGTTAAATGACGAGTTACTGGGTGCAGCACACCAACATGGCGCATGTATACATATGTAGCAAACCTGCACGTTGTGCACATGTACCCTAGAACTTAAAGTATAATAAATATATATATATATATATATTAAAAGCACTGTTCAACCCCTCAGACTCCTCCTCTGGGATTGACATGGGAACCCTCCAGGATTGGCAAACATCTCCAGGGGAAAAGTGGTCCTCCCTGGGCTTTTGGCTCAGTACTTCTTCATATATTTTTAGCTCTATAGTTCCATCAAGCAGTTTAAAATAAAACTGTCCAGCTTTTCTAGTTGTCTTCAGTGGGAAACTTGGTCTGCCATTTCTACAAGTGCAAGTCCATACCATATATAATTTTTATAAATGAATTATATTTTATTACCTTTAAAGTTCTTGCATAAAATTAGCTGTCTGGATATGGCATATTTATACATTCTTTATTAGTGGAAATAAGTTGTTAGCCAATGCCTCACTCTTCCAAGCCATGATGGATAACCAAACTAATTTTCCTTTCTAGAAGAATAGTTTGCATTTCTTTAAAGGCAGAGTTTACTAGAAACTTACTGTTACAGCCCAATGCTTCACAATTAAGTTGTCCAGTTCTGTTTTCTCCTACTCGGTCTTCTTTAATTAATCAAAGATTAAGACACTCATAAGGGGAAATACCGGTTATAACCCTCCACACACTGAAGTAATAGATTTATTCATTTAGCCTTTGCTTTTGTAAGACTTGTCATCAAAGAAGGTAGAGTGTCAATGGTAATTTGGAGACATTACTTCATTACCAATGGATCTGAGACCGTAATTGGTTTCCATTCCTAAACCGTGTGTATCATGCACATCTGTTAAAAAGGAGAGTTGTTTGCAGAGTCAATACAATTTTGCCATTACAAAATCTGCGAAGGGACACAACAGAGTCTCTTCCAAACTTGCAGTTTAAACATAATATTTTTCTTTACCTGCTTTCCCGCTGAAATTAATTTAAATTTAAACTAAGCTAAAGGATGTTTATAGTTAGAAGGAAAATGCCCAGTTGAAGCTGTGAAGCCAACATAGCAGAAATGGAATCTTTCCAACCTGAAATCATTTTATAGTATGATTTAATTATGACAAAATATGAGTTCCCAGAAAAATATAATTTCCATTTCCCTTACTGCAAGTGTTCATCCAGTTTGAATTGTTAATATCCCTGAACCTAGACCAACATCAGGAAGTGCTCTGAATATAAGTGATTTTCCAGTTATTTCCCTAGATGTGGAAGGCAAAAATGCAGTAGGATACAAATGGGCCCAATCTGATTATATTAAGTGTGCCTCGAGGAAACTGCTTTGTGAGAAACCAGTATTACTATTAGAGATTATAAAGTATACATTTAAGGACATTAGAGAAATATCATTATTAATGGGAATGTTAAGATCCATCTTAATGACTGGGGAAGCTTGGAACAGAGGCATATGTTAATTAATATTAATTAGAAAGACATTATGAAAAGCTATCAAAACAGTAAGTTAAAAAATAGGAAAGAAACTGGGGTGAAATTGGTTGTATTTTTGCCTCTTGGGATTAAAGACAAACAAACAACAATAAAAAGCACTTTGAAATTGAACCGTCTTTAGTCACTCTAAACTCCAGAGAGAGAAAATGAATTACCAAATAGAAATCACATCCGGTCTCCACATAGAGGCAACATGTAATTGCTGACCTCTACCTCCCCGATTTCTACACAGTTTCTGGGAGAATAGCCCATCATTCTTTCCCTTCTGGGGTAAGCACACCAAGCAAATATGAGCAAATTTTGAAGGTTTCATAAGAAGCTGGTTGTGGTTTTACAGTATATAATTGTGTTATTCTGTTCCTATGAGCAGAGCTAATTGAGTGCATTATCCTATAGCCAAAATTTTTCCTTTAAAAATTGTGAAATGAATCAAGTTCAGTAAAGATGAATAAGGCTGGTTAAAAGTGCTGAGGAAAGTGATCATGATTTAACACTTTTAAATGCTTGGCAAGAAGGTCTACTCAGTCTTTTGTAAGGGCTCTAGCATTTAATGTGTGTTACATGTTCCCAAAGAAAGGTATTTGATTTTGAATCATGGATCTGCTTGAAGACATGTTCTTTTAAAAAAAAGTTGATGCCACTCTGCTACATGTTCATGGTCTTCCATGGTCACCAAAGTCCACAGAGATGCCCAATTTAATTTTATCTTGTGGGTGGTTATATGATTTTTTTTGAGCTAATCATGTAGCATGGATAGTGTATTAGTTTCCTATTGCTGTTGTAACAAATTACCACAAATTTATTGGCTTAAAATAATGCAAATTTTTTATCTTAGTAAATTGACGTTTTGAAGGTCAGAGGTCGGAAATGGATCTTCTGGGGTGAACATCAAGGTGTCAGCAGGTTGAGTTCTCTCTTGAGGCTCTGGGGGAGAAAACTTTCCATGCCTTTTCCAGTTTCCAGAGCTGCCTACATTCCTCACCTCCTGGCTGCATCCACTCTGACCTCTGCTTCTGTCATCACATCTGTTCTTTGACCTTCCTACCTCTCTGTTCTTGTAAGGACCCTCATGATTTTTATATTGAACCACTGTCAAAAATTAACACAGCTGGACATTAAAGCAGTGAATACAGATTTTATTCAATAACCACTTAGTGTTGGGGAAAGAGCCCAGCTCCATTCCGATGTGTGCAGAGGTGATTGGGTATTTTAAAGAAAGAATGAGGGAATAGGGAGAGGGAATGTCAGGGGTTGAGCAGAATTAGGGAAGTGAACAATTACAGTAAGTGGGAAGGGGGGTTGGTGCATGTGAAACCCATCTGGGTTTGCTAACTGGCAGTTGTTGAAATGTGGCTCCTGCTCTCCCACAGAGATGGGGAAACAGAGGCCAAATCTCCAGGTAATGGCGAGAACAAACAGTAAGTTATTCTGGCAGTCTTATAATCACCAAAGTTCAGTTTTTACGAGTAACTCTGTGATTATAGTGATTCTATTTAGTTTCCAAATAAATGTATTTATTCATGTAATTAAAAAACATTGAGTATTAGCTATAAAAGCTTTAATTCCTCAAGCGGTCTTCAGATAGAGACTATTTTCTTTATCCCTGACTCTCCCGTCCCTACCACAGTGCCTTGAATATCAATAATCAATAATTCTTTGACATAGGTAAGTAAACATGTTTGACATAGCTATGAGAGAAGGAAGCACAGGGAACACTCCTATGGCTATGACAACATACTGTGTGCGATTTGGGAACCAAAATATTTGGGGTCTTGGTATTGTAGCAGACGTATATACTAGGGAGTTGGGAAAATAGGATTATAAAGGGCATTGAGAAAAAACAATTTCAAGGTTGATATTGTAGAAGACAGAAGGTGAAACCCTGTCTCTACTGAAAATACAAAAATTAGCTGGGCATGGTGGCGGGTGCATGTAATCCCAGCTACTCGGGTGGGTGAGGCCGGAGAATCGCTTGAACCCAGGAGGTAGAGGTTGCAGTGAGCTGATTGCGCTCCAGTGTGGATGCAAAAGCCAGACCCTGTCTCAAAAAAAAAATAAAAATAAAGATAAAATAACAAAAAAAAAATAATAAACCAGGTGGAGATCGGGAAAGGCATCAGAAGAAGAGGGGAGAAGATAACAGGAAGCACATTGTAGACAGCCTCCTATGACTTTGCCACATAAAATGTTAATTAAAATGTTCTCTACTTGAGTTTAAGGAGTGCAGGTTGTTTCCTCAGGTATATGAGTGTACAAATATACTTTGCCTTCTTGATAATATTGATAAGCCATAATACTATAGGTTGTCATTCAATAGCATTATATGAATCTACAAATAACTAACAAAGAAAAGTTTGAGCTGTGTGAGATTAAAACATTTGAAGATGACCTCTTATTTCCTAGATTGAAGTATTCTCTCATTCATCTTCAAAGCAAAATGTTGATTTTTGACGGTTAATCCATCATCCAGGTATAGTCAATGATTGTAATCAGAAGAGGCTTGGAACCCTCTTTAAAAATGTATACAAGTAGTGAAATGAATTTAAGAGATAGTATAAGATGTTTTGCAAAAGCTTCCACACCTATTTCAGCATCTCTGGCAAGTTAATAAATTCAAACCTGAAGCTGCAAAGAACTATAGGATCAGGAAATCCTTCACTATTAAAAGATCTGTTCTCTGGCAAATAATGCTTAACACATTGAACCAAAAATTTCATAATGAACATTTTCCTTTTTTCATGGCTTGGAGATAAATGGTGAGTTGACTTTTCACAGTATATTTTAGCCATATATCAGTTCCTCTGACACTTTCCCTTCATACATGTATTTTACCTGTATTACTTGCCCCATACCCTCTCAATGCATTTGACACACTTAAACACTTTCTTCTTCAGTAAATGACATCATAGCCTCAGTAGCTCAGATCATCTTGAATCCTGTCTTCCCGTCACGGCCCCACATTCAAACCAGCAGGGCTTTTCTTGTTTATTTTCTGTCTGCTCTCCTTAAATGTAAGCTCTGAGGGAGTGGGGATCTTTTCAGTCCTGATTATAAACAGATCCTCAGGACTAGACAGAGTCTAGACAGAGTAGGTATTAAATGCATATTTATCGAATGATTTAATAAAAACTTTAATAATATTTAAAAACTTTTTTGTATAAAATATTCATTGTCTTTGGTGATATTTTCTTTCAATATACTATTTTTAGGGGCAGTTCTAGGTTCCCAGCAAAATTGTAAAGAAAGTATAGAGACTTCTTCTATACTTATACTCCCTTCCCCCACAGATGCACAGCCTCCCCACCAATATCAAATCCCCACCATTAGCTACAACTGATGAACATTGATACGTCATTATCACTGAGAATCCACAGTTTACATTCCGGTTTCCTCTTGGCATTGTGCATACTATGGGTTTGCGCATGTATCCACCATTACAGTATCATACAGAAGAGTTTCACTGCCTTAAGAATCCTCTGTGCTCCTCCTAATCATCCCTTCCTCTCCTGTAACCCCTGGCAACCACTAATCTTTTCACTGTCTCCATAGTTTTGCCTTTTCCAGAATGTCATATAGCTAGAATCATACATTATGTAACCTTTTCATATTGGTTTATTTCATTTAGTAATATTACTTCTTTCGGGGTTCCTCCACTTTTTATGGCTTGATAGTTCATATATTTTCATTGCTTAGTTTTGAAAGAAACTCTCATACTGTCTTTTAAAGTGACTCTACCATTTTGTATTCCCGCCAGCAAAGAAAGAGAGTTCCTGTTGTTCTATGGCCTTATCTGCATCTGGTGTTGTCAATTTTGGCCATTCTAATAGATGTGTAGTGGTATCTTGTTTTAATTTGCATTTCTCTGATAGCTATGATGTACAGTATTTGTTCATATGCTTATTTGCTATCTGCATATCTTCTTTGGTAAAGTATCTGTTAAGGTCTTTGGCCCATTTTTAAATTGGATTGTTTTCTTATTGTTTGATATGGTTTGGCTGTGTTCCCCACCCAAATCTCATCTTGAATTCCCATGTGTTGTGGGAGGGATCCGGCAGGAGGTAATTGAATCATGCGGGCAAGTCTTTCCCTTGCTGTTCTCATGATAGTGAATAAGTGTCATGAGATCTGATGGGTTTAAAAATAGGAATTCACCTGCACAAGCTCTCTCTCTCTGCCTGGTGCCATCCATGTAAGACGTGACTTGCTCCTCCTTGCTTTCCACAATGTTTGTGAGGCTTCCCCAGCCATGTGGAACTGTAAGTTCAATTAAACTTCTTCCTTTTGTAAATTGCCCAGTCTCTGGTATGTCTTTATCAGCAGCATGAAAACAGACTAATACTGTAAATTTGTACCAGGAGTGTGTTGCTGCTGAAAAGATATCCAAAAATGTGGAAGCAACTTTGGAACTGGGTAACAGGCAGAGGTCAGAATAGCTTGGAGGGCTCAGAAGAAGACAGAAAAATGTGTCAAAGTTTCGAACTTCCTAGAGACTTGTTGAATGGCTTTGAACAAAATGCTGATAGTGATATGAACAATGAAATCCAGGCTGAGGTGGTGTCATATGGAGATGAGGAAATTGTTGGGAACTGGAGCAAAGGTGATGCTTGTTATATTTTAGCAAAGAGACTGGCAGCATTTTGTTCCTGTCCTAGAGATTTATGGAACTTTGAACTTGAAAGAGATGATTTAGAGTAGCTGGTGGAAGAAATTTCTAAGCAGCAAAGCATTCAGGATGTGACTTGGGTGCTGTTAATGGCATTCAGTTTTAAAAAGGAAACAGAGCATAAGAGTTTGAAAAATTTGTAGCCTGACAATGCAATAAAAAAGAAAATTCCATTTTCTGAGGAGAAATCCTAGCTGGCTGCAGAAATTTGCATAAGTAACGAGGGGCTGAATGTTAATCACCAAGACAATGGGGAAAATGTCTCCAGGACATGTTAGAGGTCTTCACAGCAGCCCCTCCCATCACAGGCCTGGAGGCCTGTGAGAAAAAAGTGGTTTCATGGGCTGAACTCAGGGTCCCTCTGCTGTGTGCAGTCTAGGGACTTGGTGCCCTGCATCCCAGCTGCTCCAACCATGACTAAAAGGGTCCAAGGTACAACTCAGGCTTCAGAGGGTAGAAACCCCAAGCCTTGGCAGCTTCCACGTGGTGTTGAGCCTGAGGGTGCACAGAAGTCAAGAACTGAGGTTATGGAACTTTCATCTAAATTTCAGAAGATGTATGGAAATGCCTGGATGCCCAGGCAGAAGTTTGCTACAGTGGTGGGACCCTCATGGAGAACCTCTGCTATGGCAGTGCAGAAGGGAAATGTGGGTTCAGAGCCCCCACACAGAATCCCTACTGGGGTACCACCTAGTGAGCTGTGAGAAGAGGGCTGCCATCCTCCAGACCTCAGAATGGTAAATTCACCAGCAGCTTGCACTGTGCACCTGGAAAAGCCACAGACACTCAATGCCAGCACATGAAAGCAGCCAGGAGGGACAGCTGTACTCTGCAAAACCACAGGAGTGGAGCTGCCCAAAACAATGGAAACCCAGCTCTTGCATCAGCATGACCTGAATGTGAGACATGGAGTCAAAGGAGATAATTTTGGAGTTTTAAGATTTGACTGACCCGCTGGATTTTGAACTTGCATGGGGCCTGTAGCCCCTTTGTTTTGGCCAATTTCCCCCATTTGGAATGACTGTATTTATCCAATGCCTGTACCCCCATTGTGTCTAGGAAATAACTAACTTGCTTTTGATTTTACAAGCTCATAGGCAAAAAGGACTTGCCTTTTCTCAGATAAGAGTTTGGACTCTTGACTTTTGAGTAAATTTTGAAATGAGTTAACACTGGGGGACTGTTGGGAAGACATGATTGGTTTTGAAATGTGAGGACATGAGATTTGGGAGGGGCCAGGGGCAGTATGATATGGTTTGGCTGTGTCCCCACCCAAATCTCATCTTGAATTCACATGTGTTGTGGGAAGGACCCAATGGGAGGTAATTGAATTATGGGGGCCAGTCTTTCCCTTGCTGTTCTCATGATAGTGAATAAGTCTCATAAGATCTGATGGTTTTAAAAAGAAGAATTCCCCTGCACAAGTTCTCTTTGCCTGCTGCCATCCATGTAAGATGTGACTTGCTCCTCCTTGCCTTCCACCATGATTGTGAGGATTCCCTAACCACTTGGAACTGTAAGTTCAATTTAAACCAATTTGTTTTGTAAGTTGCCCAGTCTCAAGTATGTCTTTATCAGCAGTGTGAAAATGGACTAATACATTATTGATTAGGTGAGATTTTGCAATGTACAGAAAAGTGCAAAGAATGAAATGGTGGTCTCTGTAATGTTTGTATCCAGAGATAGTCATTATTAATAATTTGATATATTTCTTCTAGAAATCTAAAAGTGAGGGTTATATGCTTTCCAACAGATCCTTAAAAGATGAATTAGTGTTGAAGAAGATTAATTTTTAAGGCTTTTAAGACACATTGAGATATTAATGTTTATAGAATTTTTCTTTTTCCCTCACATAAAATTATATAATAAGTATTTTCTCATCTGGCTAAAATTTGAAGATATCTTTTAAATAGGAACCCATTTGTTAAGGTGCAAATGGAATTTGCTGGTGAGTGTGCCACCCTGCATCTGCCACACATCACTGGCAAGGAAGTGGCTTCCTTGGAGCCCAACCAAACTTGTTGACAGATGACCACTGAGTCTTTTGCACATAATTGACAACCACACTGTAGGAAAAGAAGGAAGGCACACTGAAAACAGGAAGAGAAGCTCTTTCTTCTGTTGTGCCTTGCAGTGTCCCACTAGTGTCCAATACTGACAAATTCTAACATTGTTCCAGCTGGCAAAGAAGAAATATTTACATACTCCATATCTAGAATTATAATGCAAGACAAAAAAAGGGTAGATCTGGCACATGATTGTGAGAAACATGCTCACCCATTCAAACCCAAAGAATGGACTTAGAGGCACGAAGAACAGTGAAAGTGAGAATTTTAATAGCAATCTTGCAAGATTGGGTGTTTAGTAGGCAGGCACACCCAGGGCAGTCACAACAGGTAATTTATCTTCTAGCATGCAAGTCCCTCCCCCAGTTCCTCATTGGTTGAGTACTATGGGGTTACAATCTTCCCGGATGTCTCCTAAGTTTCTTTATCCCCCTTATAAGGTTATACCCCGGCCTCCTTCCATGCTGAAATTTCAATTTCCCAACAACAAAACTTTCTTCCCTTTTATGGACTGATCCCTCCTCTACATTCTGTTCACTTATTGTGACCTTCTAGTTGCATGAGCCATGTGGTTTCTTACATTTGCAGGCTGGCTGCCAGTACTTAGATTTATCATGCCTTGAAAATGGACCATTTAAAATGTTTTATGACACCATCACACATAGTACTTTTTTAATAGAATGTTCTTATTATGACTAGTGCATAGAATTTCCATGAAATTTTGGCTATTGATATCATATTTAGCAACTTCGATAAACTTTCTTATTAATTCTAGTTTGTATATCCTTCTGGTTTTCTATGCTATCATATCACCTGTGAATAATAACAGGTGATATGTCTGTCTTTCATTTTCTTCTTTATAATCCTTACAAAGTATTTTTTCCTTTTAATTGCCTTCTTGAGCTGAATAGAAGTTACAGTGCAATGTTAAATAGAAGTGATAATAGTGGCATTCTTGACATATTCCTGAATTTGAAAGGAATGCTTGTAACGTTTCACTATTGAATATAATATTTGTTGAACTTTTTGTTCATATACACTCTAGGTTTAATAAATGATATGGTTAGGCTTTGTGTCCCCACCCAAATCTCATCTTGAATTATAATCCCCATAATCTCCACATGTCAAGGGAGAGACCAAGTGGAGAAAATTGGATCATGGAGGCCATTTCTTTCATGCTGTTATCATGACAGTGAGTGAGTTCTTATGAGAGCTGAAGGTTTTACAAACGTTTGGTAGTTCCTCCTGCATTCATTTCTCTCTCCTGCTGCCTTGAGAAGAAGGTGCCTGCCTCCCTTTCACCTTCTGTCATGATTGTAAGTTTCCTGAGGCCTCCCCAGCCATGTGGAACTATGAGTCAAACCTCTTTTCTTTATAAATTACCCAGTCTTAGATAGTATCTTTATATCACTGTGAAAATGGACTAATACAGTTAATAGGTATCATGGAGAGTGGGGTACTGCTATAAAGAGACCCTAAAATGTGGAAGCGACTTTGGAACTGGGTAACAGGCAGAGGTTGGAACAGTTTGGAGGGCTCAGAAGAAGATAGGAAAATGTGGGGAAGTTTGGAACTTCCTAGAGCTTTGTTGAATGGCTATGAATAAAATCCTGATAGTGATATGGTCAATGAAATCCAGGCTGAGGTGGTCTCAGATGGAGATGAGGAACTTCTTGGGAACTGGAGTAAAGGTCACCCTTACTATGTTTTAGCAAAGAGACTGGCAGCATTTTGCCCTGCCCTAGAGATCTGTGGAACTTCGATCTTGAGAGAGATGATTTAGGGTATCTCACGGAAGAAATTTCTAAGCACCAAAGTGTTCAAGAGGTGATAGAGTATAAAAGTTTGGAAAATTTGCAGCCTGATCATGCCATAGAAAAGAAAAGCTATTTTCTAAGAATTCAAGCTGGCTGCAGAAATTTGTGTAAGTAACCAGGAATCAAGACAATGGAGAAAATTTCTCCAGGGCATGTCGGAGACCTTCATGGCAGCCCTTCCCATCACTGGCCCAGAGGCCTAGGAGGGAAAAATATTTTTGTAGGCCAGGCCCAGGGACCCCTGCTCTGTGCAGCCTCAGGACTTGGTGTCCTGCATCCAAGCTTGGTGGCCAGCTCCAACTGTGGCTAAAAAGGGCCAACGTACAGCTCAGGCCATTGCTTCAGGGAGTGCAAGCCCCAAGCCTTGACAGCTTCCATGTGGTGCTGGGCCTACCAGTGCCCAGAAGTCAAGAATTAAGGTTTTGGAACCTCTACCTAGATTTCAGAGGATGTATGGAAATGCCTGAATGGCCAGGCAAAGTTTGCTGCCAGAGTGGAGCCCTCATGGAGAACCTCTGCTAGTGTTACCGGTGGAGGGTCTTGACAACATGTTTTCCAGGTCCTTGGCATTTTGGACAAAGAATTGAACAAAATGCACAAAGTAACAAAGGAATGAAACACAGGAATGAAACAGCAAAAACAGGAATTTACTAAAGTGAGAAAGTACTCCACAGGATGGGAATGGGCCTGCTCAAGCAGCTCAAGGGCCCAGTTACAAAGTTTTCTGGGCTTTAAGTACTCTGAGGTTCTTGTTGGCTTCCCCTATCTGGATGAAGGATTTGGTCTGTGGCTAATTAAAGGCTGAGATGAATTTCACCTGTGGCCAATCCAAGGCACTTTCCCTTTCCATCTGAGACTTGGTGGAAGGGGAGTGCTGTAGGGAGAGTAGCCTTTGATCCTTTGTTACTCTGGTGTGGGGAGATGGGTTTTTCCTTTTGGTTTAGCCTTAGGAAGTTTGTGTTAATTGGCTTTAGATTCCCTGCCGCCAGACCCAGGTGTTTTCCTTCTGATCCAGCTTTGGGAAGTCAGCAAAAATTGGAATGAGATTCCCTGCCCCCAGACCTTGGTGTTTTTCCTTGATTCAGCAAGTATTGGCCTTAAGTTCCCTTCCTTCAAACCCTATTCTCCTGCCTCACTAGGGTAGTGCAGAAGGGAAATGTGGGGTCAGAACCCCCACACAGAGGCCCCACTGGGGCACTGCCAAGTGGAGCTGTGAGAAGAGGGCCACTGTCCTCCAGACCCCAGAATGGTAGATCCAGACAGCTTGCACTGTGTGCCTGGAAAAGCCACAGATGCTCAACGCCAGCCGGTGAAAGCAGCGGGGAGTGGAGATGTACCCTGCAAAGCCACAGGGTGGAGCTGCCCAAAGCTGTAGGAGCCCATCTCTTCCATCAGCGTGACCTGGATGTAAGACACGGAGTCAAAAGGGATCATTTTGGAGCTTTAAGATTTAATGACTGCCCAGACGGATTTTGGACTTACATGGGACTTGTAGTCCCTTTGTTTTGGCTAATTTCTCCCATTTGGAATGGTAACATTTGCCCAATGCCTGTACTCCCATTGTATCTAGGAAGTAACTAACTTGCTTTTGATTTTACAGGCTCCTACATAGAAGGGACTTGCCTTGTCTCAGATGAGACTTTGGACTTGGACTTTGGGGTTAATGCTGGAATGAATTAAGACTTTGGGGGCTGTTGGGATGGCATGATTGATTTCTGAAATGCGAAAGGGACATGAAATTTGGGAGGGCCCAGGAGCGGATTGATATGGTTTGGCTTTGTATTCCCACCCAAATCTCATCTTGAATTATAATCCCCATAATCCCCACGTGTCAAGGGAGAGACCAGGTGGAGGTTATTGAATCATGGGGCGGGTTTCCCCCATGCTGCTCTCTTGATAGTGAGTTCCCACGAGATCTGATGGTTTTATAAGTGTTTGGTATTTCCTCCTGCGTTCGTTTCTCTCTCCTGCCACTTGTGAAGAAGGTGCTTGCCTCCCTTTCACCTTCCACCATTATGTCAAGTTTCCTGAGGCTTCCCCAGCCATGTGGAACTGTGAGTAAGTTAAACTTTTTTCCTTTATAAACTACCCACTCTCGGATAGTATTTTTATAGCAGTGTGAAAATGGACTAATACAAGAAAGTTCTCTGTGAAAGTCTCATTATTGGAGTGATTTTTTTAAGGCATACTTTCAAGAAGAACTTTATCGAAATTATAGTAAGCCTTTATTTAAGTTTTCTAAGTTTGTGTTTTTTAGAAGCAGAGCACAGTTAGTATTTCACATTCAGTAATTTACAGTTTATGAAAATTTGAGCTATACAATAACCATTTGAGGTAGGAGAAGCCGTGGTAGAAATTGCTACTTGCTTTCTCCCCTTTTTTTCCGTAATCATCAATTTTTTAATCTGGAACGTGGTCAAAGTAAAGATACGTTTCTCTTTGCAGTGAGCGTGGCTATGGTACTTTGTTCTGGTCAGTGGGATAGATGTTGAAGCGTCATGTAGCATTTGCACAGAAATCTTTACGAGGTTGTTGATGTGTACTCTTTAACACTTCGATTTTTCATCTACTTTGCTGCTTGGAACATGGATAATACCATCTTAGGCCATGAGCATAAGAACTCCCCGTAGTAGAATGTCACAGCAATGAGCTTGAAAAAGCTGGTTCCCTGAGGACTCTGTGGAACAGAGTAACTGTGCCAGGTCATTTATGCACTTTTACATGACAGAAAACTTCCGGTCTTCTTTAAGCTATTTTTACTTGTACTTTCTCATTTTTGCTTTTTTTTTTTTCCAAAAACGAACTATGAAAACATATATGTGATTTATATGTAGTCTATATATGTGGTGTATGTATTATGTTAACAATTTATGTGACTACTTTGTTGAGTAGATTTACACTTAGACATAAATATTTTATATACTTATTAACATAAATTAAAAATTCCTAAATATAAAAGCAAATTAAAACAATTGAATATTGTATATTGAGTAAGTGGCATAACCAAACTGGGGAAGAATATTTCAGATGACTTCGTAGCACAGCAGTTTGTCTGTGGATACACTGTGTGATATACTCTGAGAAGAAAAATAATTGCAAGGGTATCTTAAAACATATTCAATAATCGGCCGGGTGCAGTGGCCCATACCTATAATCCAAGCACTTTAGGAGGCCAAGATGGGCAGATCACTTGAGGCCAGGTGTTTGAGACAAACTTGGCCAACATGGTGAAACCCTGCCTCTACTAAAAATACAAAAATTAGTCGGGTGTGATGGTGCATGTCTGTAATCCCAGCTACTCAGGAGGCTGAGGCACTTAGAATTGCTTGAACCCAGGAGGCCAAGGTTGCAGTGAGCTGAGATCATGCCACTACACTCCAGCCTGGGTGATAGAGACTCTGCCACAAAAAAAAAAAAAAAAAATTCAATAATCTATTGTTGGTGGTGTTGGTATTGTTATAGATGGGGGTGTATGTAATTGTGGGATAAACTTAATGGGTTATATATTTTGGTATTGATTAGAATGAGAATTTTTCTTTCAATGGAATAATAAAACATAAGATTTAAGTGAAATACCTTGTACTCCTAACTTGACTGGAATTAAAAATATAAATTCATGATGTGCTTTATGTTAAATAGAAGTGTCATGTAGTTCTGTTCACTGAAAAGTCCTGAAAGAGTAACTAACACAGTAATATTGAACACCTCTAATGCTAAAAGGCTTCTAAATTTACTTTTCCTTTAAAAGTTACCAAAGTTTCTTGAAAAATGGCTGATTCCAGCTCTGGGGCAGAAAACGTACAAGATAAGATGTCTTATGACTTTGGAAAGCAAGATAGTACTACTATCAAATACTATTAGGGTCATATCAAAAAGAAGCCCAAACCGACCTGAAGATGGTACATCTGGCCAAAATGGTGCAATCTATCAACAGAATTATAGTTGCAATATATTAGAGCACATAAAATGTTTATGTCCTGAAGCTCATAATACCAAAAGACAAAACAAAACTTAAAGATCACCTTTAGAAGTAGTTTGCAGAATAACTTTATTTGAAGGGAGAGAATAAAGGGAAAGGAGTATTTATCTACTTATATTGCCCTTTCTGTATGAAATATTCCTCAAGGTAACCACACAGTTAATAAAGAGAAATGTTTCTTTATAAAAGTATCCCAGCTAATGATTGTGGAAGAAACTAGATAATTAGCATCTTACCATTTTGCCAGCCCAGGTGAATTAGTAGATCTAGGTAACGGTTATTAGTAGCTAGCATCACACAAAGAGATATCCAGACATATATGCACCATCACCTATGAAATATTCTTGTAGAGGCTTAAAGTTTAAATAAAGTTATTTATCTAATTTCTGATGTATAGAAAGGAAATATAGGGGACAGAGAAACATGTTGAATATCATAGGGATGTAGTCCGCAAAATCCAGACTAGGAAACTCTGCAGGACAACCACCTGGTTTTTTCAAAAAAGAATTAAAAGATAAAAGAGAATGAGAGCGGGAGAACCTATAAATTAAAAGCAACTGAAAAAATATATCCACTGATCACAAGGTATAGACCTTATTTAGATCTTTCCCTAAAAAATCAGCTAATCAGGGAAATTTGAACACTGATTGGACATCTTGGAATATTAAGAAATTAGGGTTAATATTTTTAGGTGTGATAATGATATTGTGGTTTAGTTTTTTTAACAAACCCTACTTTTTAGAGATTCATACTGTTTAAAGATGAAATAATATGATGTCTGGAATTTGCTTAAAAATCATCTGAAAGTAGGAGGAGTAAGCTGGGGTAGAGATAAAGCAAGACTGTCCAAGAGTTAATAGTTGAGGAAATGGGATGATCCTTTACAATTAAATGTTAAACTATATTCTATTTCTGAATATACTTGAAATTTTCTTTAAAAATGTAAAAAAGTAAAAAATACTGATGACCCCTCCCTAAATTCCAGTTTTAAAAGCCTGAGGTGGTGGCAGATGCTTGATGAAACCAAATCTCATTTAGCTGAAGTTAAGCAGGAAACCAAGAGGTACAGTTTCAGACGGGCAGAGCAGATTGAATAGTACTTGTGTGATAACCAGAGAAAGAGAACTGGAAGGATGTCAGGAGAAAGGGATGCTAGACCTGGCCTTGCTTCTAGGGAGTGGATGAAACTAGACAAGTCACTTCATCTCTATGGGCCTGTATTTCTTCATCTGTAAACTGAGGGTGTAGAATATTTAATTTCTAACATTCTTTCCAGGTTTTGCAGTGCGTGAGAGAGGGGCAATTGTTAAGTACGTTGAAGTACCCAATATTATACCACTGTAGCATTTTCTTAATTTTTTCCAACCAAATAATTCCTTTGGCCTTTAGAATAAATGTATTTTCTTCTCAGTGGAACCCGACTCAACTCCCTTATTGCCATGGTTGTTCCCCTGTAGCTGCTCACCTCACTGTGGGGTCCAGCTAGCAGGATCTGACTGGTCCTTCAGCACAGTCCTTCTGCTCTTTTATTGCACAAACACCCAAGAAGTCCTATTATAGTTCACAAAAAAAATTATTATTTGGACTTATACAAACATAAATGCCATACAATGAGGTAAATGTGTAAAATGTGTAAGGCATGGACATTTGGAACAGTGGGAGGTATCAGAGGCCTGTCCACAGAAATGTGACAATTATTTTGGTATTTTTGAAATCTCTTTGTGGCAATAGTGTAAAGTGATACAAGTTCAGACAGGTATCCCAGCTTGGTGATAAGAGAATGGGTCCCTGAGTGCTACTGTGTTTGAAAACTGGCTCTGCTGCTTATTAGCTGTGTGACTGGTGTGTGTTGTTATGTAACTCCTCTGTGCCTCAAGCCCCCCATCTGAAAAGGGGAGCCTTTCCACAGGGCTCTTTTGAGTATTAAATAAACTGATAAAAAGCACTTAGAATAGTGCCAGAGTAGGACATGGTGGCTCATGCCCAGCACTTTGGGAGGCTGAAGCAGGAAGGTCACTTGACTCCAGGAGTTCAAGACCAACCTGTGCCAACATAATGAGACCTACACTGACCCATCTACCAAAACAAACAAACAAACAAACAAAAAAACCCCACCAAATTAGCTAGGCATGATGGTGCACACTTGTAGTCCCAGCTACTTGGGAGAGAGGCTGAGGTGGGAGGATCACTTGAGCCCATGAGGTCAAGGCTATAGTGAGCCATAATGGTGCCACTGCACTCCAATCTGGGTGACAGACCCCGTATCCCAAAACAAAAAAAATAAAAAAACAACAAATAGTGCCTGTCTCACAGGAAGCACTATATTATTATATAGTGTATAATTATTATTATTTATGGCAAAAAATACTTCTAGTGTAATTTTGAGGATAATAGTTTTGTTATAATTCTGCTACATATAACGCAAGAATTATAGGAGGAGGGCATACAATATACCTTCCTCATTTATGAAAAGGTATAAAATAGAATGCAAGGCAAAGAAAACAATTCTGATGAAACTTTTTTTAAATGGAGACAATTATAAAAATATGCCTGGAGGGAATTCACATTAGGATGAAAATTGTGAGTTATTTAATTTGACACATTTTTGTCAAATGTCTTGAACTAGAAGTCATAGTTAAATGTACCCATGATGAAATCTTGTCATCTGGAAATACACAGAAATATAATAGTAAAAAATACATTTTTTCATTTTCAAAACAGATGTCCTGAGTTTTGAAATTATTTGTACCAATATATTACTTGAGAATATTAACATTGTCCACTCCTTACATGAAGAGAGATCTGTTTCACTAAAAGAATTGTGGCTTTCTTGGTTTGTATGTGTGAGGACACTCTCAGATGGCCAGATCTTGAAAACATGAGACACATCTTCTTTGAGGAGGTTCAATCTTGCCCTAATTAAATAGTGGTCACCACAGGCTCAGCCAATCATAACAAACACATGTGGCAAAATACTTGGCTATGGAGAAAAAACGTATTTCTGGGAGACCCTGTGGACCTCTTGGGGTCATAGAAGAGGCATTTTAGAGGAAAGCAAATGTTCTTTGGCTCTTACTGGGTAGCTGAAGCCTTAATTATATTAAATAAATCAGTAGTTGGGTTGTTGGTGGTGAAAACTGTTAGTGTCTTTGGCCCTACACTTGAAGAATTTTTTTTTTTCTTTTAGAGTAACAGCTCAGAGACATACATAATTCACTTCTTAAAAGATGATAACAAAAACATATAGCCACCTATTCATGAAGGCAAATATGAAGGAAAAAGCCATTCCCTTCGTCTGTACTTAGATAACTTATACTTTCTGTTTTTCTTTTTTTAAAATCAAATTGTAAAAAAAATTTCATAAAGCATAGGGAAAATAAGGTTAGCATTTTATTGAATATTTGAAACAAGGACATCCATCAAGAAGGCTTCCCTTATCCCTGTATGATTTCTTAGCTTAACAATCTTAATGAATTTTAATGAATTTTAATTTTGTGGAAAATTCAAGCTCCCTCTTCCACTCCCTCCATGATGTCTATGGTCATCTAGAGGATGTCAGCACGTTGAGGAACATCTTGTACTTTATTGCTGAAGAGGAAGATGATTTAAAAATTACACATGAGCTTGTATCCTGTGATTTTTGTTTTGCCAAACAAGACTCTTGCAGGAGCTCATAGAGCGTGGTGTAATTTGTAGATGCTGGGGGAAGTCTCTGGGTCAGGAAGGATGTTATTCCTTTAATAACATTCCTTATTACGATACATATATCACACAAAGAATGGGTAGAGTTATTGACTTGCCTTGTATTTAGGATGAGTCTAACAGCAAAGTAGTTATGAAAATATTTAGTAGGACCCTGGGAAGAAGTCACAGGAGGAAAATGCTGGAAGTCAATGGGTGATGATGATGATATATAGTCGCTGATAGGGAATGAGGACTTACTATATGTTAAAAATATCAGTGGAATATCACAGTTGAGTCCAGAGCCCAGATGAGTTTCTGTGTTCCTTTCTACTTCTTGCCTGCCTCTTGTTTTGCTGTCTACCCTTGCCCCCTCCACTTCTCCATTTGTATCACAACTCATTTTGCTCCCTCCTGCCACACACATTGACTCACCTGTGTGTCAGTCACACATTGCCTGTGAATGTGAATGAGATGAATGTCCTGCCTGCCATTGCTGCTAATCTAAGTGTTCACGTCTTCCTCGTGCTGTGGTTGTACAGGCCCATGCTAAGGATGACCTGAGTTTCTGAGCCATCTTCTAGGTCTTAATCAGTTCATCTTGTTTCCTTTTATTTATTTATTTTTTTTGAGACAGAGTCTTGCTCTGTCGCCCAGGCTGGAGTGCAGTGGTGCTATCTCGGCTCACTGCAAGCTCTGCCTCCCGGGTTCATGCCATTCTCCTGCCTCAGCCTCCCAAGTAGCTGGGACTACAGGCACCCGCCACCACACCCAGCTGATTTTTTGTATTTTTAGTAGAGATGGAGTTTCATCGTGTTAGCCAGGATGGTCTTGATCTCCTGACCTCGTGATCCACCCGCCTCGGCCTCCCAAAGTGCTGGGATTACAGGCTTGAGCATCTTGTTTCCTTTTAAGCTGTGTAAACTTCCTGGCCCAGAAAGCTGGGAAATAGATGCCATTTCACATAGTGGCCTCCTGATGATGATGATGATGATATAGTAGCTGATAAGGTAATGAGGACTTACTATGTGTCATGAACTCTGTTATTTGAATGTACTACCTTTTAACCCTCAAAATTGGTCTTATGAGTTTAGGAACTATTATTCTCATTTTACAGATGAAGGAATTAAGATTCCTTCTACATGAAGATCAAGGAACTTGCCCAGAGCACAGAGGAGGTAAGGGATGGGCTGGAATTTGAGCCCAGTCTGTGCGGTTCTGGAGCTCATGCTTTCAAATGATTCCCTCTATTTGACTTTCACCTCCAGGTACTCAGCTCAAATGTCTGAAGAATATCAGAAGTTATAGACTATTCTATGCAAGTTGGTTGAAGATAGTCTTGTTTCTGTCTTTTTCTCTCTGCCCTTCTTAAGGAACCCTCAACATCACTTGCAGATTATTGGGGTCCATTGTTGCTTTCTGTCGACCTTAGCCACTCATAGGTTCTGTTGCTCTGGAGGACATCTGGGACCTGAGGAGTCATTTCATGGAGGCTTCTTCTGGGAGTTGCTTGTATATCTCCTCATTGGGAATGACTCACCCAACCCTAGGGTGAGAGGGTGTCAGGAATAAGAGATGTGATGCCTGCCCAATGAGTCACACACTTTTCTCCTCCGGAACTCCTCTTGTCTTGCTTCTGCCTAGACCTCACACTCTCTGCTTCTTCACTTAGGGTGATTCAATTCTGTTGTTCTTTCCACCCTGCTCAAAAGTAGTAGATGTCTCAATGGAACTGTTTGTCTTGAATTTTCACTTTCACGAAAGGTTGAGGTGCTTCATACAAACCAAGAACCCATATACAAAACAAACAGTGCCTTTTCTAATAATCATCATGCATTCTCAACACTTCTCATATGTTTTCTGTCCAAGCAGACAGATCATGTTCATGTTTCTATATTCTCTATATGTAGTTGTAGGTGGTGGGACTAGAGGTCTCCACTAGAGTAGGGCAGGACAGAAGTCACCTTGGAATAGCTGAGCATAGCTCCCTTAGTTCTGAGGGCTCTTGTGTTTTGGGGATTTATTAAAATTTGATAGTTCAACTCTGAGGGGTAGCAAACGTTACATCTAATGCCAACCAATTCTCCTGGAGTGTTATGTTCAGGCATGTGACTGTGTAGGTGAAGTGTCTAAGTGAACTTATTGATAGGGGCTATATCAAGAGTGAGTACTCAGATCCAATATTGAGAAAAGGTCCATAATGCTGGAGATATTCTTTTCCTAAAGCATCATGGGAAGAGAGCCCTGTCCTGGTACTCACAGCAGCAGCTGAGGCATAGGATTCTGTCTTTACCATTGGGCTCTAGACTCAAAATACGTGAACAGCTTTGCTGGTGAGTAAAATATTTTTCTTTCCGGCATCTTCCATCCATGTTGGATTGCCTTATGTATTTTGAAAAGGCAACTCCATTGCTGTCATATATCCTGGTTCTACCACAGCCAAAGTTTCCACAACTTTACATCTATAGGGAAACTGGAAATAAAGAACTTTCAACAATAAGATCCTGGCCAGCTTGGCTGGGAGCCCCTCCACTGAGCATAACACTGGGCTGTGGGTAGCCTACCATAAAGAGATTGGCTTCTGTAGATGACTATGCTATTCCAATGGCTGTGGCTTTTATCAGGGTTGGGGGCTTTGCATGGCTTTCTAAACTTTAAGATGTGATTCACAAAGGCTAATTTCTAATAAACACCGGTGACCCTCTGCCATCATTGCATATATCAAGAGAGATCTAAGAAGGACTGATTTCTCTCTTTCACACTCTTTTAAGCATTCAGGGAATCTCTGGAGGTAGGAGCCTAGAGGGTGATGGACTGGATTTGTAGAAAACCTGCTGTTGCCACAGGTACAGGCTCAAGCGTTTGCATTTTGTGAATAGATACAAAGCAGCTAGGATGAACAGACACCCCAGATACTATATGTTTACAGCCGTATGTATGCATGTGGCTGTGCACATATTTATGTATATGTTGGGAGGGGGAGAAAGGATACTTGGAATATTAACATATCCTAGATATGAAAAATAGAGTAGATATCAGACTAAGGTTTAAAAGTATTTATATAACTGATTTTCTATAAATACAGAACAGCTATTAGAATAAATTCAAAGTCCTAGTTAAGACTCTAACTCATGAACACCCTGTGTTGGCACAACATCAGAATCATGATTGAGCAAAAACACAAAGTGGATCAAAATTTCAGACATGAAATCTCATAAGTATGTTACATATCTTCTTTCCTTTCTTTCAAATTGCTAAATGTGAAACACTGCCCTACATGTTGACATGTTGGTACTAGTCAAAGGAACACTAGCTGCTGTAACAAATGAGTCCCCAAACCTCAGTGGCTTATAATAAAACTTATTTCTAGCTTATGAACACACTATTGCAATTCCTGGTAGATGAAGTAACCAACCATCCTGGGTTGCCCAGAATGGAGGGGGATCCTGGAATACCAAATTTTCAGTGTTAAGACTGGGGAAGTTCTGGGTAAACCAGGACAACTTGGTCATCCTACTGGTCAAACAAAATTTCTTGAAACTGGGATCCAGGTACGTGGCTTTTTTCCATCTTAGGACTTCAACCACTTTATCACTTGACTTCCAAGGCTCCCCTGAGGGCTGTATTCATTCCCATCCAGCTAGAAACAAAAGAACATGGAAGATATCACAGGAGGTTTTCTGGCCAATGCTGGAAGTGGCATATATCACTTCTTCCCTTATTCAGTTGGCTAGAGTCAGACACATGGAAACGCTTAGCTACAAGAGTGACTAGGAATGGCAGTCTTCTTTTCAGAAAGACCTTATTTAATGATCAGTGAGTAGTCTTTGGTACATCAACATATATAGATTGTGTTGAATATACAGAAATAGATGGCAACCAGTGATTTGGTAACATGCAATCTAATGTTTTCCCCAAAGATTTTTGTTCTCTGATCATTCCTTTCAAAATTGCTTGCATGTTCTTAGGAATTATTTTTATAGCCATTTAACAGTTTATTTTTTCCACTGAATCTTTCCCAACAGGAACTATTTCTTAAAAATCAGGGAGTACTCAGTCTTCATCAGGAAGATGTGGAATGGGGTTGTTCTTACCCACTGCTTGGCAGAGAAGACATTCAGCTTAACTGTGCTATCTGCTTGCCAAGGTTTACCACATCAGGAAGGTCAGACAGCCTGTTCCAGGCATGTGTGCTGAAGTTTGTAGCAGTTGGGTAGGCATCAGTCTTTCAAGCCAGACAAGAGCAGGAAAATGGAGTGCTCTTGAGAGGTATTTTTCAGAAAAGGGGCAGGTTGGAATATCTGATGTGATGAAACATTTGAGAAAATTGAGCATTATTATCAGGAATATATTACAAGACACAAAAGGCCTTCTCAGAAAAGGCTCTATAAGAATGTGTAATCATAATACACTTCTTGGTTTTTAGGTGAACGACGTATAAGTAAAATAACAACATAAACACAAATGATAAAATTACATTGGATACACGGCAAAAGGAGGTTAGGCTTGATATAAAAAACAAAAAGGTCATATCTTTATCATAACAGAAATACAGATAGTGTCTAAAACTGATAAATCAGGGAATATAAGTATAGGCATATTTATTTGAGATAATTAATATAAAACTTAGAAAAAGTTAAAAGTAGTTTGAAGGGGAGATGAACCAAGGGATGAGAAAAGTGGGGCTGGAAACAATTGTTCTTATAACCCATTCAATGCTGTGTTTCAAAAAGTGACTAAGTGTATTGTTAAATGTTTATATACATGGACAGAAAGATGGAAGCAATAGACACTGAGGATTCCAAAACGAGGGGTGGAGCAAGGGCTGAAAAACTTCCTATTGGCTACTATGTTTACTACCTTGGTGATGGGATCTATAGAGGCCCAAGGTTAGCATCATGCAATATATCCTTATAACAACGTACCCCTTGAATCTAAAATTTAAATAAAAAACCAGGTGTTTATTTTTAGAAGAGCCGTGCATCCTTTGGATTTCCATAAACATATACCAATAGATAGAAAATATTGTTGAGGTTCCACAAAATTCCACAATATATGCAAGGAAGCAAAAACAATAAAGATAAACAAGATCATGTGTGAACGCTACATAGAGTAAGACTGAGTTGCTTAGTATCAGGGCATATATGAAATTGTACACATTATACCAACAGTAAATACAGAGTGAAATTTATGGATTTTCAGCTAAAGCATTTTTTTTCTGGATTGGGAACTACTGAGATAAAGGAGAGATACTACAGGAATATTCCTCAGGCATGTAATTAAACAAAAAGTAGAAAACAGAATTAATGTGGAAAAACTCAAGATGGTGCAGTGAGAGAAAAATTAAAAGATGAAGTCATGGTTCCCGGCATGTTAGTTAAGATAATGCTAGGTGCTGTAACAAACTCTAAATGTAAAATGAGTCGAACATCATCATAGGAGTTTGTTCTTAGCATCTAAGATGTCCAGAAAGTGGTGACTTGGGGGCTCTAGGCTCTTTCCATCCCATGGATGTACTGTCTTCAACACATACCTAACAAAGCAGCATACCCACCTGCATCCAGCCAGTATGTGGGTTAAGAGCATGGAGGGTCATATGGGGATTTCTACCAGCCAAGCCTGAAACTGCTATGTCTCACTTTTACCTACATTGCATTGGCTGGAATTCAGTTATATGGTATGATGATTAATTTTATGTGTCAACTTGACTGGGCCACTGGATGCCTAGGTATCTGGTCAAACATCATTCTGGGTGTTTCTATGAAGATGGTTTAGATGAGATTAACATTTAAGTGGGTAGACTTAGTAAAGCAGATTTTCCTCCATAGAGAGAGAGAGTGTGTGTGTGTGTGTGTGTGTGTGTGTGTGTGTCTTTCAGTCAGCTGAAGGCCTGAATAGAATGAATAACCCTCCCCTTACTAAGAGATAATTCTCCTGCCTGCCAGCCTTTGAACTGAAACATTGGCTCTCCCAGCCTTGTGGTTTTTGACCTGGGATGTTGACTCTTCCTGGTTCTACAGCAGTTTGTTGGCCTACCAGTTTTCATAATTACGTGAGTCAATTCCTTACAATAAATCTCCTTAGGTATAGTCTTCTATTGGTCTGTTTCTCTGGAGAACATTAATACGCATGGTTACACGTAACTCTAACAGAGGCTGTTGAGAATAGTCTTTGCATCCAGGAAGAAGAGGAGTGGGATTAGAGAAGAGCTAGCCTATCTCTGCCATTCCTAGGGAAGCCAGACCCTGGGAGTCAGGCTTTCAACCTTAAAAAAGATTTTAGTACACAAATTTGGCATTGGAGCAGTGAAGTCGTCTGCCATTGGGGGACCATGCTTTCATGAAAAATTACCAGCAGTGACATATGTAGACTGATCACCAAAGGGACTTCCCTAATGCTCTGGACATGACATATAAAACTCCTAAGAGCTTTGCAAAGGTAATAGCAATAATGACTCAGTTTGACTTTTCCTGACTCAGAGGGAAGGAAGATTAAATCTAACTTAGAGAATGTTTTAGCTGCTACTTCATAGCAAACAACCACAAAATGTCAGTGGCATGTCACACTGGCTTTTCTCTATTCCATGTTGACAGGTAGGCTGAGAGGGGTTGTCTGATCCAGGCTCAGCTTGGCTCTGTGCTACAGGTTGGATATGGATCTGCTGTTTGTGTGTCTCATCATTCTTGGACCAGTAGCCTGTTCTTCTCGTGGCTAAAGGCAAGAGTAAGGCAAGATAGGGAAGGCAGAACAGCTTGGGTAAATTGGTGGATGGTGATGTCATTCCCTAAAATAGGGAGAAAAGGAGGTAGATATGGGAAAGGTAGGAAACAGATGATGAGCTAAATTTTGAATCTGTTTGAGGTTTGAGATATCCAAATAGAGACATGCCCTGTAATGAAAACACAGCACACTATATTCTTTTATGTTACAAAACCAGTCTGTTCTTTATGCATTTCAGTTCTGGTTTCCCTCTCCCATATGCACTTCACACCAGAAAGTGTTTTTCTGGAAGGCCAAGAGATAGGCCATGATCAAAGGATCAGGTGTTGGGCACCAGGTGTTTTCCATGTGGATATAATTGGAAATTTATTAAAACATGGAAAAAAACATACAGCCAAACCTATAGTAACTAGGTAAGATGAAGTTTGGCTTCTTAAATATTCACATGATAGTTCTAGGTGAACTGAAATCTGAAAACTTGAAAAAAGTAGGCTTAAGATAGAAAAGTATTCTTTCCCCAGAAGATGGTTAATTTACAGACCTGAAGTTGCAAGATAAAATACAGGATGCTCAGTTAAATGAACTATAGATTTAATAATGATTACATTTTTAGTATGTTGCAAATATTATTTGTTGCTTATCTCAAATTTATTCTTTTTATTTTTTCTTTTACTTTTTAGAGACAGAGTCTCACTCTATCACCCAGGATAGAGTGCAGTGGCCTGATCATGGCCCAACCTTCTGGGCTCAAACCATTCTCCTGCCTTAGCCTTTTGAGTAGCTGGGAGTACAGGCGTGCACCACCATGCCCAGCTAATTTTTATTTTTTGTAGAGATAGGGTCTCACTGTATTGCACAGGCTGGTCTCAAACTCCTGGCCTTAAGCAATCCTCCTGCCTTGGCCTCCCAAAGTGCTGGGATTACAGACGTGAGCCACCACACCCAAGCTGCTTATCTGAAATTTGAACTGAGTGCCTTACATTTCTATTTTTTAAATTTGGCAACCCTATATAGACATCATTACTTCAAAAAAAATATTAAGCTGAAAATATAAAATTTAGTGGCTGCATTAGTTTCCTTTGGTGCTGCAACAAATTACCACAAACTTGGTGCCTTAAAACAATACAAATTTATTATATTACAGTTCTGGAGGTAAGAAGTCTGAAATGGGTTTCACCTGAGTAAACTCAAGGTGTTACCAGGTGTGCTCACCTTCTGAAGGCTCTAGGGAAGCATCTGTCCCTTGTCTTTTCCAGCTTCTAGAAGACCTCTGCATTCCTTCGCTCACAGCCCCTCTGTCTTCTAAGCCACCAATATTTCATCTTCCAGTTCCTGCTTCTGACCCATCTCCCTCATAAGGACCTTATGATTACAGTGAACCCACCTGAATCACCTAGGATAATCTCCCAATCTCATGATCCTTAATCACCTCTGCAAAGTTCCTTTTGCCACATAAAGAACATATTCACAGGTTCCAGGGATTAGGACATGAGCATCTTTGCAGGGCCATTGCTCTGCCTACCACAGCAGCTTTCCAAAAATATTAGACTCATGGATGTGAAATCTGTAACAAGATAACTTTTGCTATCCTGTGTGATATGTCACTCTCAGTTTTCTCAGATTTTTCATCAGTTCTTATTTTTTTTTTCTGCTAGGCTGAAAACAGGATTCTGTAAGGTAGCTGGTATACTAGCTCTGCAGTAACATACTTCAATCCTGTCAAGGCTGTGAGGAAATACAGCTATAACAGGGTACAAGACTGTCTTGACTTATAACTTGGCAACAAAGGGGATGGGATGGCAGATGGGGTTGATAAAGAGCACCTTACTTTAAAGATGTCCAGAAGCTCCCTCTAGGATGTGGCCAAAGCCATGGGTGTTAAAAAGTACAGAAATGTGTCTAGAAGGAATTTTGAAGAATAATTCTTATTTTTAATTAACCTCTAAAGAAGCAGCATTGAGGAAAACTGTGGACAGTGATTAAAAAGGCTGAGTTGATTTTGAAGAATAATTATCTTAGTTTTACTTAACCTTTAAATAAGAAGCATCAAGGAAGAATGTAGACAAAGTAAAAGACTGAGTCAGAATGATGCCAAAGCAACTGCTGAATCTCATCATTTCAAACAACTAGACAATTTCTCCAGTTGGCTGAAAATACATCAAATTGATGGTGTCAGAAAAAGGAAAACATGATTACTTGCTTTTACTTTTCAATTGATTATGAGCATATAAAAGTTTTTAGAAATTATCTGGCACAGTATCTATTATGTTCTTAGATCTGTGCCTGACAATTTTACCTATATTTTTTTTTACTCCTTCATAAAAATCTTCACAGCAGGTATCCTATTCACTATTTTACACGAGCAGAAACCGAGGAGCAGAGAGATGAGCTTGTCTGTCCAAGGGGCAACAACTTAATGTCAGAGTCAGAATTTAGATGCTGGTTTATCCTAAACCCAAGACACTTTCATTCTCTGTGTCAAGTTTCTAAGATTTTGTCACACATTGTTTGAAAAGCTATAAAAAGAGAATGTTGAAATGCCGATTAGAGAGGTTTTAATTGTTCTTTATTCCTTTATGGAGGAAAAGTCCTGTTGGTCATGTATAAATTTTCTTTAGCTATATGGAAACAACCAGGTAGCAATTACTTAATAAGGATAATTATGTTCCTCTTTAGAGAAGTACATCCACCTTGTTTTCCATCCCCACCTTGCCCCATGTAGCTTAATGTTTGTTTTGTAAGACTATAGTGAGGTAATACATTCTGAATGTTGAGGCATATTTTGGTTTTCTCTGGAGGAGACATGAATTTCTGGCCCTTCTTAATGTTCCTCTTTTGTTCTTTGTACAGTGAAGCACCAAGAGAGTTTCTATTTTTTTCCACGGAATTTTTACTGTCTTGAGGCATTCAGGGATTGGAAACCCAAAACATTGGTGAGCCAGTGACAGGCGTCGGCCCATGGTCGGACCCAACCCAATGACATAAGCTGAGACAATCTCACTCTGCCAGATTTGGTTTCTTTACTACGCTCTGCTGCAAATGTTTTTCTGAACACACCCAAATCCCAAGGATTTTCATCTTCTCTGGGCTCCGCAACATCCGCTTTGTCAAATAACAAGTTATTACAGAACAAACCCAGTCTAGGTTTCCAGTAGGATTCTTACTGGGGATACCATTCTTCCTCGCAACAGAATAGCTAGAGGCAATGAGCTTCAGAGTCATCCTCGATCAGCTTACTGGTCAAAGATGTTTGAAATCATTAGTTTCTGTTGAAGCATCCAGAGAAAGGGAAACAGACCCAATGTTCTCCGACTTTGACCACTGGAAGGATCCTTTAGCAGCAAATGACTTAATGGAAATACATGGAGTGTTTTAAAAGCAAACTCAGTGATTTCTTTCACATTCGTGACTGCATTTTCTTTGATAAATAGCTGCATAATTTGTTGGCAAGGAGGGAATGCACGTTTGCAATGTAAGCATCTATTGACATGGAAAGAAGCACGATGTGGGCAAGTCAGGCAAACCTGAGTTTCAGTCTTAGCTCACCACTTATTAGCGGTGTCACCTAGGTAAATGTAACTGCCGGAGTCTTAGCTTTCTCAGTGGTAGAATGGTTAGTAATACCCATAGGATGCTACTAGGAGTATTGCAGGAAAGGGCTCTTGATCCAGTTCCCAAAAGAGGGTTCTTGGATCTCACATAAGAAAGAATTCAGGACAAGTCCATAGAGTAAAGTGAAAGCAAGTTTATTAAGAAGGTAGAGGAATAAAAGAATGGCTACTCCATAGAGCTGCTGGTTGCCCATTTTTATGGTTATTTCTTGATGCTATGCTAAACAAGGGGGGATTATTCATGCCTCCCCTCTTTAGACCATATAGAGTAACTTCCTGATGTTGCCATGGCATTTGTAAACTGTCATGGCACTGGTGGGAGTGTAGCAAAACTATCATCACCATCTTGGTTTTGGTGGGTTTTAGTGGCTTCTTTACTGCAACCTGTTTTATCAGCAAGGTCTTTATGACCTGTATCTTGTGCTGACCTCCTATCTTATCCTGTGACTTAGAAGGTTTTAGCCATCTGGGAATGCAGCCTAGCAGGTCACAGCCTCATTTTACCTAGCCCCTATTCAAGACAGAGTTGCTCTGTTCACACGCTTCTGACATTTCCCCTCTTCCTTTTTATAAAAGAACCCTTAATCCTAAGAGTTGCAGAGGGATGAAGATTCATCTTCTGTAACTTCTTCAGGCTGAATAGGGGCGATGATATTCCTGACTAACTGTGAGGGTTTCTTGTGTTCAGGGTAGAGAGAAGCTCAGTCAGAAAGCATCTGTATGGTGAGGGCCATTAATAACTCCAAGTTTCAGCAAAAGGTGATATCTGGAAGAATAATAAGTGTTCAATTTAAGAAAACAGTAAGCTTATCCTGCATTGCTACACAAAGAGTACAACAGCAATATATTCCACACCAGTAAAGCAAAATAAGTAAACTTATTCCAAGTAAATTAAATTAGAAAGCTTTCCATGAACTGGCAACTGTGGGAACCAAGCTGATAATGGGGTCGCTAGCTGATTGCAATGTGTCCAGAATTAGAATATTGATTCAGATTTTTACATTACCCGTTTCTCTTGTTTCTTCTAAGCAGCAGTCAGAGATCATGGTTGGTTCACAGGAATAAGCAGAGCTAGTCTAAAATGCAGAAACAAACTTAAAAAACAGCTGAGACTAGAATTTTTTTTTTTTTTTTGAGACGGAGTCTCGCTCTTTCACCCAGGCTGGAGTGCAGTGGCGCAATCTCGGCTCACTGCAGGCTCTGCCCCCCGGGGTTCATGCCATTCTCCTGCCTCAGCCTCCCAAGTAGCTGGGACTACAGGCGCCCGCCACCTCGCCCGGCTAATTTTTTGTATTTTTAGAGAGACGGGGTTTCACTGTGTTAGCCAGGATGGTCTCGATCTCCCGACCTCGTGATCTGCCTGCCTCGGCCTCCCAAAGTGCTGGGATTACAGGCATGAGCCACCGCGCCCGGCCTAGAATTTAATAATAAGTGTGCCGTAGTTCTTGAAACATATTTCTCCAGTTTCCCATTTTTACTAAAGAAAAATTATTGTAAGACCAGTTTGCTTTATTATACTTCACCTAATTATTTGTATAAAGTGCAGCAAGAATAATTATTTGCCATGTAAGCTTTTTAAATTGGTTTTGGTGGAACTCTGTTCCATAAGAAATCTCAAATAAGATTTTTTTTTAAAGCTGAGCCCAGGCTTGGGTTTGTACCCTCAAATACCTGAGTTGAGTAAATTCCTCTCCTCTTGAGGTTCCGAGACAACTTGGGGCTTCTGGGCCTGATAGAAAGTGACATTCTTTACTTACTACAGGTCAGAAACCTTATACACAGACTGTGTAGACAAGGTATGAGGCATTTCCCAAGGAGCTTTTATTGGCTTTACAAGTCAAGTTTGATTTCTTAAAGGAAAACACACCATTCCAGTCAAAGCCTTCGTAAAATACCCAGTTTTTCCAATTGTGTCCTGTTACAAAAAAAAAAAAAATCTTATTGCACTTATGCAAATAACTATACTGCTATAAGTTAATACAAATAGTTCCCAAATTCTAGTGAAATTGGGTAGGGAGAAACAAATATGCTCCAGAATTTGTTTACAGGAGTATAATTAATTGCTACAAGCTGTAAATAGCTTAAAAGTTTTCTTAATTCTGAAAAACAAAACAAAGGATCAGGAACGTTTTAAGCAAAGTTAAAAAGATTACTTTAGACTTCTTCAGTTTAGTCCATGCAGTTAACTTCTGTTTGATATTCATGAACGTTACAGCTCTCTCTGAGAGTTCTGAAAGTGGCTTCCTCTAGTCTGATGTCATAGTCTCCAAAATTATCAGAAATCTATATTTAAGAAAACCTGTTTGAGTCCTATAGCTGATTATAAACCACCTTTCAAAGTGGATTAAAACAAGACAACAGTTGTCTGTGGATGACAAAACATCTTAGGACAACCACAGTCAAAAACACGATTGACAAAGAAATTTAGTTACCTCTGTGGCACACAATAGTTTAACACAACAATTATAATTATTACTGATGACATATACTGAGGCATATCAGAATTATCAGAGTTTTTATAATTTTGGAACACATACCAATAACACATTTATACAAATACAGCCCAAAGAAAACCAAACACCATTTCATATTTGACAATGCTCCGTGTATGATTTTTATGCCAAATAAGCCAAATGTCACTGCTGCATTTGTGCACTATTAATGTTAAACCCAATTCTTAAACCCTATAGACAAATATATTTAGTCTTAATCAGTTTGACCGTAAGGTAAGATTCTTATAAACCTTTATAACCCTTTACAATTTTTTGTTAAAGAGCAGATCATAAGCAGGTTTTTGCTCTAAGAAAAGCCTGTTGTACTTTTATTCCAGTGTTTACTTTAGAAAAAAAAACTGAATAATGTCCATTTAACTTTAGCCAATATGTTATGTGTAGAATTTCTTTTACAAAAAATATTTTTAGAAACTTTCCACAACTTGCTTAATCCTTCAGCTTTACTCTATTTAACTTAATCCTTTAAATCTCTACACTTAGGCAAGAAATCCACATTCCCAATTCCCATGCTTTCTTTTACCAAAAGCACATTCTACTGTCCTTATGTGCCTTGTGTGTAAAACTTTTTTAGTAGTCTCAAACACGTGTTACACTGTTAACTCTCACCAAGGTTTTCACCAAAAGTAAAAGTTGCTAAGTTCAGGATTTTAATTATGTGCTAGGTATGGAGCCTACACCCAGACAGAAATGCAGATAAGGTCTAACTCTTTCCAATATCTAACTCCACATATCCCAGGCCTTAGCTGTAAAGCAGGCAAGTTGTACAGTAAGAGTTATAGTGGCATTTTATGAAGCATTTCTGAGGCTTAATCATCTTTAAATCGTACATTTCTTGCATAACTTCCCTGTCATAAATTCTTTCACGACTTACACAGATCATGCTTAGACTTTCCGACTTCTCCTAAACATCCCTTTTCTTTTGAACAAGCAGTCATTTTACTTTAGGACAAGAATCTATCATACAAGATCCTTTCTTATATAAAATCTCTTTTCTTCAAAACCTTCTTTACATAGCTGGGGGCAGGGCTAACTCCCTGTGTCCCCCAGCCTTATCTAGAATCTAATGCTCCAAAGTAGGTAAGCTGAACAATTTTCAAACGTCAAAGAAGCAGTTTATGACCTTAAAGCATTTAGCAAACTTAATCTGACCTGCATAATTTAGAACAAATGTTTACATTTTTGAAACAATTTTCATTTTACCAATAATCTTTTAAACTGTCTTTATTTCCTAAAGATTACTTAAGTCACATGAACTAAAGAAAAGGCATTGCACTTTTTACTTTTCTGACAAAGTATTTGATTTATTATTAAGCCAATTAAGTAAAGGCCTTTCGTATGTAAAAGTCACACACACAACACATATAAATACATAGAAGATAAAGGACTTATTTTCTAAGCCAGGAATTGTACCCTGAACCTGGGCTGCCATTGTGAAAAGAGAAAGCACAGCCACGAGGCTACAAAGTTAAGCTCCCAAGGACATACAACACAAGAAGGAAACCTCATCCAGTTTTTTTAGGGACCTGCAGCAAAGTTTATAACTGACCAGTTGCTCGGCCATCTTGAACAGCAGGCCTATGGGGTCCTAGGCATTCGTTTTATCCTGAGGTACTCCTCATTATGACAGAACAATACATGAAGACACACAGCACACTAGATTTGCTACAGCTTGAGAAGACTAGCCTCACAAATTCTTTTTCCCACTAATCAAATCTTTACAGAGGAGATAAACAGTGATTTTTACCGTTTGTTCAACCAGTCTGCTGAGAGAGAGAGAGAGGCATTGCCTGAGGTAGGGTGGCGAAGGCAAGGCGCTCAGGGAGGCCAGAGAAAGACCCATCCATTGCAGTGACACTGAAACGCTCAGGCGGCTGCTTGTAGGTACCGAAGGGATCTTTTCCAGCAGTCTCATTAGCTCTCAAGTTCCGCTTTTTAGGGAGGAAAAAGCTCGCCATGTCCCACGATCCTGTACATGCTTAATCCTGTAACCCATAGCAGTCAGCAAAGAGCGCAAGGCAGATTATTCCAAAGAGAATAGCAGTTAACATCCCATAGTGCCAAACCTGGAGAATAGCAGTTAACATCCCATAGTGCCAAACCCGTTTTTAGCTGAAAGAGACTTTACTGAGAGGGGCTTCTAATCCCCTCAATCTCAGAAGGGACTCTAACCCTTCTAAGTTGGGCCTCTAACCCAAGGTCGGTCAAGTGTCCTTGCCTTTTAGTAAGAGGCCTCTAACCCACACTGTCTTGGGAGAAACTCTGACTCCCCTAAACTGGGCCTCTAACCCAATCCCATCCTTTACCTGGGTACCCCACCACTTACCCAAAGTTGGCCAATCAGTGCTGGAGTCTATTTCCTTTGGACTGGGGGGTTTCTTCAGTATCGTGCCTTCAGGGTTCACCAGAAAGATGTTACTGGACCACACCACTTACCCAAAGTTAGCCTTTGGATTGGGGTTTTCGACACTATAGTCGCTTCCGTGATCACCAGAAAGATGTTACAGGACAGAGGTCCCTCGTTCTCTATCTTGTGGAATAGTGTCAATAGGATTGGTACCAATTCTTCTTTGAATGTCTGATAGAATTCAGCTGTAAATCTGTCTGGTCCTAGACTCCTAGACTTTTTTTTGGGTTAGCAATTTTTTTTTAAATTACCATTTCAACCTTGTTGTTTGTTATTGGTCTGTTCAGAGTTTCTATATCTTCCTGCTTTAATCTAAGAGGCTTGTATATTTCCAGGAATTTATCCATCCCCTCTAGGTTTTCTAGTTTATGCACATAAAGGTGTTCACAGTAGCCTTGAATAATCTTTATGTTTCTGTGAAATCAGTTGTAATGTCTCCTGTTTCATTTCTAATTGAGCTTATTTGGATCTTCTCTCTTCTTTTCTTGGTTAGTTTCGCTAGTGATCTATCAATTTTATATATCTTTTCAAAGAACTAGCTTTTGGTTTCATTTATCTTTCATATTTTTTTTGGTTTCAATTTCATTTAGTTCTGCTCTGATCTTTTGTTTTTTCTTCTGCTGGGTTTGGGTTTGGATTGTTCTTGTTTCTCCAGTTCTGTAAGGTGTGACCTTAGATTGTCTATTTGTGCTCTTTCAAACTTTTTGATGTAGGCATTTAATGCTATGAACTTTCCCCTTCAGTGAAATAGATAGCATAAATAAAAAACAATCACAACTTCTGGAAATTCAAGGACCCAATTACAGAAATGCAAAATGCACTGGAAAGTCTCAACAATAGAATTGAAGAATCGAACAAGCAGAAGAACTTCAGAGCTTGAAGACAAGGCTTTCAGATTAACCCAATCTATTCAAGACAAAAACTTTTAAAAAAGGAACAAAGCCTCCAAGAAATTTGGGACTATGTTAATTGGTGTTCCCGAGAACGGAAATCTCTCCCAGCAGAGCTACTGGGCTCTGGGGTGGCACTAGGGAGTATTTGCGAAGAGTCCTCTGATGTGATCTGTCTTCAGATCTTTCAGCTGTGGATACCAACACCTACTCTGGTGGAGGTAGCAGGGGAGTGAACTGGACTCCGTTAGGGTCCTTGGTTGTGTTTTTGTTTAATGCACTGGTTTTGTGTTGGTTGACCTCCAGCCAGGAGGTGGTGCTTTCAAGAGCTCATCAGCTGTGGTACCATAGGGAGAATGCAAACTTGCCCTAGGGTCACCTGGTTAAGTATTTAGATTTCTCAGGGGTGGTGAGCAGGGCCATAGAGCTCCCAAGAGTTTATGACCTTTGTCTTTGGCTACCAAGGCAGGTAGAGAAAGACCTCCAGGTTGGGTGCAGGGATGGGTATTTCTGGGCTCAGCCTCTCCTTGAGCGGGCCTTGCTGGGGCTGCTATGGGGGATGGGAGTGTGGTTCCCAGACCAACGGAGTTATGTTCCCAGGGGCATTATGGCTGCCTCTGCTGAGTCATACAGGTCCCCATGGAAGTGAAGGAAAGCCAGCAGTCACAGGCCTCACCCTACTCCCATGCAGCCCACAGTCCTAAAGGCCAGTGTCATTCCCACTGTGCCCCCACCAACAGCACCAAGTCTATTTCCAGGCAGCTGGTGACCAGGGCTGAGAAGTTGCCCCAGACCATGAGCCTCCCTACTGAGAAAGCAAGCCGACTCAGTTTTTTAGCATCTCAGGGAGCCTGCAGTGGTGATCAAGTTTCTTCAAAGGGTCTGTGGATTCTCAGATTTTCTGATATGTTCCTGGGGTAGTCCTTGGAACAAAAGTTCATAATGTGAGTCTCTACGCTGCTCTGTCTGAGTGGGAGCTGCAAGCCAGTCCTGCCTCCTAGCTGCCGTCTTAATCCCAAGGGGTTATTCTCTTTTTACTGTTGTGCTTCAAGCTAGCCCCAAGGAGCCAGAACTGACTCCTGCAGAGGCACAAATGGTGCTAGAAGTTCTGCTGTTGATGCTTGCCCCTTAAAAGTGGCTTAGAGTCTAAAAAATTGAGTTCAGTAGCCCAAGTTGTAGTCAAATTACAATGCACGTTGACTATGCTGAGACTTACAAGACTGGGTCAGCCAGGCTTAGGCAAGAATGTAAAGTTGGTGAAATTGCTCTGGTGTGCTCTACCTGCCTTTTTTTATGTCCTTTCCAGTTGTCGATGATTAGACTGACCTGCAATAAGATTGCAGTTCTGCCCTTATTAGCTGTGTGACCCTGAGAAGTCCACAAAGCCTTTCTGAATCTCAGGGTTTTTCTCCCCATAGGTAAAAATGGGTAATCGTGAAGATTAAAAGAAATGACAGAAACACAGAAAAAAAGAGAAAAAATGCTTTTGTTTTAATTCTGTCTCTCTTTCCCCATTTCCCAGTGGGGCTCTGCTCTAGCCATACTGGTCTTCTCTCTCTTCCTCAAATTGCTCAGCTGCTTGGTGCCTCAGGGCCTTTGCACATGCCCACTGCTTTGCTTGGAATATTCCTCCTTATATCTTTGCATGGCTTCCTCTTTTCTCCCCATTAAGTGTCTGTTAAATTTCTCCTTGCAGTGGCCTTCTTGGACTTTGCTTTATAAAACAAGGAATACTCACCCTTCACTGTCTCTTTAGCCTAATTTCTGTTTTCTTCTTAGCCTTCATTATGGAAAGAAATTATACAATATATGTATTATGTACTTGTTTAACTACCTCCGCCACTAGGCTGATGGATCCAGGAAGGTAGGATTTTTTTGTTGTTTGTTTTGTGGCTGAATCCTTATGGTGCAGGAGAGCACCTGGCACACGATTGAGGGTCATTAAATATTTTTGCATGAATGAAAAAACAAATGAATACAATTAATGTGCTTAGCTCAAAGTAGATATTGTGAAAACATTAGCTTTTTTTGTCCCATTAAAGCTATCAACAGTTTTTCATTCGTTTTCCAAGAATATGTGCATTTAAGAGAGGCTATCTGAAGAGGCAATGGCATAACCCAGTAGGACCGTCCAATGCTGGTGGTTCAGAGCCCAGGCCTAAGAGCCTCCGTCTAATTCTTGAGCCAGGGTATTTACCCTTGTCCTCACACCCCAACTAACTGCTTCGATGGGTCAGCAGCCAGCCTGAGAAAAGACGATGTTAACTGATCCTGAAAAGCAGTAAAGATGAGGAAATATCCTCTCACCCCATGTGTTAGGGAAAAAGGCTTACTGCAGAAACCACCCTTCCTCATATGACCTAGATAAGACTCAGGGACACTTTCCTTGTTTACCCATGACAAGGCCAGACACAGATTTTCCAAATCCTCATTCTTTCCCTCAGAAATAATTAGCCGAACCGCTTGTCATCACCGGTCAATGAGATCAAAATGACTGTTAACCACACTTTGGTTTATTCTTTCTCTCCTCCTACCAGTTTCCTGAACGTTGTCTCACTCAGCCCAGCATATCAGCCCTGCTAAGAATAAGTCAGCCTTAGGGTAAACATTCTGTGGTCCACTGTCTGACTATGCCCCCTTTTATCCCACTTCCCCACACCCAGTTATTTTTCTAGTCTGTGTACAACTCCCCGTGAAAGAAAACCCCGCTTATCTAATTCTTGAGACTCTTGCAGATCTATGGTAACAGCTATCTCCTTATTCAAAAATCCCCCATCCCTTCTAGCAATAGCCTCTTCCCCTTGAAGAATCCTTCTTGAATAAATCTCTTCTTACTAAGTCTGGATTCTTTTTTAAATTTAGAAAGAACAAGAATATTGCTTTTCAATGGCTGGTATGGGAGAATGGCTTTGGAAAACTCTAATTCATGTTAAATACATCTTTAGGTTTTACCTTTTGAGTATGTTTGCTGTTTTTCCACCTCCAGTGCTGCTGTTCATTATAACCTTATAAGCAGTTGCCATCTATCTGCTCTCACCTGGATTACTGCAAGGACCTGCTGACTGACTTCATTGTATTTGTTTTGTACCCACCCTAGTCTCCATCCTGTAGCTAAAGTGGTTGTCCTAAATAGCAAAGTTGAGCAGGTCACTGCACTTGTTGAACTGCAAAATTCAACACTTTGGTGGCAAGATAGACTTTTGTCTTAGTATTTTTCCCTTTCCTTTGCTCCCTTTGAAGAGGGAGCCAGCTCCAGTCTTCCTTGTCTCTGGGGAGGTGTGTGACATGGCTCCTTGTATTTTTGTTTTTATTTTTTTAAAAGCACCATAGAAGAGATTCTGTGAGGTATTCTAGCAGCTTTGAGAACAGAAGGAGTGTTTATGAGGGAAACTTGGCATGAATTCCCCCCACCCCGTGGATAAAATAAAATGTAATAAAAGGCTCTGGGCAAGGTGACAGAGTTCTGGGGATTCCACAGTCTCCAGGGGACTTGAGCTAGGTTCCACAGCAGAGAGCTGGCATCAAAGGGCTCTGGCCAAGTGAACACCTGGGCAGAGCCAAGGCCAGTGGGTGGTACAGTGTTGCTATTAAGAGCAAAGTGGTGCCCCCGCAAAGAGTATGTAGGTCTAGAGTCAGAAAGATGTGGGTTCCAGGCCAGCTCTTCCATACATCAGCTCTAAGACAGTTCAGCTCTTTGAGTTTCAACTTCCTCACAAGTAAATAGAGATAATGATAAATAAAACTTATTATAAGAAAGTTATGAGAAATATAAAACTGGGCAGTTGGCTTAGACTAGGCACTCAATGAGTATCACTTCCTCTTTCAAGAATATAAATTGTGATCTAAATGTGAACATGGCTATATCCTGTTGAGCATGTCAGAGGAAAGTCCTGTTGGTACAGATCTTTCCCGGTAGATATAAGGATATAAGATATAAGGCTCTGCTCAGCTCTGTGCTATTTGTGAACAATTTTGTATTCAACCTCCCAAGGGGAGACTAAGGGACCCACCAGTTAAGTACATCTACAAAGACCCCTATAACGTATGTACATTACCTCTTTTTAACGTTGAATCTTCCACAATATCATTTTTTCTGGGCTTTCTCTCAGATGATTATCTTTGGGATTGGGTGGCCATTTATTTCAGGACTTTATTATTGTCTGAGTCCCCAAACTCCAAATGCCTTTTAGACATTTAGGCATGAATTTGGATTGATGCTTTAGGGCTATGCATGTAATATATATTTTTAAAAAATTATTTTGACTTCAATTGGAAGGCTGCTGTGTTTGTCACATAAGCATGAACTTACTGCACAGAAATTTCCCCTGGCCAGCAATCTAGTATTTAGTAACCCATTCATGTGAACCTTCTTACGCAATACAGTGACTTCTTTTTAATAATTTACTTTCCACCAGTATTCGTTTTCAATGTGGAACAAAAAAATTATTTAATCTCATACATTGTGCATAAATTACTATGTATTCTAAAAATAACAAGCTCAATACTTTAATCAGATTCCAAAGCAATCATAATTAGCTTATAGGGTCAAATATTCAGTGTTTCAACTTGGAGTACCCCAGAGACAAGGATGCCATCAACCTAATCAAGTCATGATAATTCACAAACATAGTCAGAGTTCAAAGTATATGATGAGATTTAGCATTGTTATTCCTTTGCTACTCATAGGTCTCCTGCCTGTTTAAGTATAGATTACTAAAAAGTATGATATCCCATTATCTTAAATAGTCATATATTTGCAAATGGTTGATAGTATATTTTTGATCTGTCATGTGATTTATTCTGAAAACTGACATTATGAATTGAATATAATAGAAAGTAGACCCAGATTTTAGATTGAGTATTCAGACCAGAAGATTATAGCTATTATTTAATTCTATGCTAAAACCACATTTTTTATAAGAGTTAAGCTGCTTTTGATTAATCAATTAAGAGTTGGTATTTAACCTACCAACTCTCCAGAAGAGAGTCTGGAAATGGTTGAATGTGAAAGCCTGTGTTGTAATGACCAGAGATGCATTCATTCCACTGCTGTTAGATTCCTGTCCTATTTGAAATCCTGATGAGGAGTGTCTCCTTGAAGAACTTCTGTAAGCCTCCAGAATCATTGGCTGTCATGGTTACTTCAATAATGCCAAAGAGGGGCGAGTGGGAAGCCTTGCTCATGGTTACCATGTATGCAGCCATGCTATGTATAATTGGAAGGAGTAGCCTCAGATTCCAGCTTCATCAAGTCATGAGCTGGCAGAATCTCATGTCAATGGTTGAATGAAGAGAAGCCTAGGCCTCCAGCACTGGTCTCCTGCTGCTCTGGCTAAAATGATCCTTGTTTCCTGGGTATGAGGGCATAGAGGTATAGGAGGAATTCAAGCACATGTTGAGATTAGTGAAGAATTTGAGGTTTTCTCAGAATGCATATGGATTTTATGTCTATTTTCCATTTCTTTTCTCCCTGCAAGATACCTTCCTTAGGTAAAACTAAGTGTTCATGTGATTATGTCTCATGACTAAGAACCTATTTTCTTTGTTATTATCTGGCCATTAGATAATAATTAATATATTAATTTAGCCAAATAGGCAAAAATGGGCTTTATCTGTGGTTTAGAGAAAGAAATAATTCACATTTAAGTAAAACACCAGCAAAATAATTCTGCATGTATGATGTGTTTTGCTTTGTCTCATGTTGATGTATTTAAGCTGAGCTACATTTCCCAGAATTTCTTTCACTGCATAATTCCAGGTTAGTGTGGGTCATAGGAGACACTTTGCATACAGTTTGGAAGGTAAAAATAGCCAGGACCATATGATTTTTACATTGAGATAATTGGTGCAGGTCACACACATGGTCCAGGGTCTGCTGGCTCATGCTGTTGTCATGGACAGCAGCTAGGCACCTCCAGTTCCCACTGGACCACTCCTCCAGCTGCTGCTTCTCCTGGGCCAAGTGCATGTTTAGCTCCATTATAAAGAGCACCCCTCCTTCTGTAGGTTACTCGCATCATTGAAGTTGGGGGCTGGGAGGCCGTAAGGGGCAAATGCAGGTTCCAGCCTGTCCTCTTGGTTCCAGTTTGTCATTGCTCTCCCCCACCTCACAACTATCTTTCCTTCCTGGATGTCTTCCTTGCTGACCTCAGGCACAGTAAGAAATGTGAAAACAACAGCAGAAAGTCAACTATTTGACCAGCTCTCACAATTGTGTGAGATCAAATCTCTGTGATAATCTCCGATTACATATGTGACTTCCCAGAGGTTTTCCTTCTCTGATTAAATCATGATTGATGCAACTGGTATGTTTTGGTGCCCAAGTGTATAAGCCAGATTTTCTTTCTCTATAAATGTTTGACTCACAGGAGTTACAATCTAAGGACCTATATATCTTAGCTGGGCAAGGTGGCATGTGTATCTAAGGAACTAATTATATGTCTGGATAATTTTTGTATTTTTTGTAGAGATGGAGTTTTGCCATGTTGCCCAGCTTAAGGACCTATATTGATATAATAAGGCTTCTGTTCAGGGGAGCTGGCAGAAAACTTAAGAATCTGAATATAGAGAGTGAATGCTCTACCAAGTTTGACTTTCAAGATTTCCTATATATTTATAATCTTACTCTATCTCTGATAGTAGTTTTATTGGAATACAAATTCTCTACTGAATCTGTGATAGAGATACCCTTTTAAAACATAAGATGCAGGCTAGAAACCCCGGAAAAGATTGGAATTGCCTTTGCTCTATGAGCTAAGCTGGTGGATTGCGCTGGGTGGTGCTGGAAGTCTGGATTTCGAAATCATGCCAAATTGGAATCAGACATTTATTGCTGTGTAACCATAGACATGCCACTTAATCTCTCTGAAACTTGGTTTTTCTACCTGTTAATTCTGCTGTAAAATTTTTCCATATGGTAAAATTTTCAATATTTAAAAATTGTTGTGAAGACTAGATGAAATAACAAATCAAGGCAAAATTCATGCACATGTGAGTGCAGAAGTTGCCGTGTCCTGCCATATCCAATAGTTATCTGTGTACGTTTCACCTCTCTTTCAAATTTGAAAATGCCCTTGAGGGTAGGACTGTGCTTTTTTTTCCATCATTGTTCCTAATACTGTGTGAGGTGTTCAGTAACTGGCATGTATCCGGTTCATTCTCAATATTACTTGTGAAACAAATGGATGAATGACTGTCTGGAGGCACATCTTTATTGCTGATGCAGAACAATTCAACCTTCTCTTCTGTGATCCGAAATAGGTAAGGCTGGCTACTGTGTTTAGAAAGTCAGGAGTAATCGATGAATGTCTGAGAATCACCGTGTCTGTTACAGCATTCCAGTTAAGGATTTCTCATCTGAAGATCTTGGAAGGCCTGCTACCTGCAGTTATAATTGTACACCAGTAGATGTCACCCTTGGAACACACAAGCGTGCTCTCAGGCTGGCTTTGAGAAGGCCAGACAGACATTCCACAGATGTTTGCTCCTTTCACAAGGGTAGTGTGGGAAATGATGTTGATCTCCAGGTGACATTCATCATCATGGAGCTACATCCTCATCCAAGGGCAGAAAGAGCACTTGCAGAAAACTTTGCAAAGCATGCCTTTATCTATAGGAATGGTGTTCGTTGTTTGATGGAATTTTGAAAATGCTTAGTAGTGAATTGATACCATTGAAAAATGTTGTTTGGCTGTAATAGCGCTTGCCTCTGGGAAGGAAAACAGAGGATTCAGGCCTAGGCATAGGGAGTTCTCCTTTCACTTCTGTATTGGTGTTTGCTGTTTTGTTTGCACTTTGTCAATAAATCACTCATTCAAAAGTAAAGATTAAAAAATAAATTGTTTGGCAAAATCTTGGAAGTATAATTCAAGGAAGCAAAATCCTGCTTCCTTGAATTGTTTGTCCTATTACTAAGGAAGTTTCTATTTTGAAAAAAAAAATACTGATAACATTCTCTGTAAAGTTATTGGCTTTCAAAACCGGTTACTCATCAGACGTTAATTCAAATTCATTTATTTCAATATTTATTATGTACCTAACTGTGTGTTCGATGTTGTACAGTTACTAGGGCATGATGGCAAATAAGACATAATTTTTATTTTTATTTATTTATTTTTTAAACTATACTTTAAGTTCTAGGGTACATGTGCACAATGTGCAGCTTTGTTGCGTATGTATACATGTACCATATTGGTGTGATGCACCCATTAACTCATCATTTACATTAGGGATTTCTCCTAATGCTATCCTTCCCCCCTCCCCCCCCCTACCCCACGACAGGCCCCGTGTGTGATGTTCCCCACCCTGTGTCCAAGTGTTCTCATTGTTCAATTCCCACCTATGAGTGAGAACATGTGATGTTTGGTTTTCTGTCCTTGCTGTAGTTTGTTCAGAATGATGGTTTCTAGCTTCATCCATGTCCCTACAAAGAACATGAACTCATCCTTTTTTATGGCTGCATAGTATTCCATGGTGTATAAGTGCCACATTTTCTTAATCCAGTCTATCGTTGATGGACATTTGGGTTGGTTCCAAGTCTTTGCTATTGTGAATAGTGCCGCAATAAACATACATGTGCATGTGTCTTTATAGCAGCATGATTTATAATCCTTTGGGTATATACCCAGTAATGGGATGGCTGGACCAAATGGGTCAAATGGTATTTCTAGTTCTAGATCCTTGAGGAATCACCACACTGTCTTCCACAATGGTTGAACTAGTTTACAATCCCAACAGTGTAAAAGTGTTCCTATTTCTCCACATCCTCTCCAGCACCTGTTGTTTCCTGACTTTTTAATGATCGTCTTTCTAACTGATGTGAGATGGTATCTCATTGTGGTTTTGATTTGCATTTCTCTGATGGCCAGTGATGATGTGCATTTTTTCATGAAGACACAATTTTTAAAAAGAGAACTGAGGCCAGGCACAGTGGCTGATGCCTGTAATTCCAACACTTTGGGAGGCCGAGGTGGGTGGATCACCTGAGGTCAGGAGTTCGAGACCAGCCTGACCCATATGATGAAATTATGTCTCTACTAAAAATACAAAAATTAGCCGAGCGTAGTGGTATGTGCCTATAATCCCAGCTTCTTGGGAGGATGAGACAGGAGAATCGCTTGAATCTGGGAGGCAGAAGTTGCAGTGGGCCAAGATCATACCATTGCACTCTAGCCTGGGTGACAAGAGCAAAACTCCACCTCAAAAAGGAAAAAAACAAAAAAAACTGATAGGAATTGGTTTTATGGAGAACTAATAAGAAATACATGGCCTTCAAAATTATGTGTCTGGTTTCTACTTTATGGGTAGATTTACAAATAGGTAGATTTACAACAAAATATATATATATAGCTTATAATTTTATTAGCATAAAAATTTATTATGAAGTTGGCAAAATTAAGTGGTTTCTACTTGGGAGTGTAACTGTGTCCTTAGAGCAATTTGTTAATACATCTCTGAAACCTCAGGAGTTATTTTTGACCCAGCAAGTCCACATCTAGAAATCATTCTCAGGTGAGAAAGGTGTATTAGAAAGGTATGCATAGGACATTTTTAGTAAGAACTATGTATATTGGAGAAAAATCAGACGAGAGAAAGAGGAAATATAATAATCACTCCCTTAGCAGAACAATGTGGCCGGGAGGCAGCTGTTGCCAAAGCACAAAGAGAGTGCGTCCCTGACCAGCCCTTCACCTTTGGGTTGCTTTGTGTCCCTTGTGCCCTTTGCAAGTTCCCAGGCAGGAAAATGTCTAGCAGTGGGTTCTCTTTCCTTTGACTTTTGGGAGGAGGGAGTGGATAAGGTGCCATGTATCAGTAATACCATGCACAATGGGGGATGCCCCACAACATAGGTGGAGAGTCCACTACAATAGACACAGGGAGGTAGGACTTCTCCAAATCCTAACTGGTTTCAGTTCTGTCTATTGACAAGAATGAACTTCCGGTTGAAGAAGATGGAACATCGTTAAGACTGAACTACAGCGTGAAGATGGTTGAGTTTACCTGGCTGTCCTAAATGAGCTCAAGTCTCTAGGATGGGACAGATTAAATTCTGGACTACTCACAGAACTGGCAAATGAAATCAAGTTAGCTTCAGAGAGTTCTGTTAAAAACAACAGCAAAAAGTAAAGTAGTGCTGGAAAATGGAGCACAAGTAAAGATTGCTTTGATTTTCTGAAGGGTGAAAAAAATTCTGAAAATGTTAGCCTTTGAGCCAACTGGTGAAGTACCTTAATTCTGCTTCACATCGGGATAGAGTTGGGTGATCTCAGGTTCAGGTTTCTCCTTCTGACCCTGTGTTAGTTTCCTAGTGCTGCCACAACTAAGTACCACAAACTGCATGGCTTAAAACAACCAAAATTTATTCTCCCATGGTTCTGAATTCCTGAAGTCCAAAATCAGGGTGTCAGCAGGGCCATGCTCCTTCTGGAACCTACTGGTGAGACTCCTTCCCTGCCTTTTCCTAGCTTCTGGTGTGGCCATCAATCTTTGATGTTTTTAGGCTTGCAGCGGCATCACTCCAATCCTAGCCTCTGTCATCACTCGGCACGTTCCCTGTGTGTCTTCTAAGGACATCAGTCAGATTTAGATTAGGGCCCACCCTCATGACCTCATTTTAACTTGATTATGTCTGCAAAGACCCTATTTCCAAATAAGGTTATATTCATAGCTACTAGCAGTTAGGACTTCAACATGTCTTTTGGGGGACATAATTCAACCCATAATGATGCCTTCTTTCTTCTTTTTCTTTATCCTTTCATTATCTTATTCTGTTCTATATTGTGTGGTCTATTTCTTATTCTAGTCTATACCATATGTCTGCCTCTATAACTTCTACCACCTCCAAACTCTTTCCCACATTTATTTTTATGAGTAGGATTATTTCTGTTATCCATCCATACTCAGGTGACCCAAGGTAAAATTTGAAATTGACAAGTGTAACCAAAAATGAATTAATTGGGACATGCTTTCTTAGGTGGCACAAAACCTGAGATGGGACCTAAGTACTTGGTCAGACTTTAAAGCTATCACTCCTGCTTTCTGGACCTCAGCTTCCTCGTATGTACAATCATCTCCACACTTCCAAGCTTGAAAACTAATAATATGTGTGACAAACTAGAGTAACCAACAATTCTGATGTGGGGGCCTTTGATTAGGGGCAGAGATTAGGACAGGCTGAAACAAGCCCTACTGTTTGGCACATTAGGACCTGCAAATAAACTGTAGTGCATCCTCATTTCCCTATTGGAGTAGACACATCAACAATCCCTCTGTCTTGTTGTTTGTGACTCATACTTCAAGGTTTGTTCAAACCCGACATCTGAAGCAACCACTAAAAGATGGAGGAACTGTAGAAGCAGCAGTTTCTTTTCAAAGAGACTGCTAGGCAAAAAGTCAAGTTCAGTCTGCAGGTCTGGTGATTGTTTCTGCTGCATATCAAAAGATGCCTATTTTTAATTTCCATATCATGTTGCCAAAGAGGTAATAATAACGAAGTGTTATTCTGTAAAGGAACAGCCCTGCCTCAAATGCATGTCCTTCTTTGATCCAACCAAGCCAGATGATAGTTATTTTGCTGTCAAGAGAGCAATGACAAAAGGCCAGCCAAGCTGCAATGTTTTAGCTGGGTGTGTGTCAACTGAGGACAGATGCCTGTGCCTCTTCGAACTAGAGGCTGGGAAGGCTCAGTTTCATTTGTTCAGAATCCAGATATAACAATTGGTACTGAAAAATCAGCTTATGGGATCAAAGCTCCCAGGGTGTGAGAAAGATTAAAGTGTCTCTGTGTTTTTACCTTTAGTCTGTGGAATAGTATCCTGCAGGCAGGAAGCTGAATGGATACAGAGAACCATTACTTCTTGTTCATTCTCTTTCTCATCTGCTTTGAATGAAAGCTAGTTTTTGTGCTACCTGGGAATAAAGCTACTTATTTTTCTTTTCTTTTTTTTTTTTTTTTTGGAAACATTTTCCTAGGGTGCAATCATCAGATAATTTGAGTTGTACTTTATTTCAAAGTGAAATAGAAAATTGCAAGAAAGATAGAACGCCATTTATCTTGATAGTGTCAATTTTAGCAAGTTGTATCCTCGCATTTAATCTTATTTAATAACAAGTACTTGGGAACTTTGCCTGCCTAGTGTAATGGCATTCTGAATGCTGCCAAGTGCTTTGTTTCCTACTGCAATTCTTCCACCAGAGCGATGTTGGTACCTTTGATCTCAGACCAGGAATGAGAATTTGTGTGAAGACAAACCTTCATGTTCAGCTGTAGTATGGACCATGTTGGCCTTTCAATGGCCAGGTTCAGGCTTTGTGTGAGAAGCAGTGGTTAAGCAACCTCAATTTCCCAAGGGAATTACATTTTGAGCCAGTCAGTCCTGATTTTCTAGTTCTAGGAAGGCCACCTCTGGTCTCCTGAACCCCTTGCTAAGGCTGAAACTCATCAGACCCCACCATCTAAGAGAAGGGCATTTGCTCATATTGCCTTAAAGAAAACAAATGAACTCTATCCTGAATAATCCATGCCTAAATTTCTTATAACAATCCTCAATTTAGGATAAGGACTAACTTCCTAGAGTTGGTGTCATTGAGTTCAGCCTTTCAGCTTCTCGCAAAACAAATTCTGTTTCACATTACTCTGGAATAAAGTCATAACTTCCTAAAAGAATTTACGGGAAGCTTCATATTTTTGTATCTGCTCTATTCTCCAGGCTTCTAGCCATATGGAACTACTCACTCACCTCTAAATCTAATGGTCTCTGTGGAGAATGACTTTTCCTCACTGATGTGTTTCCTGCCCCTTCCCCTTCCTTGCCACCTGGATAACACTCAGCCATTCATTGCACTGTGGGGCACAGAGGTTAAGAGCCCCAGGTAACCTGGTTCTACATCTAGGCTCTGCCATTTGCTATCCATATTATGTTTGTGCAGATTACCTCACTTTTTATGCCTCTATTTATTTATTGGGGATAAATTACAGTATCTACATCAAGAGGTTTTCAAGCATGCAGTAACTAATTTGGGTAATATATGTAAGTCGTGAAGAATTGTGTCTGGCTCAATAAGAGTTAGCTAATATTATTATGATTCAGATTTTCCCTTGGCTGCCACATTCCCCAGGGCCTTTTAGTCCTGGAGTAGTGCCCCGGAACATGCCCTACTTGCTGGTTCTTTTCCTTATTGTATCACTTATCACGCAGTATCGTGGTGTGGGAAAGAAAGCTATGCTGAGGTGAGCTAGAGTGGTCCTGTTTGTAGGTATGTAGTACTGTCACCACAGAGTAATTATACTTCATCTTTTTTACCCTCTCCTATGTTGAGTACTCCAGTCGCTTAGACAATGCCCTTAATCCTGTTTAGAAAAAAAAAATGCAGCTTGCTGCCAGCACTCATTTAATTTTACATAAACACGCTCTTTGAGGCCGAAGGAAATCTGACTGATTTTCAATGTGAAAATAAAATATAAAAACTGTTCTTGGAGTTATTTCTAAATAGAACTAATATCACAATCATTTGGATCATCAGACTTGTCTATTTTGGAAAAATCGGATTCCTACACAATCTTTGGCCAACAACTGTTCGAGAACCACGTTAATATGCATAGGAATGTTACATTTTCTAGGATCGGACATTTTCAGCAATTGAGAATTACTGTATTTTGTAAATGGGAATACCACTACTAGAAACGGAATGCTATGAATGGAATGATGTCTTTTGCTTCCAAAGTTGATATACTAGAGCGATGCAAAAATAACAGTAAAAGTGAGATATTTCGTGGCAAAGTAATCTCGGGGGAAACGCTGCAGCCACAAGCACCATCAGTATTCTCAGAACAAATGCAAAAAGGCTTAAATTTCCAAACCACGAACCTCAAAGATACCACATAAAAAGTTTAGCTTTCAAAGAAGGAGAAGATGAAAACCATGCCTGTGAAACATCCCATCCTGTTCTTTCCTTACTGGGCCCATGGCACTTCTTTTTACATGCTAATTTACTGCCGTGAATCTGGGAAGCTGTTTCATTTCTTTGGCACATGTTACATTCCTCCGTGCCCCCCCCCCCCACCCCCCAGTTTCTCTATACAAAAAGTATAGGATTCCTTGCGGAGTTCATTCTGGTAGAATTCTACTTCTGTTGTAGATCTGTGTCCAGCATGGCCACACATGCAGTGATAAATATTCAGATGTGCAAAACGCCCAGACAAGCCCATGTCTCATTACATATCTTTTACTGATGCTCCTAATACCATTGTCCATATGTTGGAAATACCGCAGGATACAACAAAATCTTGATCTGTTAGCAGCTATGGTCATTTGGTGCCAGTAAATCACTGTTTTTTCAGGCCCTGGACTTATTGGGAGTCAAGGGTCTGGGAGGCCCAACCATGACCACGGGAGAAAGATGAAGCCTTCAGCCACTCTTCCAAATGCTTTCAGACACCAGGGAGTGAAGGAAAATTGACTGAACATTTTGTTTGCCATCCAGATGTTTCTATGTATAGGTCCAATTTCTTCACTCTCACTTTATCTCCTAGGCAACAAAACAGCTGATCCATTTAGTAGCCACTCTTTCTTTCCTCATTACTTTTTTATTTTAGTCTTACTCTGTCCTCCCAAGCTCTTGCCTGTTCCTTTTGTTAACTCTTTTTTTATTTTTTTATTTTTTTCTTTTTTTATTTTGTTATTATTACGCTTTAAGTTTTAAGGTACATGTGCACAATGTGCAGGTTTGTTACATATGTATACATGTGCCATGTTGGTGTGCTGCACCCAGTAACTCGTCATTTAGCATTAGGTATATCTCCTAATGCTATCCCTCCCCCCTCCCCCCACCCCACAACAGTCCCCGGAGTGTGATGTTCCCCTTCCTGTGTCCTTGTGTTCTCATTGTTCAATTCCCACCTGTGAGTGAGAACATGTGGTGTTTGGTTTTTTGTCCTTGCAATAGTTTACTGAGAATGATGATTTCCGGTTTCATCCATGTCCCTACAAAGGACATGAACTCATCATTTTTTATGGCTGCATAGTATTCCATGGTGTATATGTGCCACATTTTCTTAATCCAGTCTATCGTTGTTGGACATTTGGGTTGGTTCCAAGTCTTTGCTATTGTGAATAGTGTCGCAATAAACATACGTGTGCATGTGTCTTTATAGCAGCATGATTTATAGTCCTTTGGGTATATATACCCAGTAATGGGATGGCCGGGTCAAATGGTATTTCTAGTTCGAGATCCCTGAGGAATCGCCACACTGACTTCCACACTGGTTGAACTAGTTTACAGTTCCACCAACAGTGTAAAAGTGTTCCTATTTCTCCACATCCTCTCCAGCACCTGTTGTTTCCTGACTTTTTAATGATCACCATTCTAACTGGTGTGAGATGGTATCTCATTGTGGTTTTGATTTGCATTTCTCTGATGGCCATTGATGATGAGCATTTTTGCATGTGTTTTTTGGCTGCATAAATGTCTTCTTTTGAGAAGTGTCTGTTCATGTCCTTCACCCACTTTTTGATGGGGTTGTTTGATTTTTTCTTGTAAATTTGTTTGAGTTCATTGTAGATTCTGGATATTAGCCCTTTGTCAGATGAGTAGGTTGCAAAAATTTTCTCCCATTCTGTAAGTTGCCTGTTCACTCTGATGGTAGTTTCTTTTGCTGTGCAAAAGCTCTTTAGTTTAATTAGATCCCATTTGTCAATTTTGGCTTTTGTTGCCATTGCTTTTGGTGTTTTAGACATGAAGTCCTTGCCCATGCCTATGTCCTGAATGGTATTGCCTAGGTTTTCTTCTAGGGTTTTTATGGTTTTAGGTCTAACATTTGAGTCTTTAATCCATCTTGAATTAATTTTTGTATAAGGTGTAAGGAAGGGATCCAGTTTCAGCTTTCTACATATGGCTAGCCAGTTTTCCCAGCACCATTTATTAAATAGGGAATCCTTTCCCCATTGCTTGTTTTTGTCAGGTTTATCAAAGATCAGATAGTTGTAGATATGTGGCATTATTTCTGAGGGCTCTGTTCTGTTCCATTGATCTATATCTCTGTTTTAGTACCAGTACCATGCTGTTTTGGTTACTATAGCCTTGTAGTATAGTTTGAAGTCAGGTAGCATGATGCCTCCAGCTTTGTTCTTTTGGCTTAGGATTGACTTGGTGATGTGGGCTCTTTTTTGGTTCCATATGAACTTTAAAGTAGTTTTTTCCAGTTCTGTGAAGAAAGTCATTGGTAGCTTGATGGGGATGGCACTGAATCTATAAATTACCTTGGGCAGTATGGCCATTTTCAGCATATTGATTCTTCCAACCCATGAGCATGGAATGTTCTTCCATTTGTTTGTATCCTCTTTTATTTCATTGAGCAGTGGTTTGCAGTTCTCCTTGAAGAGGTCCTTCACATCCCTTGTAAGTTGGATTCCTAGGTATTTTATTCTCTTTGAAGCAATTGTGAATGGTAGTTCACTCATGATTTGGCTCTCTGTTCGTCTGTTATTGGTGTATAAGAATGCTTTTGATTTTTGTACGTTGATTTTGTATCCTGAGACTTTGCCGAAGTTGCTTATCAGAAGGAAAAAATGTTAAAGGCAGCCAGAGAGAAAGGTTGGGTTACCCACAAAGGGAAGCCCATCAGACTAACAGCTGATCTCTTGGCAGAAACTCTACAAGCCAGAAGAGAGTGGGGACCAATATTCAACATTCTTAAAGAAAAGAATTTTCAACCCAGAATTTCATATCCAGCCAAACTAAGCTTCATAAGTGAAGGAGAAATAAAATACTTTACAGACAAGCAAATGCTGAGAGATTTTGTCACTACCAGGCCTGCCCTAAAAGAGCTCCTGAAGGAAGCACTAAACATGGAAAGGAACCGGTACCAGCCACTGCAAAAACATGCCGAATTGTAAAGACCATCCAGGCTAGGAAGAAACTGCATCAACTAACCAGCAAGATAACCAGCTAACATCATAGTGACAGGATCAAATTCACACATAACAATATTAACTTTAAATGTAAATGGGCTAAATGCTCCAATGAAAAGACACAGACTGGCAAATTGGACCCATCAGTGTGCTGTATTCAGGAAACCCATCTCACGTGCAGAGACACACATAGGCTCAAAATAAAGGGAGGGAGGAAGATCTACCAAGCAAATGGAAAACAAAAAAAGGCAGGGGTTGCAATCCTAGTCTCTGATAAAACAGACTTTAAACCAACAAAGATCAAAAGAGACAAAGAAGGCCATTACATAATGGTAAAGGGATCAATTCAACAAGAAGAGCTAACTATCCTAAATATATATGCACCCAATACAGGAGCACCCAGATTCATAAAGCAAGTCCTTAGAGACCTACAAAGAGACTTAGACTCCCACACAATAATAATGGGAGACTTTAACACCCCACTGTCAACATTAGACATATCATCCAGACAGAAAGTTAACAAGGATACCCAGGAATTGAACTCAGCTCTGCACCAAGCCGACCTAATAGACATCTACAGAACTCTTCACCCCAAATCAACAGAATATACATTTTTTTCAGCACCACACCACACCTATTCCAAAATTGACCACATAGTTGGAAGTAAAGCTCTCTTTAGCAAATGTAAAAGAACAGAAATTGTAACAAACTGTCTGTCAGACCACAGTGCAATCAAACTAGAACTCAGGATTAAGAAACTCACTCAACACCGCTCAACTACATGGAAACTGAACAACCTGCTCTTGAATGACTATTGGGTACATAATGAAATCAAGGCAGAAATAAAGATGTTCTTTGAAACCAATGAGAACAAAGACACAACATACCAGAATCTCTGGGACACATTCAAAGCAGTGTGTAGAGGGAAATTTATAGCACTAAATGCCCACAAGAGAAAGCAGGAAAGATCCAAAATTGACACCCTAACATCACAATTAAAAGAGCTAGAAAAGCAAGAGTAAACACATTCAAAAGCTAGCAGAAGGCAAGAAATGACTAAAATCAGAGCAGAACTGAAGGAAATAGAGACACAAAAAACCCTTCAAAAAATTAATGAATCCAGGAGCTGGTTTTTTGAAAAGATCAACAAAATTGATAGACCACTATCCAGACTAATAAAGAAGAAAAGAGAGAAGAATCAAATAGATGCAATAAAAAATGATAAAGGGGATATCACCACCGATCCCACAGAAATACAAACTACCACCAGAGAATACTACAAATACCTCTACGCAAATAAACTAGAAAATCTAGAAGAAATGGATAAATTCCTCGACACATACACCCTCCCAAGACTAAACCAGGAAGAAGTTGAATCTCTGAATAGACCAATAACAGACTCTGAAATTGTGGCAATAATCAATAGCTTACCAACCAAAAAGAGTCCAGGACCAGATGGATTCACAGCCGAATTCTACCAGAGGTACAAGGAGGAACCGGTACCATTCCTTCTGAAACTTTTCCAATCAATAGAAAAAGAGGGAATCCTCCCTAACTCATTTTATCAGGCCAGCATCATCCTGATATCAAAGCCTGGCAGAGACACAACCAAAAAAGAGAATTTTAGACCAATATCCTTGATGAACATTGATTCAAAAATCCTCAATAAAATACTGGCAAACCGAATCCAGCAGCACATCAAAAAGCTTATCCACCATGATCAAGTGGGCTTCATCCCTGGGATGCAAGGCTGGTTCAACATATGCAAATCAATAAATGTAATCCAGCATACAAACAAAACCAAAGACAAAAACCACATGATTATCTCAGTAGATGCAGAAATGGCCTTTGACAAAATTCAACAACACTTCATGCTAAAAACTCTCAATAAATTAGGTATTGATGGGACGTATCTCAAAATAATAAGAGCTATCTATGACAAACCCACAGCCAATATCATACTGAATGGGCAAAAACCGGAAGCATTCCCTTTGAAAACTGGCACAAGACAGGGATGCCCTCTCTCACCACTCCTATTCAACATAGTGTTGGAAGTTCTGGCCAGGGCAATTAGGCAGGAGAAGGAAATAAAGGGTATTCAATTAGGAAAAGAGGAAGTCAAATTGTTCCTGTTTGCAGATGACATGATTGTATATCTAGAAAACCCCATTGTCTCAGCCCAAAATCTCCTTAAGCTGATAATTGTTAACTCTTTAAGGAGTTCCAATACTGCAGTCCACATGTCCATGAGCAAGAAAGTGTTAAATGAACATATTGTAGCATGGCGGTCAATCAGCATTTTAAATTTCATTAGCGACGACTTTAGAGATACTTGATGTGGATTCACAGATTCCATCATGAAGAGCTTCTGAACAACTTTCAAGTGTCTTTAATACTCAACATAGAAGGTTTTTTTTTTTCTATGTAAAGCCAGGCAAATCAATAAAACTCTCCTCAGTGACCCCCACTTTATTAGACATATGCATATTCACTCATAGATTATCAAACATTTGTTCAGGCCTACTATATGCCAGGCACTGTGCCACTCCTGTGGGCACAGAAGATACATTACTAAAAAATGCATTGGTATGGAATTGGAGGAAACATGTCAACAGTTACCATACACTGTTGTTTGTGGACTGAATTGTGTCCCTGAATAACTCATATATTGAACCCCTAATGCCAGTATATCAGAATGGAACTGTATTTGGAGATAGGGCCTTTAAAGAAGCGATTAAGTTAAAAACAAGGTCATTAGGGCAAGCCTTAATTCAGTCTGACTGGTGTCCTTATAAGATGGAAGATTTTGGACACACACATAGACCCAGGGACAAGTGTGTACAGAAACCCTTTGCAAGCCAAAGAGAGAGGCCTCAGGAGAAAGTAAACCTGCTTTGAATAATGATCTTGGACTTTCAGCCTCCAGAACTGTGAGAAAGTCAATTTCTGTTGTTTAAGGCATGCAGTCTGTATGGCAGCCCTAGCAGACTAATATAACTGCTGGTAAGTGTATAGTCCTTTGTGAGTATGGAGAAGAGGAACCTGATCTAACTGGGACTGGGGATAGGATTCAAGAGAGACAAGAAGAGGTGATACCTCAGCTAAATATTAAAAGATATTTTTATAAGCAGCATGTACATTTTAAAGGCTTCTTCTATCAGGCTTTTGGCCTAGAAGAATATATTCACATTGAATGAGAATTCAGCAGTACACACATTTCCAGCATTTGCAGAGGCCTTATCTATTAACGTGTAAAAACAGAAATGTCTGATTGAAGAAAGTAGTTTTCAATCTTTTTAAAGGGATGTCCAACATTATTTTTAACTGACATTATACACATATCCTCAACACAGAAAACAAGTTTTAAATTGTTCCCATTGAAGTGGGTAGTGGGGCCCAAGGCCCATCCACTTAGCCTCACTCCCTAAAATAATTCATGAGGCACCTTTGGTTATCCCAGGGTTCTAAGGAAAATTATTCATCTAGATAGCACAGGGCAGAACACTCTCCATGCCAAGGTCGGAGCTCAACTCACTTGTAGACAGAGACTGAAAACTCTTTCCAAAAAACAGATAAGCTTTCATGTCGGAAGTGACCTTTCCATGGATGCCTGGCATGTTGTAGGACAGTGTGAAGCCACCTGGCCTGGGCTGTAGAGATGACTTAGAACAAAGAAACAAAAGAAGGACCAGAGGGAGAAAAGAGCCATTCACTGCCATCCTTGGGCCAAGGGCTTCACCAACACCCTTCTCACTGTCTGTTTTTGCGCTAGTACATGTTCCTAGAAGAATAAGTTTTGAGTAAAACTTGAAAGGAGAAAGACACTCTATTTGTCAGAAGGAAGTAGAGTGGGAATTCTAGCCGTTGGAGATGAGAAAGATAGCTAAGAATGGTTGAAGGGTGCTAAGAGACAATGGATTGGGATATAAACTAGCCTGGAGGTCATATGTATGTAGATCTTTAGAAGGAGAGGTGGACTACTGAGCAAATACAGAATCAGTAGACACTCTCAAAGCCCATACTGATGGTTTTTCATATCAATCCTAGTTATTACCTATTTCCCTAGATTTTGGACCTTGGGCATTTTTCTGAACTCTGGAATGTGGTTTCTTCGTGTTCTCTGGTTGTCTGGTTTTGTACTCACCTTTATACTTTGTGAATACACTGACTCCAGATGGTTTCTTTAATTCTGATGCTAAGTCTTCTTGTAAGCGATAAGCTTTGGTTATGTGTTCATGTGCCTATTCTAATTTGATTACCATTGGTTTCCTTGACCATCAACTCTTCTGTAAATCTTATTTACTCCTCTACTTGGATCTCTCATATTTGAGAATTTCTAAGGGGCTTTACCTCTTCTGACCCCCAATTTACCCTTGAAGAAAGGGGATTGCTCATATGGATGGTCAAGGATAAGGATTTAATAGGTCTTGGTGCTAAGTGGTGGTACATTTAATGGGATGAACTAAAGATTAACAGTTTGTGTTTCTATCTGGTGTGTTCTTTAAGCTTTCTCCCTTGAGACTCACAATTGCTCTTGAATTCTGTAATCCAGTGAAACTGTGAGAGACACATTTCCCTGGAAAGGGCCAGGAAAAAGGAGCCTAAATATCCCTTAGTCTGATTTTGGTAAGGACCCTGGTTCTACCCACAGTATAAGCAGAAGGCATGCCAGTTCAAGAAAAACTTGTATTATTAATTGGGGCAAAATACTGAGCTAGCAATAAAAAGCATGTATTTGTCTAAACTTTGTATATTTCTCCATGTAAACTGATTGTGATTGGGTGGCAGACAGTTGGCTGAGGATCTCGGTTACTAGCTTAATATCTTCTGTACATCACTAGCAAGTATCACTAAAGGTTCCAAGAAAGATAGACAAATCCTAATAGATGATTATGTTACTAAGCATAGGCTGGCACAAAAGGAGGGAGAGCTGACAAAGATGGAAGCCAGCTGATGCAGCAAAGGTGGTGAAGGCCAACGCGAGGGCTGAGATGGTAGACGTGGGGGAGGGAGGAACTCATCCAGAAACCCCTATGAAGGACTTCCAAATTCCCAGGCTGTTCCCTGGAGTAGAAAATCTGAAACAGTCTTGGCAGAGCATGTTGATTGGGAAACGGCAATCACTTTGACCGGTTACACGTTGTACGGCTGCTCCAGCTTGGCAGTGAGATTTCTGACTCAGGAGAGGCAACTACACTCTGAAAATTTGGCCTCAGTGTGTCCTGTCCAAGGACCCCTGGAAGGCTGCAGTTAATCAGCAGGCTGGTCATCAGGGGTCACTTGACATTTTGAAAATGTGTTTTAGATACCTGGGAAAGTCTGTTCATACATTCTTTCGGTGTTCCTACAGAGTTGGAACCACCGGTGGCCAAAGGGACATGTCAGGCACTGCCTTCACACATGGAACTATTTTGTTTGGGAGCCCAGGCCAGAATGTGATGAGCTTGTCTCCTTCCTGCTGTCTGACTCAGAGGCGGAGGCAACTGGAAATAGCAGGACATGGTAGATTAGAAGCTTGAAAATCAGACATTCTGGGAGCCTGCAAACCAATAGTATAAGAAAAAAGGGACTCAGTACACAAGAACAGCCCCCTACCACCGGAAAATCATGTAGGAACTAAAGACTTTCTGTGTGTCCCATTGTCCCCTGCAGAATGTCTGGAGAGAAGGCAATCATTCCACTAGACCAAAGTGTATTATTACCATCAGAAACATTCTTAGGGTGGCTAAAACACAGGGCATCTCCTTGGAACATGAGTCAAATACCACCTTCCTCCCATCTATCTATGGATACTTTATTACTTTGTGAAATCAAGTGAAAAAATGAATATAAGTTTTAAAGAGAAAAACCTCAACAAGAGAGGAAGATGAGAGAATAAGCCACCTCTTTCATCTTTTACTTACAAATACTAAGTAGGGAATTTGTGTGTTGGTTGAATGAATAGAAAGCCATGTTTTGTTTGCTTTTTTAAAGGTAGCTGGTAGAGTCAGTCCTTCCTCCTGTCCACATGTCTTTCTATTAGAATCATCTTCCCTGTCCCCACCAACACCAAGGCTACTTGCTTATCCCTCACCTGCCTCGAACAACAAAAACATGGGACCCAGGGCAATCCTGCTCTTTCATAGAGAATTCTTCAACTTGTAACTCTTTTTATCTCTAAAGCCTACATAGTTCCTGGCACAGAATAAAAAAATGATAATATAATAGCACTGTTCTAAGGACTGAGTAGAAAATATATCTTTTGATTCTGAAGTAAAAGCTGGTATTATTATATTAATATGCCTATTTTAAAAAGAAGGAAACTGAGGTTTCGACAGGTTTAGAGAGATTAACTTGCCCAAGATTATGTTGTTAGAAAGTGTAGCTACTTGTGAATTCAGATCACCTGACTTCGGAACCTATGCTTGCAACCATTTTCTCCTCCTTCTCCTCCATTCTTCATTTTTGTTCTTGTTCTTTTTTGTTCTTATTCTTGTTCTTTTTTGTTCTTCATCAAAGTGTCTCGCTCTATTGCCTAGGCTGGAGTGCAGTGGCGTATCATGGTTCATGATAGCCTCAAACTCTTGTACTCAAGTGATCCTCCCCACTCAGCCTAGTGAGTAGTTAGGACCAAAGGTGCACGCCACCATGCTCAGCTAATTAAAAAACAATTTTTTTGTGTGTGTAAAGACAGGGTGTCATTTCACTGTGTTGCCCACTCTGGTCTTGAACTCCTGGGCTCAAGTGATCCTCCCACCTTAGTCTCCTAAAGTGCTGAGCCACCATGGAGAGTCAACCATTTTTTTATGATTCAAAAATAGTATTTATTTTCCCAAATTGATCTACAGATTGGATGAAATTTCTATCAAATTCCCACAAGCCCTTTTGCAGAAATTGATAAGCCCTAAAATTTATATGGAGATGTAAGGGACCCAGTATAGCCAAAATATTTTTGAAAAAGAAAAAATAAAGTTAGAGGACTTACCCTTTCTAATTACAAAACTTATTCTAAAGTTATAGTAATCAATTTATAGTCAATTGATTTTTAACAAAAGTGCCAAGGCAATTCAATGGGAAAAAATAGCCTTTTCCAAAATGATGCTGGGACAATTGGATGTACATGGTCAATATTACATTGTACAAAAATTAATAGAATGTATCCAGAATCAAGAGGTGGGAAGAGAATCATTGAATCGGAGGCAGAGTTTGTGGTGAGTCCTGCCAGAATCAGCCTGGGAACAAGTGAGATCAGTCTCAAAAAAAAAAAAAAAAAAAAGTATCATAAATTAATATAGAGTAATGTATAATTTTTTTTTTTTTTTTTTTTTGGGACAGTCTCATCTGTGCATATGGGTCTCATCTGCAATTGTCTCTTCTTCTCCTGCCTCATCCAAAGATGCGGTGCCCGCCACCATGCCTGGTAATTTTTGGTTTTTAGTAGAGTGGTTTCACCGATCTCCTGACCTCATGATCCGCCTGCCTCGGCCTCACAAAGTGCTGGGATTACAGGGGTGAGCCACTGTGCCTGGCCTTAAAATGCTATAACTCTTATAAGAAAACATAAGAGAAAATCTTTGTGACCTTGTGTTAAGACAAAATTTCATAGCTAGAACACCAAATGTACAATCCATTAAAGAAAACATTGATAAAATGGACTTAAAAAATGAAAACCTCTGCCCTTCGAAAGACACCATTAAGAAAATGAAAAGATAAGCCACAACTGGAAAAGCATATTGGCAAATCAGGTATCTGATAAAGAACCTGGATTTAGAATATACAAATAATTCTTACAAAACAACAAAAAGAAGAGAGACAACACAGCTTGAAATGGGCAAATTATTTGAATAGACATCTCCCCAGAGAAGATATCCCAATGGCCAATAGCACATAAAAAGATACTCAACATTATTAGTCATTAGAGGAATGCAAATTAAAATGAGATACTACTCTACACCTACTAGAATAGCTATAATAAAAAAAGAGAGACAATAAGTGTTGGTGAGCATGTGGAGAAACTGGAACCCTCATATATTATTGATGAGAATGTAAATAGTACAGCCACTTTGAAAAACAGATCAGGAATTTCTTACAAATTTAAACATAGATTTACCAAGGGACCCAGCAATTTTACTGCCAAGTATCTATGCAAGAGGGAATAAAACATGTCCACACAAAAGTTACACATAAATTTTTTTGTAGCAGGATTATCTATAATAGCCCAAAATGGGAAAAAAAAAACCCTCAAATGTTGATCAGCTGAGGATGGATAAATAAGAGTCATATATGGCTGGGTGCAGTGGCTCATGCCTGTAATGCCAACACTTGGGAGGACAAGGTGGGAGGATCAGTTGAGGCCAGGAGTTCAAGACCAGCCTGGCAACACAGTGAGACCCTAGTTCTACAAAATATTAAAATAAAAATCTTTTAAAATGATGTAGCCACACAATGGAACACAATTCAGTGATAAAGAATAAAATATAACATGAATAAACGTAAAGGATGTTCTGCTAAATGGAAATAGCCAGACACAAAAGACCATATATTTTATGATTGCATTTATATGAAAAGTCCAGAAAAGGAAAGTCTATAGAGATGGAAAATAGACTTGTGGTTGTCTAGGATTAGAGATAAAATCAGTGAATGACTGCAAATGAACATGATGGATCTTTTTGAAGTCATGGAAACACTCTAAAATTAGATTGTGGTGATAGTTATACAACTCTGTAAATTTTACCAAACATTGCATTTTATACTTAAGATGGAAAATACATGGTTTTAAAATTATACACCCAATTGAATCTGTTAAAAAGAAAAGAGTTTTACAATGGGTAAATGAATACGTCTTCCGGCCTTTAATGTTTGCTTTTAGTTGTTGCTGGTCTAGAATCCACCATCCATTTTTTTTCAGACATGACTCTCAGTAGCATCACCAACTCCATTGTCCCAACTTCCCTGCACTTTACCTACTCAGAAGTTTGGATTATGGACAAACTGAACCACGTACATTCTCCACTCTGTGTAGACTTATACATGCCATTGTCAGTAAATATTCAAGTTATCTGATCTTTATTATTCTCTTAGCAACATTTGCCAATTTTAATACAGATGCCTTGTGAAGTCTTTTTGACTCTTCTTACCTGTGATTTCGCAACTTAATTCTTCTCAAACCCCCAATTTCAAATTGCTACCTTTGTTTTGACCTCTATTTCACAGAAAAGGTAGAGACCATCTAGTGTGAACTAATATGAACTCCCTTAACTTCTTGTCTTCATGGTGACAGATATATTTATTTGTAGCACAGTTGTCATTCCATACATCCTTACTTGAGTTTGGCGGTGTCTCTCCTCTCTCAAATCCTGTAAATCTTTAGTTCTGCATCAACTTATCTATGTTTTTGTTTTCTTGTGTGTTTACACGCAGGCCATTGGGCACTGATTGAATACTGAGAGTCACATGACTGCATTGGAGCCAGAAATGTTTATGATTTTTTAATGTCAGCTGGACCTCTGTCACTACTAAGTCATCCTTTAGATGTTTCTAATTTGCTCCATCTTCTATTTTCCATAGGAGCTATCACAAAAATTTACCCCATCCTTATCTCTCAAACCCTCAGCATATGGCTTTATTTCACTCACACTCTTGGCAACCAACCTCCACTTCACCTATACTTATGTTCTTTCTGCCATTTACTCCTGTGATGGACTGAATTGTGTCCTCCCAAGATTCATCTGTCAAAGCCCTACTTCCAAAGTGAGGTTATTTAGGGATAGGACCTTTAAGGAGGTAATAAAGATTAAATGCAGTCATAAGGGTGTGGCCCTAATTGAGTAAGACTGGTGTCCCTGTAGAACAGGAAGAGACATCAGAGATGCGGGTGCACAGAGAGGCCATAGGAAGACAGTGAGAAGGCGGCCATTGTAAGCCAAGGAGCAAGATCTCAGGAAAAACCAAACCTGCCAACACCTTGATCTAGGACTTCCAGCCTCCAGAACTGTGAGTAAATAAATGTTGTTGTCTAAGCCACCCATTCTGTAGTATTTTGTTATGGCAGCCCCAGAAGACTAAGTCAACTCCTCTTGTTCATCTATCATCCCCTCTTCTATGCTTTAGAGTAAAATCTTTTCATTTCTTTTAGAATGTTGCTCTACTCTCTTTCCTTTATCTTTAATCACCCTATAGCCTTTGGCTCTTTCTCATATTAAAAAGAAAACAGAATAGACTCACTGTTTCCTCTATCACCAAACATCTCCTCATTCTTTCACAGTTTGGGAAGAAGGAACCCCTTCCCCCTCTTTCTGGTACCCACTTCCAGTTCCTGCAGCACCTTGTAGCAGATTCCTAGTTGTCTTTTCTTCTTCATAGAACACAGCATGGAGTTCAACCAAAAAACTACCTTTCTTTGCTTTTCTTCTATCTATTAAGTTCTTGCTCATGAGATACAATTAACAATGTTGTGTGGGAATTTCTGAGAAGTTTTCTTAAAGGAAAGGGTGTGTCTTATGTCTTTTTGTCCTTCTTACTCTCTGAAATATGGACTCTTTTCTGCTTCTCCCAGGTGGACTTAGGACTCTGTTCCCTATCTTTCCATTGTACTTTGTACTGACTTTTATTGTAATTACCATAATGATTTATAATTGTTTATTTTTACATATGAATTCTCACTGGGCTATAAGTATCTTTACATGTTTGGATTTCTCATGTTTATCAGTGAGCCCACCACATAGTAGACGTTCAGTCTATACTTTTAGAATAAATAAATGGATGAATGATTGAACCTATGGATTGCTTTGATCATTGTATTAGTCCATTCTCAAGCTGCTATGAAGAAATAACTGAGATTGGGTAATTTATAAAGGAAAGAAGTTTAATCGACTCTCAGTTCCACATTGTTGGTAGGCCTCAGGAAACTTACAATCATGGTGGAAGGCATCTCCTCACAGGGTGGCAAGAGAGAGAATGAGAGCCGAGCGAAGTGGGAAGTCCCTTACAAAACCATGAGATCTTGTGAGAACAAATTCTCTATCATGAGAACAGCATTGGGGAACCACACCCATGATTCAATTATTTCTACCTGGTCCTGCCCTTGACATGTAGGAATTACTAAAATTCAAGGTGAGATTTGGGTGGGAACACAGAGCCAAACCATATCAATCATGATAAACTTTGGGTTTCTTTTTATCTTAATCCATTGATTAGTCAGTCATCCTTGCACTTAGTGTGTAGGGTAAATATTAGTTACAATGCTCTGTGCTAAGAGCAGTGCAGGATAACGGATGAACTGGATTCAAGGCTCTTTCTGTCTAGTAGACAAGGAAATGCATGTGCCAAGCAACCATAATACAAAGCAGAAGGTAAGAAGTGTCAAATGAGAGGTACAGAGATAGACTGACTTAAGAGATGGAAGAGAGACCTTTTGTTTAAAAGATTAGGCAAGACTCTATGGAAGATGTGGCATTAAATAGGGCTTTGAAGATGGCGAGAAATGAGTATGTGGAATTGGAAAGGAGAACATTCTAACATGTAAAAATAGAAGAAAAACTGGATTATGGAAAATGTGTGGTATCATTACATGGAAAACAGGGTACATACAACAGAATTATTATGACATAAATACCAAAAAGGTAAGCTGGGGTCCAGTTATGGGGAAATCTTGGATTACCCCAAATAAGGGGAGCCACTGCAGGTGATTGTTTGTGAGGGCTTCAGTGACTCAGGTCTTGAGACCTTCCAGATAAATAACCAACTAGTTAAGTTGTCAGTCTTTCTTTGTGATTTCAGTTGACTTAATCATGACTGTAAAACCTCAACTTCCTGCATAGAGAAGGTGGAGTGCTAAAAACTTTTTATTGACATCAAATCTCATTCCTTCAGATTCATCAGAGGAATTCAGAAACTGTTAACAAAATGTTAGACCAAATCCCCAGAGTATGCATAGCTGAACTCCAACAGTTGGTTCTGAAGGATGAGTAATATCTGCAACCACACTAATCTTCAGAGCTGATATCCCACTTTATTGGGAGACCTGAGGACTTGAACGCACTTTGACGAAGCACCAAGCTGAGTAGTATGATCACCTTCACACTTCAGTGGTAATGGTTGGAAGTAAGCAGATGTTTCTGAACAGATTAAGAGGAGTTTCCTTATTCAGAGTATCGGCAAGTGTTAGGTTTTGTAGTCAGATGGACTTGGGTCCAAATCTTAACTGCATCTCCTACTAGTGATGACTCTGCAGCTAGTTATCTAATCTCTGAGCTTCAGCTTCCCTCTCTGTGAAATACTGGCTTACAATCTTTAGTTCGTGGTGTTGTGCCATGCAATGTTTTTCAAATTACCTGTGGTAATTTTTTTTTAAGTTCCAGTCTGTGTTTTTTTTTTTTTAAAGTTGTAGTCTATTATAGATGGTTACTTTCATAGAATATAATACAAACAACTAGAAAAGTAAAATGAAAAAGATATATAAAATATATGCTTTGTTTCTTTTTTGTTATTGGATTCCACAGACATGAGTCTGGCTGTAGGTCTAGGAGCAATAAGGGGTAATGGGGACAGCTCCAGAGAGGATCATCTGTCTTTTGCAACAGACCTCAAGAGAGGCCATTACAGGTTATTTAGGCAAGGAAGACTAAATTCAGAGAAGAGGGAAAGCTGTTGGCAAGGAAACATATCAAATTTGGAGTTCAAGGTTTCCATCTTCATCAGAATCTGCTCATATGTCCCCATCCCAAATTTTAGGGCCATACTTCTTTTTCAGCCATGTCCTAACTTTATCATAAGAGGCATCATGGGGTTGGGAATTTAACTTGCATTGTAATTCAGCCAGTCTCAGGATTAGTTTGTGTGTGTGTGTGTGTGTGTGTGCATGTGTGTGTGTGTTTAGAAAACTTAGCCCTGCAGTTATAAGAGATAAAGATTTCTTTTGGGTCACCATTCTACTTCATCTCCCTTTTGTGTTGGGAATAAAGCCCTGAGCTCATTATTTTCTTTCTTCAGTGCACTTAGAAGCAAACAGGCAACCTTATTGTACTCTCCATTTTCATTAAAATAATCCATGAGAGGAACTGAAGCCCACAAACATGGATAGAACCCATGATGGACTAGAACCTGTGCTGGTCTCTGTATGAGTCAGCTCAGCTGCCATCACAAAGTACCAGTGACTGCACAGCTTATGCAACAGAAATGTATTTTCTCACAGGTCTGGAGGCTGGGAAGCCCAAGTCAAGGTCTGGCAGAGTTTGGTTTCTGGTGAGCACTCTTTCTGGCTTGCAGGTGGCTGCCTTTTCACTGTGTCATCACATGACAGAGAGATCTCTGGTGTCTCTTCTTATAAGGGCACTAATCCTACCCCCGCTTATGACCTCATTTAACCTTAGTTACTCCTTAGGCCTTATCTCCAAATGCAGTCACATCGAGGGTTAGGTCTTCTACGTATACATCAGGGGGAGACAATTCTGTCCATAGCAATCTTTCACCATCTTTAATTTTCCAACTTCAACGATGTAGGTCTCATGCAGGAAAAGCTGGGCTTCTTTGTTACAGGTGTAGACACATATCTAGCTCAGGGGTTGTAGAAGGTGAAGAAGGATCCAGTGGGAAGTAGAATGGCTGTGGGGCCACCATTGTCCTGAGCCACCGAGAGGAGCTAGCAGATAATGATGGGGTCCATGACTTGCAACAGTACCTGGTACCCCTGCTGTGACTTTCCAAGTGTAAAAGCAATGTGGCTGCAGCTTCACTTATACTTTTCAAATCTCATGCTACATGTCTCTTGTGGCCTATGCTCCGAAACTTTCAGAGACAGGAAATGTAGTTCCAGCTTACCTAAGCTGACATACTAGGGAGAAACTAGATCATATAACACATTTAGATTATAAAAGGAAAGAAGAATGGAGAGTTATTGATGGAGTGACGTGATCTTATAGGTGTTTTTAAAAGACCAGTCTTGTAGAAAATGGAGTACAGCAGAGCAGGAGTGGCAGAGGAACTTGGGTAGGAGTGCATCACGTGACAATGGTATGCCTAGGATGGTAGCAGGGGAGACAGAGAGTTCTATTTTGATGGACTGAATGTGTACATTTTAAGTGGTGAGAAGTTAGTGAATCCCAGGGCTTCAGTTGGGGTGATTAGATGAATGGTAGTACAATTAATATAGTTAGGAAAGACTAGGGTAGGAAAAGGTTTGGAGGATCATTCAGTAGGCATTCAGGTATTCAGCTGTAAACAGAGACAGTCCAACAAATAATTGTTTAAATAAGTAAGGAGATTTTAGACTCAAATGATTACAAGTCCTGGGGTAGTTATTCCAGTGCTGAAGAGTGGTTCAACAAAGTCATGTAAGAGGTTTCAGCCCCCCTCCCCCGTCTTCTCCCCTCCCTCTCCTTTCTCCTTCCCTTGTCCCTCCCCTCCTCCTCCCCTCCCTCTCTCCCTTCCTCCTTCCCTTCTCCCTCCCCTCCTCCTCCCTTCCCTCCCTTCCTCCCTTCCTCCCTTCTCATCCTCAGGGTGGTTGCCCCATTGTTGCAAGATGGTTGGCAAATCTCTGTCCACATTCTGAGCATGGAAAGATTGAAAAACACAGGCCAAATTGGTATGCCACAAAGACTATCCCTTTTAAAGCGATTTCCCAGAAGCTACACCCAGTGATTTCTGCTTACATCTTATTGGACAGAATGGAGTCACATGCCCACTGCAACTAGACAGCTGCTAGAGAGCAGGAGATATGTGGTTGGGGTTTGGATCAACCATATGCTGGATGTGTAAGTCTGAGTGAGTTAGTTAAGGAGCCAAGTGAAAATGTCAGGTAACCGGCTGGACAAATGGGCAGGTATTTTAGAAGTGTCAATCTTTGGCCTACCTGGCTCACCCAGATGAACTGAAATGTGAAATGGTAAATTCTGGTAAGTGTGCTGTTATCCTGCCCTGCAAAGCATGCTCCTGTGTGCCTGTGTGCGTTTATGAAAGGAGAGTGGGGCTTGAATATGACTGCCAGCCTAACAGCTAAGTCTGCAGCTGGGTTAATGTAAAGCATGAGAACAGGTTTTAGAGATGTGGAAGGCTTGCACGTGGTGAGGCCGGCAGCCTACTACAAAACTGGTCAGAGCCTTGACTATCATTTGTGCTCTGAGCTCAGACTGGGCTGTTGTGAATGACAAAAAGATTTATACCCAGTTTGTAGATCAGAGGTAAACTATGACCTGAAGGCTAAATCCAGCCAGATTTTGTAAATCAAGTGTTACTAGAGCACATGTTTATGTGCCGTCCACGGCTGCTCTCATGCTAAACAGCAGACTTGAGTAGTAGTTACAGAAACCACATGGCCTAAAGGGCCTAAGATATTTACTGTCTGTATCTTCATAGAAAAAAGTTTGTTGACTGTTGGTGTAGATCACACTTCTGTTTAGGTTAATATCAGATTAAGTAATTATACTGTAGGTAGACTTCATTTGGCATATAAGGGATTGAATGTATGTGAGTCAAAGATTACCTATTAGATCTCTCATTTGCTCTCTTAGTTTCCTTCCTTTGGAGACCTTCCCCTTTCTGCTAGTCATCCTATCTAGGGTATCTGTGGAAATTGCAGGCTCAGAGGACTGTCATAGCAATATACAAGATGGAGGCTTGCTCCTCGCAGCTCTGCTAGATGTCATGAAGGAGGGCTTCCCCACCCTGCCCTGTATCCTAAGGGAACTTTCAGGGTTGGTGATTGATCTCATTGCCTACCTCTGCTCAACCACTGGCATGCTTAAGATAAATTTCAAGGAAATGTTGTCAGAAGTACTTGGTTCAAGTCAAGATTCTGGCTGGGTCTTCTGGCTCCCCAAATAGGAATTTCCAAATCAAATACTGTAGTAACCAGAAGTTTGTTCCTACTAATGACTATGCAATAGCTCATGTCTGGTCACTGTCCTGTCAATTTCTATGCTTGTAGAATACTGGACAGAGGAAATGAGCAAAATTTATGTGGTTTAATTTTAGAAAGAAGCTCAATGGTCAGGGTCAGGTGTTGGAGTTGTTTACCAAAGTACTTAGTTATAAAAATGTCCTTTCTAAGGATTTAGGCATGAAGCAGATGTCTTGACTGTATTACATCAGCATCTCCCCAAGTGTTCAGTGAGATAATGTATTAGGGAAAAAAGGTTTGGGATTAAATCTTTCAGAAAATGTTGGCTTGAATAAATTCATCCTGTTCACTGCTGAACTTCTAAGTTTCTTTGTTAGTGTTGATAGATAATCTTTAATAAGAGGACATGTTATGCAGTATTTTTCAAACTTGTTTGATCATAGAACGCTTGTGACTAAAAACACCTGTACTAGACTAGCATTCTGTAGAAGTCTTTGGTAAACACTGATTTAGTTAATCACCTGCCTGACAGCTGGACTATGGAGTGGATATTTTTTTCCAGGTTTCTTTGAATAATGTGATTCTAGGTTAAAAATCCTTCAATCATAGGTCACAATTAGGCCTTCACTAGTTTAATATCACACAAGATGAATTCACTTGAGATAAGATATAAAAAATGCTCCATGGATACATATGTAACAAACCTGCACATTGTGCACATGTACCCTAAAACCTAAAGTATAATAATAAAAATAAAAAAAAAAAGAAAAAAAATGCTGTTTAGGTAGATGAAAAAACTCAAGTGGGAGTCATGACAGGTAAGGTAGGACATTTCTGCCACTCACTAGCTGTCCTGTCTTAAGGAAGTTACATAAGTTATCTCTGTCCTAGGATCCTGACCTATACAATGTGAGTAATACTACCTCTGTCTCAAGGGATCTCATGATTGTGTGTCTGTTTATGTGTAGGACTTTAAATTTAATCCCTGTTTTAGCTGCAAGGAAATGAATTTTAGGTTCTTCAAAAGGTTATGAAAAAAAGATGTGAAAATTTATTTAGCCTGATTTTAGTGTAACATTGTTTTTTTATAAAATAATTTTATAAAAGAGTCCATCAAGATATTATGTAGAAAATGCACACTAAGGTAATATATACACTTCATAAAAATAGAATACATCTTGGCAATTGCTTAGTCTATTACCACCATGTACAGTGTATTGACGTGTAATATTTATGTTAATTTGAACACATGAGATTTTTAAAAAACCAAACCTGTCCCACTGGTATCTTTAAAAATTGTTTTCATTGATAGGAAAATAAACAAAATTCTGGAATGTAAAACTATGAAGCTAACTGGATGAAAGTTTGTAGTAAAATGTTCAAGTTCCATGCCATGTACAACTGTCGTGAGGGCAAAGCAATCTTTTGTTTTTTTATTATTATTATCATAAGTGGTTCAACTGATCTCACAAAATCACTGAAAATAATATCCTTGTTCTGAATGTTCAATCAAGATAAGCACCATTTGGGATCAAACAAGACTTATAGTAGCTGTACTATATTCAAAAAAAAATGAGTGGTGTTTTTCTCCTTAAAAATGAAAATAGGTAAGTCCTATTATAATGTATCAATACTTACAAAAATCTCCATAAGTTACTTTATAAGCTTTGATCAAAATACTTAGTGATTCTAAAAATAGTCAAATGCTCAAAAACTCTATTTGACTCTGAATCAGTTGTTTTTGTTTTTTGTTGTTTGGTTTGGCTTTCAGGAAAATGATCTTAGGTACTAAACTACTATAAAACATCACCAATATGTCCTGTTAGATGTTCAGAATAACCTTTGGGAAGTAACTGCTCCAGTGTAATAAATAAAATAATAAGGGACTTTTCTAGACCGTACTTCAAGATATGACCATGGTGGGATCATGAAAATACCTCAGAAGTACCAAGGAAGGCACACAAAACAGAGTGTAGCACCATTTTCAAGTTGCCAAGATTGCAACTGTCAAGAGACAATAATCTGGAAGGGGGCTTGATTGCCATGATTAATGCGGTTTAAATATGTGGAATAGGCTTTGCAGAGTTCCTTAGTATGGGTAGGCAGACACAGCTATATAAACTATGAATGTGGTCTGATATTCAATGGTCCCATTGGCACTGTAGGATGAGGCTCGGACCCTCATGCGGTAGGTCTCTGCTTCTCGTAGTGGTCGTGTTGTATACACCACTCCTTTCAGGTTTTCATCCCTCAAGGCAAAAGGAACAGTCTGTTCCTCGTCTACCATGAGGAAAGTTGTCCTGGGATGCATCACTCCATCCTGCGTGTATGCAACCAGCCGGATTAAATCTTGATTGGTGGCTATTCCAAATGGGAGGGAGACGAGTTTGTATTCCAAGGCATATGGGCTCAAGGCACATTCCAAATCATTGGGTGGACAGTTCTTGAGGCAGAACCTAAGGACAACAAACAAATGAAATACACATAGTTATCTGGAAGCAGGAGGAGGCATGATACAGGTGATCATGATCCATGACAACTTTTAGGCACTACATGCAGGAGGCAGCCTGGCTGTAAAAGTGGTAAGACTCAGTCGTGTTCTGTGTCACTAACTCAAACCAGACACCAGATGACTAAGAGAAGATGCTGGTGTGAAGTCAAATATGTATCTTGCAGCTCCATTAAAAGCAGATGTGTCTGAGCCACTGAAGTAAGTATGAATGCCACAAGAGTATTTTCTTTAAAATGAAAAGTCAGTTTTGGAAATAAAAGCATCTGCATATATATTGGAAACAAGTACTTCTTAAAGAGGAATACAAGCTACTTTTTAATTATATAGTATCCTAATACTGTTTGAAAGGTGAAACAAAATATATTGATATTTTTTCTAAAAATAATAAAAGGTCAATTAGGATTTCTGGTGGGGAAGGGGTACTTCTTTTGTAATTGTCGTTCACATTATTGTAGATTAAAAAGCTTTATTTTCTTTTACCAGAGCGCACACTGACTGCTTTTTGAGTCATGATGACTTTTAAATTGTTTGCCAGAAACCGATGGTAATAAAGAGGGGAAAAAAATGCACAGAGGACCATTTTATGAAGACAGGATTCTTCAGTCATAGTATTTTTAGAGGTTTTGTTAAGTCTGTATTTTCAATTTTCTCCTTCCTATTCCATGTCCCATCAGACCAATTGCAAATAGGTTTTTGGTGGATTCTGGGCAGTCCACACTTGACTATGCTGCAGTAACTTGATAAGCATTACCAAGAGGAAAACAAAGTGAGTTCCAGCCAGTATTTTGTTTCAGAAACACCTTCCTATTAGCAGGGCTTATCCAAGAGGAATATTATCACTTGTTTTCAATCGACCTGTTAACTTGGTACCTGGATAGAGTGCAACATTTCTGGAAGGGGAGAGAGAAAACAGAATGGTAGTTTATTCAGAATGCAGAAAAGCCTGTTTCAGACAGAAGGAAATATAAGCAAGATGATGTATGAACGGGCAGACGACTGACTCATCCTCACTCATCTCCGTTCTCAAGGAGTGGTGAGTCAGTGAAGCAACAGAAAAGGTGCTTCATGGTGGGCTCTAAGTGTGCAGAGCCCTTACCACCCTGAGGCAACACAACGGAAATGAAAAACTTTAAAGAAAGGTAGGCTCTATCACTCCATCAAACACTTGCTGCTGAGGCAGAACCCACCATGTTACATGTTATATTCTGGGAAGACTGCTCCAGGCAACACTGGCAGCCAAGAGTGAGCTTGGGTGGCAGTGGCTGCTGCAAGATGAGCTCATTTCTTGCCCATTCATTGAAAAGAATACTTACTGTAACCCCACATCTTCCTGGAGTTAGTGACTTCCTGTGAGTTACACATGACAAAAGACAAAGTTTATGTTGGTCAAGGAGTAGGAGGAAGGATTTTCAAAAGCATGTCTGGGATGAGAAGGCAAGACATACCCTGAAACAGGATCCCTTTGGTAGTTGGGTGGACAGGGTGTATCGATGCACTGGTAGCTTCCTCTCATGTTGAAGCACATGCGATTGGGTCCACAGCGCACATTCTGCTCCAGACACTCATCGATATCTAGGGACAGCACAGGGAACATGCAGCATCAGCAATGAGGGTGAGAGAAGGCCATCAGAGCAGCCACTGTGGATGTGTGACTAGAATGTGGAGGGCTAGCCTTCCCCTCCCGTGAATGAACTTAGTCATACCTAAGCTTCTTTAACCACAAAATGGGGATCATGACACCTGGCGGGGTTATTTCCCAGATTGCCTTGAGCACATATTTCTTTATGTGAAAGGACATAAAAAATTGAGAGCTATAAAAGTAGATGGGGAGGTATTAAGAGCTCTCTGGTGTCTTTCATATTTGGGAAATACCTTGCATTTAAGTTTTATAAAGCAAGTAATATTTTAAATGCACTATGAACAAGCCAAAAATTTAAAGGACATTTGTGAATATTTTTTGCAAAGTGAAGAATCTCCTTAAAATGTGAGTGATCCTTGCCGAGTGTTTTGTTTTATAATGTCAAATTGTTGAGTGGAAAATAGGGTCTTAGATATGAAAGGAGTCAAGTTATAAATTCAGGAGAGATGGTACAGGCTAGTCAGATCTTGAGGAGAGAGACAAACAAAACAGGATCAAATGAGTGGCCCAGGCACCACAATGTAAGCTGATCAAATGGAGCAGTTCACCTTGATCTGGACTGTGTTGAGTCTATCCTCTCTCGTTATGGTAGTGGGATGCTCTCCTTAGGCTAATGGTATGGGGAAAATACGCAAATGAAATACTTTTTATTTTGTTGTTTTCTACACTAAGTAGAAACACACTTAAGTGCTTCCTGAAAATGAGTGTTTTTGAGCCACCACTTTTAATTTGGAGTTTATTTTTGAGCATCAGGGGATCCGTGATGTTTGCGTGCATGTGTGTGTGAGAGAGACAGAGACAGAGAACGTGAGATTGATTGATGGTTGGATTTTCTGGAAAGAGGGTCCATGGAGTTCAACACAATTTTTAAAGGAATTTTAAGATCCCAAATGTAAGAATGGTATTTTAGAGCAATGGTTTTCATACTGGGGCATCCTCATTCCCCTGGTGATACACGAATGTTTTCTAGCAGTATGAATGCAGGCGAATATTTCAGGGAATCAATTCCCATATTCTCATTTTCCATAATTCTCCTCTCTAAAGTCAATTTGCCTGAGAACATCTCATGACCTGGAGGTCTCTATTCCCTTCTCCCTGTTTCCAACCTTCTGATTTACAAAGACAGACTGCAACTAATCTCAGAGGATAAACAAGAGAGTAAGAATATTGGTAATAAAGACTGATGGTGGCTGGCAGGCCTTATTTTATCATGGCCACAAACCAATGGTCTTAGCTCTCTATTTTATTTTTTTTTTTTTGAGACGGACTCTCACTCTGTCGCCCAAGCTGGAGTGTAGTGGTGTAATCTCGGCTCATTGCAAGCTCCGCCTCCTGGGCTCAAGTGATTCTCCTGCCTCAGCTTCCAGAGTAGCTGGGACTACAGGCATGCGTCACCACGCCTGGCTAATTTTTGTATTTTTATTAGAGAGGAGGTTTCACCATGTTGGCCAGGCTGGTCTTGAACCCCTGACCTTTGGTGATCCGCCCACCTTGGCCTCCCATTAGCTCTCTATTTTAAATTAGATTTCAGAAGTGGGTTGGTTGTCATGGGGACACCTACTAACATTTTTGTTTGAACAGAAAAATCACCTTAGACTTTTTCTGACAGTAGATCTGATTAATTTGACAACGAATACAGACTTTCAAATTATATAGTGGCCATCCTCCATTAACCGAGGGAGTTAAATCTGCATCTCTGAAGTTTTGATGAAAATATATTTAAAGCTTGAGCACATTAACATAACAATCTGTATAACAACACCAGAATTCACATCCTTTGCAACCATTTAAACTTATAAGAAACTTTAGTGGTCAATTTTTAAAAGTATGAGTAAAGTATAAGGTTTTCAAAGTCTAAGTCAATTGGCTGCATATAGCATTGGTCCTGAGATACAAGAGGGTAAAATGACAATTAAATGGACTAAACTGGTTCTCCACAGGTGGGTCCTGACGGTCAAATGCACTTCTATCATGGAAGCTGTGCTAAGAACAATGTTACTACGATGTCATTGTACAGTAGTACATAATTTGGTAGTTGGATAGTGGTATTTATATTGGTATTTGATACAAAAATAAGCATTTTAGATTTGGCTCCAAATATTTTCTAAGGAAACCACAGACAATGTAATTATTTATTTAAAACAATAACAGTCTCCACAAAGTAAAAAGATACTGGGTTAGAATGATACGGAGTAAATAACCTTTTAGTTAGTTATATGTGCTGACAATGATGTAATATGCTATTACTAGTATTACACTAGGATTAGCTTTCCTACAGGAATGGAACATAATGTGAAAAAACTTTTTATTTCAGTTAAGTCTTGCCTACTGCCTCTGTGAAAAAATTTCTATTTATGATTTTATCAGCCAGGAGGGCTTAATCTCCTTGACAAGATTGTCTCAGTGACGTGAAAAGCCGTCTAGAAAAATGTGAAATTCAATTAGCCTTATCTTCCTTCTCTCATTAAAAAATGTTCTCTTCATATTCATCATCCACATTTTTTCTCATTTTCATCATGAACTCTTGCAGAAACATGAAGCCAGTGGGCTGCAGGGGTCCATGATAATGGTGGTGTGGAGACTAGAAGCTGGATGCACATCAGTGTGCATACTAAGTTGTTATTTAGTAGTTACCTTATGATATATTTTCATTGGGTAAATATGAATCTATAAAGAAATATCAGAATCTAATATAGAAATATACACTTTCTATTAAAAAGCTTTCCTAAGTACTGAGGTGCTGGGCAGGTGGCCCTCTTCTGTCTCTGGTCTATTACCCTCTCCTCAGGGTGAAGCACTCTCTCTAGGAATCCACTCACTCTACTCATTTACTCTACTCACTATTCTTAAAAAAAAAAGAAGACAGAAAAAGAAATAGAAATTGTGTTGTCTTCTGTTCATGGATGATGTGATGTCTGGTTTCTATTAAATATAAGAATATTATGATTAAAATGAAAGTATTTTGTAACATAAATATTGCTACAAGAAAAGAATCCCAAAATGAGCTGAAAATTTTTATATTAACAGTTTTAGAACATATGAATGTATTTAACCAAGTGCTTCTGAATACTAAAAATTCAGGATAAACATACTTGAAACATCTGTCTTACAGAAAATATAAGTAATTTAGATTCTTGATAAACATTATGCATTGCATTTTTAAAACACAGATGAATAAGAGCACTCATTTTAAATGCAGTGCTCATATAATGTTTCCAAATTTTTAGAAGTAGATTAGTGGTGCATAAAATTAGCATAAGGGTCCTTTAGTTTCTCCTCTCTGCATCTTAGGCAATTCTTGATTGGTAATGCTTTTTGTTTATTTTGCAGTCTAGTGACTTTCACTTTTGACTAGAGTTTCTGTCCTTGTTCAATGTCAAATTCACTTTAATTTCCCTTTTATTATTGACGTTTGTATCAGTAATTTCTAAATCTTTCAAAAAATCATATGCAAATAAAAAGCAGTCTTTGGTTCCTTATAAATGCCTCAAACACTTTCTAAAACTATAAAAAGAATGCAAGTTATTCTTCAGGGCAAAGAAAAAAAAGGCATAATTGTTTTCTCTCAAGTCTTTTTAAAACCACAAAAATATGTAACCCATTTAAATTGCAGACATTTCAAGTGACACCTGTTTCTGATTTGTCCATGTCATTTTCCACTCTCTGTAGCACAACTGAAAGCTGAAGAACGTTTTGAACTAAATGAGTGACAAAGGCAATTAAAAAAATAAACCGGCACAATTTAGAAAGGGCGAAAAATTCTCTAATGTGAATAAAATATAACCCTTTAAAATCTGGCTAAGGGGTTGTGCGTTTTGAGTGGTTATTCCAAATGCTTTGGTATCTGCCCTGTTGCCTTCTTTGGTACCTGGAGGGGGTGTGGTTTTAGTGTGGGCATCGCCACTCCTTCAGGAAGACTCTTGGGTTGAAGAACTGGGGAAAAGTGGTAATATCCGGACAAAGTGCTCTCACCCCATCCTGCTGCCTCAGTGCAATGCTCCTGGTGCTCACAGCATCCCAGGAGACAAAGGACTATTCTAGACATACAGATCTGAGGTCAAGTCCTACCTCTGCTCTTCATTATTCTAGGACATTAAGGCTCACATACTCACTCTGAGAATTAGTTTTAGAATGGGTACAAATTATCTAATGGGTGCAAATTGTTGCCTTTGACATATTTTTACTGCTGATTAAAGTGAAATAACAGTTGCTTTGGAAAAAGATAACAGTATGATTAAATAAATTATTCCAGTACTTTAAATCTGAGTAAAATTCTCTGCATGGGGTAGGTTCTTAAGAAATGTTTGGCGACTGATGGCCCAAAGTGAAAGTTATTACTCAACTTCATGTTTCATCTCCGGCCCACATGACCCAGTGGGGGCCCTCAGGGAGTGTGAATGAGTGAATGGGTGGGGTGGGTTGGTGTGGGATGAGGTGGCAGTGCTCATGGTAACTAGGGTGAAGCCATTGTCCATCCTGGTTTTGCCTCCTGGAACCCATTTTCCATAAGCTGCATTGCAGCAAGTCTTTTGTGAATCCCATAAAGATAAAAAAATTCAATCTAAATTTGATTGCTGCTGATAAAGCACTCTTTTGGAGCTTTTATTTGCTATACTTTACAAAAGGATATAATTTTCCATGACACAAATTAATACAATTCAAAAGCTTATTAAGACCCACATAATACTCCTAGATTTTGTCCACAAAATTAAAGGTTTCTTAGATGATTTTTAGGAGCTATACAAGTTCTTATTTCTCCTTAATATAAGTACACGTTGCAATATAATCAACCTTACCAAATTACAATGCTCCTTTCACATTTTTGTGTAAAAAGGGAACTACTGAGACTGATGTTTTATTCTTTGTCATTGCTATATCTTGCCCAAAACTCTGTTATAGAACCAATGAGCTATACTTTGTTTTATTTACATGTCTGTCTCCACTAGACTGTAAACTCTTAAAGGGGAAGACTCTATCTTATTTATCTGTTTAAATCCTGCAATGCTAGCACATAATTGTTCCACATCAATGTAGACTCAACGAATGAATGAATCATTTAATTGACTACAAAACTGATCACTTTAAAAATAAGTTTAATAAGAGGGACAACATATAAAATAATATCTAACACTGAAGTAAATTTACTGAGTAACCTTCTCATTTTTCACTTCCATTTTGGTGGAATTGTAAAAAAGTTTGAAGAGATCTATCCCCATTAAGTGTTAAAAATATATAATATGAACTGGCTTAGGCATTCTTGCTCCTTCTAGTAAGACCATACCAAAAATGTTTCTCAACTATTTTCTTTGCTTGCTTCCTCTCCCATTGCTTCTCCAGCTTGCAAAAGCAATGTCTGAACATAATTCTGACTCATGGGAATGGGAAAGAAGGGGAAGCCACTAGGAGAATGATTATTCAAAAAAAAAACTTCTCACACTCTCTGTTGGTTTTTAGTCAAGTTTGTAACAATAAACATCCCAATGTTTTCTCACCTTGGCATGTCTTTCCATTGTGTGTGAGTTGATAGCCAGGTGGGCAGATGCATTGATAACTTCCAAAGGTATTCTTACACTCATGCTGGCAGGCATCTGTATTTTCACATTCATCAATATCTGTTCAGGAAGAAGACAGAGTTATCACCACACAAAAAAGCAGACACTGTGACAGAGCCAACTCTCATCAAGTTGTTGATATACATTAGAAAAACTTCTTGGTGATTTTATACTCATGTTAAAAAATGCTCAGAGCTATTTTCTACCAAGATATTTTTTATGTTATAAAAATATTGAATATAGTACTATATACACAGTACTATATTACAAAATATGGACATTTCTTTGTGTAAGCACATATATGCTGAAGTCCCAAACTAGTCAATTTTTATATTACTTAAGTAAGAGTGACATGACAGAGGAAACAAATGTAGACAGGATCCTAAACCACCAAAATATGAAACTCTTTAAGGAACAGTAGAAATTACCTAAAATATAATGTTCCTATTGAGATTAATTGCAAAAAGGAGTATTTGTTTTTATTGTATTTGAACTTTGGCTCTCTTTCTCTCTCCCTGCATCCCCACCCATGCATAGCTTTCCCATACACAGATATCACATGGAAATGTTTTTTATTTTTGTGACAAAAATACTCTTTTTTAATACAATTCAAATGTACTAATGACAAGTACATATATATATATAGTTGTGTTACTTTTGGCAGGCCATTTAAGTTCTCAAGATCTCATTTATTCTTCTGTTAAAAGGGACACTTGAGACCATCTGCCCTACTTCACAGTTTTGTTGAAAGGTTCATATACAGTAATATCTGGGAAAGTAGTCTATAAAGGGCTGCTATTATTAAAGCCATGAAAACGGCAAAAAAGCAGGGTGAGAATAGATGATAATTCAAAATTAACTGATATTTGCTTTAAGGATAAAGTATGTGATTTGGGAGGCTGAAGATTTCTTGTCCCAGTGGTGTTTTGCTTTAACTAAAATTAAAATTTGCTCATAGTCTCTGAGCATACACCAACCAGTGGAAGACTAGTTAACCAAAGTGTTGATCCTATGACTTGTGTGAGTTTTTACTTCTTTCTTTTAAAATCAGCTTTAACCTAAAATAACAGAAATGTAAATTATGTTGAACTCCAAGTTGTTAACACAGAGCTTTCCCAAGCATGAATTTTACACTACCCCCAAGTGTGATTTCTGCATTCAGAAGCAATGCAATGGTCATTTTTCCTGTTATGCTTTAGAATCAATTTCTTCAAAAACTAAACTCTAGCCCAAGTCTAACAAGATTTCATAGTGTTAATTTGAATCTTTCATAACTTGTCTGTCCCAGATAGTTCATTAAAAGCATTTGGTGCTTATTGCAATTTGGTCTTGTTGTGTAATTCCAAAGCTGTCTGCAGTCTTACTGTATATTTCTTCATTAGTCCCAATACTATAAAATACTGTATTTTAAGAAATGTTTAAGCCTATGAATTGCCCCCAAAGAAACTTAAATATCCAGTAATGGACTAGCTATAAATTTTTACTTTAGATTCTCCAAGATCGACCCTTACTATGAAATAGTGGCTGCCTCAAATAGCAGATGACTGTCTGAGAAAGACGATTGTGATAACATAACATTGGTTTAACATAAACAGAAGACAGAAAACATAAGACTCTACTATGATGAAACTGCAGCCATAGATAGTGATGAAGAAGTAGAGAAATGGGTTATTAATCAGGAAACTTTCTTAAAATAACTTGGACCTTCTGATAATTTGGAAGAAACCAGCTAATGGTGTATAGTGTGGAGGGTGTGGTTTAATTCATTTTTCATAACACAGATTTTTGGGCAGGAAAGTGAAGGTAGAACAAAAGAAAGTGCTTGTCTAAAATGAAGGTTGAGAATGGGATGGTAACCTATTACCTAGGCTGTGAAAACCCTCTAGTGGGGATGACTATTTGGAAGAAACTTTGAAAGACAAAATGTCAGATGTTAATTCTGTCAATAAAAGAATAGTGAACAATTTTAATGAAGAGTCAGATCAAAACTGTGGGCATAAAATTTACCAAAACTCAGAACAGTTTGTAGCAGATTGACAGTGTTGTTTAATATACTAGCAAGAACACTGGAGTCCACATATTTAGCAATTAAACAGTATTTGACCACATGGGACAAAATGTAGAGAATTGTTAATGCATTAATGTTTGGTGGTAGGAGAAACGAGCACTGTCAACAATTCTGGTAAGCTAATCACAAGGGAGAAGTTTCCATATCCCTTATATTAAGCTGCAGGTACATCAGGGTAAAAAAGACAGAAAAGTGCTGGAAAAAAATATGAACCTAAAAAGCAAAAGGTAAAGTCTGAGTGTCTAGAGGGACTGAGGGTCCAACTGAGTAGAGATGATATGGGAAGATGAATCCACCTAAGGTTGACCAAGAAGTCCATCTGAGAAGATAATAATGCAGTAACAGGGCTTGGGCAAGGGTAGAAAAAGAAACAAAAAAAAATTGAAGATACAAAGGGAAGAAATGTTTAAAAAATGTTTGTTTAGCAAAAAGCATAGTTAGGAGAGAGTAAGCAAAGTGTAGAACGCTTTCCAGAAATGTAAGACAATGAGGCTGGCATAGTGGTCTTTGAATTTAAGTAGAATTTGTTTCTTCCCTCCCTCTTTACTTCCCTCCTATGTTCTTTCTTTGCTTATTTTTTCCAGCTAACAAATAGTAAAACTAATTCCTGCTTGCTAATTCCCCTTGAGTAGGTCAATGACATGCTAATCATAGATATTCACAGAAAATTGAGTTAAATGAGTGACAGATGGTAATGTTTGCAACTTGACTGAAAACAAGGTCTCAATTCTTAAGTTGGAAATTATACTTCACTTTTGCAAACAAATGAAATTATAGACTTGTGAATTTAGATAAAGATACTGCAAGCACATATTTCAGAGTGATAGAAACAACTTAATTTTGTTCCAACTCATATTATCTTTCCAGTGACATACAAACATACACAATAATCAAACAGCAATTCCACGGGGACTGTGGAGCAACAGTCAATGGGATGTTGGTTGTCATACAGAACAAGCAGTCGACTGAGAAGCTGACACTTACACTTTTAAACCACTGCTTTTCCATCAATCCGATGTGGCCATAATCTGATGGCATTACATTATGTGGCAATATTTACATCCTCTTTTAAATAAACTATATTCTGGATGCCACTGAAATTTATTTCTATGTAGCATTAAGTTTAGTAACACCTTCAGGGTGACCAAAAAGAGAAACTTACTATAACACAATAAATTATTAGAATGCTCACATGTAAATCCATAATTCACTTGACTCAAGTCTGTAATAGTTTTAGGTGCCAAAATAAATGTCTTGAAATTTTGAGTCATTCTGAACTTGAGATCAGATGTAGTTCACTGCACTCAAACAATCACAGGTGCTGTCCACATACTTTGACTCTGATCAGGAAGAGAGCCCACAGAAAGGAAATGTAATACAGCTGACATTTACCTACACATGTGTCATGGCTTGCCTCAGAGCCTTCAGGGCAAGTTTTCCTAATAGTCCTTCTAGTCCTGGAGAGAGATGTTCTGCTGTTTCTATACTCTGAGTAGGAGCTGTAGAGATGTGAGTACTGTCTGTAATGCTGTTGAGGTTGATAGTTGTTTCTCACAGGGGAGAACCGTGCAAGGTTATAGCTACTGTATTGAGTGCCATAATTTGGCAGCCTCTCCAGTCCAGCGCAAGATTTCCCGTCCCCTAATAAATGTTGTCCTGGCGGACAGATACACTTGAAGCTGCCGGGGGTGTTGGAGCACTGATGTGCACAAGGTTTAGGCACTTGTTCACATTCATTAATGTCTGCTCATGTGCCATGACATAAAAAAGAGAAAAAAAAAAAAAGACACATACATACACACACAAAACACAGGAATAAAGAATGAGTCTGTGAAACAAACTGAAGACATTGTTACCCTCCAAAGCCAGGCATACAGTAATTTCTCCTCAACTGTTGTGAACTTTTGAGAAAGATTTAATCATTCAGTTATGAACATAGGACAGATTCTGCAAATCTCCCCGTAAGTACTACATTATATGCACACATTTTATTTGAACATTCACATTGAAGCAAGTGGCTCAGAAAACAAGACACACTAGTTCTGTGAATTCATACTCCTTTGACTCACTTATGATGGCCTTAAGATCTAGGGAGCTCTGTTTTCAGCCTTGTCTCCTTGATCAGTTTAAGCTAATTTGGTATACGTTTTTACATGTAATTCTAAGAGTAGCATTAAGATTTTAAATCTTAGAAATACTACACTAAGCTTTCTTAGTTCAAATAGGCAGAGACATCTTAAATTGTTAAAATTTGTGTATCTTCCTCTGGAAAAAAAAAGATACAAGAGAATGTAGAATCACAAATGAATATAATTTTCATCAAACTTCACTTATAAAAATGTCTCAAGATAGTACCTCTTAATACAATCATACGTGTACATTTGGGAAATTTCTCTTTTCTCTTTTGACAAATATTTCAGATGAAATTCAGATTTTTCTACTGGTTGACAATGTTGGAAGCTTTCTAATATGTCCACATATAATTTTTAAAAAAGTAACTACTTTTATGTTTATTTTTAAATTTTTATTTAAATGACTTGGTCTTTCTGCAAGCGTCTTTGCCCTCCTAATTCTCCATATAGCAGCCAGAGTGATCTTTTCCAAATGTAAACCGTATCATATTGCTTGTCTGCCCAAGACCTTTCATGTTTTACCATCACATTCTTTATTATGGGCTCTTTATCCTCCTTACCCTCTGCCTACCTTTGCTCCAGCAGCCTGACCCCTTGGTTCTTCCTTGATTACGGTCAGTGCATTCTTTTCTGAATGACATTGCCATGGCTTCTCCTCAGCCCGAAATACACTCGCCCAGACCTTCCCATCGTGGCTGCTCTTTCCCTTTTTTTTTTTTTTTTTTTTTTTTTGAGATGGAGTTGTTCTGTTGCCCAGGCTGGAGTGCAGTGGCATGATCTTGGCCCACTGCAACCCCTGCCTCCTGGGTTCAAGGGATTCTCCTGTCTCAGCCTCCTGAGTAGCTGGGACTACAGGCGTGTGCCACCACGCCCAGCTAATCTTTTTTGTATTTTTAACAGAGACAGGGTTTCACTGTGTTAGCCAGGATGGTCTCGATCTCCTGACCTCGTGATCCGCCCACCTCGACCTCCCAAAGTGCTGGGATTACAGGCGTGAGCCACCACACCTGGCCTGCTCTTTCCTTTTGTCCAGTCTCTCAGAGAGGCTACCTGGATCACAGTGCTACCACCCCAGTCTGGGTCTCTCTTTCTCCTGTTTTATGTTTCCTTAAAGTGCTTATCACTATCTGAAATTGTATATTTGTTTTGTGATTCTTCTTTCTCTCCCTGGAAGGTAAACTCCACGAGGACAGAGACCTGGTCTGCCCTGTTTAGCGATGTATTCCCACAACCTAGAACATCATCCAACACAAAGTAGGTGCTCAGTAAACATTTGTTGAATTAATGAAGGAATGGGCTTGATATCATGTGCCAAATCAAGCTGTGAACAGTAGAAACAAAAAAGATCATATGGGTATATGTAGTCTTAAATACGTGAAAACCAGAGTTCAAAAGCTAATGTAGATCTTAATTCTAGCAGTAGAGGCAGAAATGAAATCACATCTCTAGTTTGTATTTAGTTATAATATTGGTAACTAGTGTCTCTAATCTTCCATACCATTATAAGTTTTAGAGGTAGGAATACTGGCAAAATTACAGACTTTAAAATTTTATTTTCTGAATTAATAATTTTGAATTAATGAACAAGCCAAGCACATTTTCCCCCAAAAGATTAAAATCAAGGAAACAAGGACATAGAATCAATTCTTACTAAGATATAAACTCACCAAACACATAAAATTTTAAAAAGTTATTTTCTTTCTATTGTTAGGTCAACACATGGAATCTGTACTTGCAATTCTTCCTATAAATTGGAAAAGGGAATGAAAACCAAATTCTTTAATTCATTACCACAGTGGCATGAAAGAAAACAACATAGGAAGGTAGAATAAAATAGTAAATTTTGCTTTAAAAACTATTTTAGTAGGTAAAAATTAATATTTTAACTCCTTTTTTTGAGACAGTTTCTTTAACTCTTTTCTTTTTTTTTTTTCATTTTCCTCTTCAATTTATTGCATCCACTTTGTACATGAGGAAACTGAGGCTCAGAGAGGGAAAGGGACTTATGACCCTTCAACTGGTGGAACCAGGACTCCTGGTCTTTGGATGACAAGTTTCAAATCCTTTCCAAATTCCATGAACTCACCCATTGCCCCTCTTTGGAATATCTTGCATACCTTATCTGTGTTAGCTTTTGCCCCTTGTCTCTGCACCCTGATTAATAATGGGTTTTTTTTTTTTTTTGAGACATAGTTTCACTCTTATTGCCCAGGCTGGAGTGCAGTGATGCAATCTTGGCTCATTGCAACCTCCACATCAAGAGATTGTCTTGTCTCAGCCTGCTGAGTAGGTGGGATTACAGGTGTGAACTACTGTGCCCAGCCATTTTAACTCTTTTTTTGAGGCAGTGGTTCTGCATTCTTCCTTGGGTTCTGCATTCTTTCTTGTTTTATTCCCTAGCACAATGTCTGAGATCCAACTGGTGGCCAAATTAGTGAATAAATACACCTATTTCATTCTGACAAGTCACTGTTATGGCTGATCAAGATGTTAAACTATATATAAATGATAATATCTAAATAGAAAACTAAAATGATGCTCTGTATTCCTGTTATTAAAAAGCATTTTCTTTTAAAAGAGTTTCTAGTAATGGTATTAGTTTGAACATTTGCTACATACAAAATACTATGCTAGGGATTGCATAAAGACAGAGCTAAGTCTTTTTGGGAGAATTTGCTATAAATAATCATTAAGTAGACAAGAAGGCAACCAATTTGAAAAGCATAGCATGAAACCCAGAAGCTAGTATTTAAAAGCCCACACCATTATTTTAGTGCAATTGAATATTCTAAGGAAGACTACAATTTGATAGATCAGTTTCTTGATTATAAATGCATTAATTTTTACCAAAAGTATGTGGTTATCTTACAGATATTTTCTATTTGCCATCATATCAAATATAACTAAGATGAAAACAGTAACTGGGGAGAAATGAGATATTTTTAGCAAAGGGAACAGCACACAGTAAGCATTAAACATATGATCAAGTAATTATCCATTCATTTAAATTTTGTGTCCCTATTTTAATACCTCACACCGAAACTTTTATACTACATACAAATATACTTCATGCTCAAATAAAATGTATCCATGCAAACATTTATGTCATGTGTGTAGAGATATAATCAATGAGATAATCTTTATAATTAAGTTGTGATGGCAATTATATCAGAACCTCACTTTGATATGTGTGGTGTATAGCAAGCACAGAGTGATTATTATCACTTGAAATGTCAGTGTAAATTGAGCTCAATATGAAGTCTCTGAAGAAGTATCCAATTGTGTTGAATGACATAAATCAATTCACATACCTTATTATCGTAACAAGAGACCATTTGAAGATAGAGAAAGTGGCCCTAAGCGAGTTGGCAAGGCTAGGTAACCACATCAGTAGCTTTATTGCTCAGCAAGTTCCTATTAACTTACCCATGCAGGGTCTTCCAACTCCTTGAGACCGATAACCTCTTGGGCATACACAACGATAGCTGCCTCTTGTATTCTCACATATCTGGTTATATCTGCACTGATGGGTCCCATCTTTACATTCATCAATATCTACAGACATGGAGGCAATAAGAAGTAACATTTCCTCTTTCAAACCCAAAAGTCATTGTATTTAAAGTCAGCATTCAGTAGAATTGCCAAAGGTTGCATCTCTCACCAAGTGGTTGAGATCATACCAGCTTACAACTTGGAATCAGAAAACCTGGGTTCAAGTCCCAGCTCTGCCACTTATTAACTGGCTGCTTTTCCTCCTCCTGTTCCCTATTATGGAGAGAGTTTTATTCTCAGATTTCTTTTTTTCTCCTTTTCTATATCCCTTCCTCCTTTTGCCATCTTATTTATACAAGTGATAAGAGTTTAGGCAGATTGAGAGCAATAATGCTACATTGCTTCTGATCTACAGTCCCATGTTTCTAGCTGCTAGCTGGACATCCCCATCTCTCTTTGTTTTACCACTACTTCAAACCCAGCACATGCTTAGTGCCTTAACCTTACTTCCCTATTTGTGATAACAGCAGGCTTGTGTTTCAAGTCCATCAAGTTTTAAATGATAAATTATGTTCTATATTCCTGCTACTGAAAAGCATTTCTTTTGAAAGAGTTTCTAGTAATAGTATTAGTTTGAACATTTGCTATCTACAAAGTACTATGGTCAGTCATCTTTAACTTATTCTCTCAGTTGCCAAGATGGGGTAGTTCTATTTCCTTCAATCAAAACCATGTATCTCCACATTTCCATTCCTACTTAGCTAGATTTTTGCTGTAGCTTCTTAAAAAGTTTCTGATCTTTCAACTCGTCTCATGTCTAGTTAAGCTTATACATAATTAGGGCCAATATTCTGAAAAATATTTACAGTTGCATGTAACTGTACATGATGCTCTGAGTTGGCTGCTACTTTTTTTTTTTTTTTTTGAGATGGAGTCTCGCTCTGTCACCCAGGCTGGAGTGCAGTGGCATGATCTTAGCTTACTGCAACCTCTGCCTGCTGGGTTCAAACGATCCTCCCGTCTCAGCCCTCAGAGTAGCTGGGACTATAGGCATGAGCCACCATGCCCAGCAAATTTTTGTATTTTTAGTAGAGACGAGGTTCCCCCATGCTGGCCAGGCTGGTCTCAAACTCCTGACCGAGTTGGTTGCTACTCTTAAATGATAAGGAAAGTATTGACCTATATCTATAGTGTGAGAGCTGAAACAAGTCTTCAAACATATTTCAAAATCTGATACTTCAACTCCCATCACCAGTTGTTGTTTTTTTTAAATTATACTAAACCACCATGAACTTAACAACCATCAACAAATCACCAATATTCCTTCATCTATATCTATTCCCCACAATCCTATCATATTGTTTTGAAACAAATCCAAGATATGATAATTTTATTAATATTTTAGAATTGATTTTTTTAAAGAAAAACTGTGCTATTTTTACAATGAGAAACTTAAACTCAAATTTCTGTATAATCATAAGACTTGTCCAAAGTTAGATAGCTGTCAAGAAGGAACAATGAATTTTAACACTTTATCCCTAAGTTCAGCTCTTTCTCCCTTATACAAGTCTTTCTTGCTTTCCTTTTTCTGTCATCTCCATCTAGTAACATCCCAACCTATATTTAAATGTGATCATTTCCACGACCTCCTTCATAGTGACTCCTACTGGATACAGTCACTCTCTTGGGTATTCTTGTAGAATTTTATTTATTCCTCTTTATGGTGTTTCATTCACCTCATATTATAGGTTTTTGCTTTTTTGGGGGGAGGGGGTATAGTGGAGTAGGCCAATTTAACCTATAAATTCTTTCTTTCTCCTGTGTTTTTTAGCAGGAATGAGAATGGGAATGGTATCTCTCTTTTATTTTTGTAAATCATGCAGTCGCTGGCTCTGCTAACCAGGCTGGTATAGTCTAGACATAGACAGAACAAATGTAGAGAGAACTATAATGTACCTTTGTGTCTGGTCCTTGATATAGAATAGATAGGCAAAGCATAAATTTTGGGCAAATTATTTATTTTATTTGTCTGGTCATGGATTTGATATTTAAAGAATATACAGCTCCAAAATAATTATATTTTGAATTTTAATCTCTACAGACATAATTTTTCTTTCCCCCAAGAAATTCTTAACATATATGCTAAATTTCATATTAGAAATTATGTGAGATAATATTAATGCTCATGGGATATTAAACTGTGTAAACCAAATGTTTAATTGATGGGAGCTCAATATGGTCATAAGTTTTCATAGTGAGCTTCCATTTCCGGGTACAGCCATGAACCTGGGACCTGGAGCTCAATTATCCTAGAAGTTGGGAGTACTTATGGAAAAAGAAAGATTTCCTTGTTAGCTTAAATTTACTTTAATCACTAGTTTTAAAATGAATGCCTTACTTGACTTGTTGATGGTAAACTGATCTCAGTCATGGAAACAGCCAGACACTCACCAATACAGGTTCCATTTTCTGCCTTGGTCATTCCATTTGGACAAAGATCAATGCACTTATAGCCACCACGGGTGTTCTTACAGTGCTGATCTGGTCTGCATACATTCTGTCTACACTCGTTCACGTCTTGATAAAAGAACAAAGGTAATGTAGATTAAGAAAGTTATTTATTCAACTTTTCCAGAGAAATCATACTTTTGGATTTTAGGGATATTATTTATATATATTCATTGCATAATCATTGTGTAAGGTTAAAGTGCTTAAATTCAACAATGTATGTAACACACTTTAAAATATAATAAAAATCAAAAACAAAAACAAAATATTGTTTTACAGAGCAGGTAGCCATACCATTTTCTCCTCTTAGAAAAATAAAATTTATATACACTATATTAACTTCATTTGTATACATATATATGTACATACATATGTTTATATGTATAGATATACTTTTGCAAAAAAATTACAGGAAATGTTATGAAGAATGGGTACGTAATTAGAAAAAGAAACTCATAAAACATAGCATTTTTTGTCATTTTGGTTTTGCATGGATTGCATACATGCTGCATGCTTGATGTCCTATATAGGAACCAGTACCAAGACACAGTGTATGCATTTACATCAGACATCATTAAGAAGTTATAGAGGTGTCATTCCTTTAAATTCAAAGCCCTTTTCTTACCCATGCATTTTCTGCCTTTGAGCTGATACCCAGGTTCACATCCACAGTGGAAACTTCCTATGGCATTGAAACAGCGCTGGTGACAGGGGCTGGATTCTTGACATTCATTAATATCTGTTAAATGAAACAAAACTTTCATTATATGCTATTAGGAAACCTGAGTTAATTTATCCCAAAAGTTTAACATTTTAATGATCTTGATCATTACCATGTTTAAGATCTTCTCTAAAACCTATTCAATATATTTGCACTCATGTGATCTGCCAAATACTTGATAGAATTAATTGCTGGAGAGGGTAATTCTCTTCAATACTCTTAAAAGTAGACAACTGCTAATGATACATAACTATGTCAATGAAACACTCTTCTGCTTTAAGAATTTTGCCATATGGCTCTCACTCCTGTTTCTCGGAAGTTCCAGTCCTGGAATGTTACTGACAGACTGGGATGTTGAAGACAGAGGAAAAAACTCCAACAACACTAAGGTCTTTTGCAATTGTCCTTTCTTCCTCTTTCTTGCTGCTATGAGCTTGGAGCAGGTCTTTATCACCCTGTGCCTGACTGCATCAGCATCAGCATTTCTCTACATTTGCAGTCACTGCCACATTGTACTTCCCAAACACCATCTGTGTCATAGTGTAACAAAAACAGCATGCAGACATGAACTCCTCAAACTCTTGGGGACTTGCCTGTGGTTTTTATCTTCTTTCCTTTCCTCCAGTCCCAGAGGAAGAAAGCCCTCTTCTCTCACTAAAGTACCTCCATTTGAGCTCTGCAGCCCAACTTACCCTTCCTCACCAAGATGAGGACTGTGGTCCATCATTCATTCCCTCCTCCTATGCATTTTAAAAGTCCTTCCAGTCTATCACTGATGGGCATTTGGGTTGGTTCTGTGTCTTTACTATTGTGAATAGTGCTTCAATAAACATACGTGTGCACGTGTCTTTATAGCAGAATGATTTATAATCCTTTGAGTATATACCCAGTAATGGGATTGGTGTGTCAAATGGTATTTCTGGTTCTGGATCCTTGAGGAATCGCCTCACTGTCTTCCACAATGATTGAACTAATTTACACTCCCACCAACAGTGTAAAAGCATTCCTATTTCTCCACCTCCTCTCCAGCATCTGTTGTTTCCTGACTTTTTAATGATTGCCATTCTAAATTGCGTAAGATGGTATCTCATTGCAGTTTTGATTTGCATTTCTCTAATGACCAGTGATGATGAGCTTTTTTCATGTTTGTTGGCTGCATAAATGTATTCTTTTGAGAGGTGTCTGTTCATATCCTTTGCCCACTTTTTGATGGAGTTGCTTTTTCTTGTAAATTTAATCCTTGTAGATTTTGGATATTAGCCCTTTGTCAGATGGATAGACTGCAAAAATTTTCTCCAATTTTGTAGGTTGCCTGTTCACTCTGATAGTTTCTTTTGCTGTGCAGAAGCTCTTCAGTTTAATTAGATCCCATTTGTCAATTTTGACTTTTGTTGCCATTGCTTTTGGTGTTTTAGTCATGAAGCCTTTGCCTATGCCTCTGTCCTGAATGGTATTGCCTAGGTTTTCTTCTAGGGTTTTTATGGTTTTAGGTCTTATGTTTAAGTCTTTAACCCATCATGAGTTAATTTTTGTATAAGGTATAAGGAAGGTGCCCAGTTTTAGTTTTCTGCATATGGCTAGCCAGTTTTCCCCCATTTATTAAATAGGGAATCCTTTCCCCATTGCTTGTGTCAGGTTTGTCAAAGATGTGTGGTGTTATTTCTGAGGCCTCTGTTCTGTTCCATTTGTCTATATATCTGTTTTGGAACCAGTACCATGCTGTTTTGGTTACCATAGCCTTGTAGTATAGTTTGAAGTCAGCTGGAGGCGTGATGCCTCCAGCTTTGCTCTTTTTGCTTAAGATTGTCTTGGCTATATGGGCTCTTTTTTGGTTCCACATAAAATTTAAAGTAGTTTTTTACTAATTCTGTGAAGAAAGTCAATGGTTGCTTGATGGGGATAGCACTGAATCTATAAATTACTTTGGGCAGTAGGGCCATTCTCACAGTATTGATTCTTCCTATCCATGAGCATGGAACATTTGTGTCCTCTCTTATTTCCTTGAGCAGTGGTTTGTAGTTCTCCTTGAAGAGGTCCTTCAGATAAAATGTGGCACATATACATCATGGAATACTATGCAGCCATAAAAAGGATAAGTTCTTGTCCTTCGCAGGGCCATGGATGAAGCTGGAAACCATAATTCTTGGCAAACTAACACAGGAACAGAAAACCAAACACCGCATGTTCTCACTCCTAAGTGGGAGCTGAACAATGAACACATGGACACAGGGAGGGGAATATCACGCACCAGGGCCTGTCGAGGGGTGGGGGGGGTTAGGAGAGGGATAGCATTACGAGAAATACCTAATGTAGGTGACAGGTTGATGGGTGCAGCAAACCACCATGGCACGTGTATTGCTATGTAACAAACCTGCACGTTCTGCACTTGTATCCCAGGACTTAAGTATAATAATTAAAAAAAAAGTCCTTCCTTCTTATAGTCTTCTTTCCAATAAACCTACAGATATAATCAAAATTTTCCTCTCATAACAAAATCCCTCTCTCAGGTCCATACTCACCTCAAGCTCCTGCCACTTCTCTATTGCTATATTCCAAACCCTTCAAAAGAAAAATCACTATAGTTGGGCTCCTCACTTCCTCACCTTACATTCCAGATTGCCAATGTCTCTTATTTTATACTTGTTTTCTCTTTGACATCTTTTAATTTAACCTCTCAAAATCTACAATGTGTTAACTTACATAAACACAGATGTGATCATATACTTTTTTTTTTTTGAGACAGAGTCTCCGTCACCCAGGCTGGAGTGCAATGGCATGATCTCTGCTCACTGCAACTTCAGCCTCCCGGGTTCAAGCGATTCTCCTGCCTCAGCTTCCCAAGTAGCTGGGATTACATTTGTGAGCCACTGCACCTGGCTGTGATCACAAACTTTTAAAAGATTTTTCTTAGTGCAGTTTTTTTTTCTTCCTCTTCCTCTTCCTCTTTTGGTTGGGCTCCCTTCTCCCTTTTTACCCTTCTTGCCCACCAAAGGCAAACAATATTAACTATCTAGTATGAATAATAACATATTTCTTCTGCAGTCACATAAATATCTCCACCTAAATATATAGATCCATTTCCTTTTTTCTTTGGTTATTTTTCCAGTTACATACTCTTTTCTGCAAAACTATACATACCTTCCTACATCTGGATTTTTCTCAGGGATGCACAATGGTTCATGGGTGTAGATGTACCATGCTTTATTTATTGATAGACATTCAGTTTTGGATCCACTGTCTTTTCCTCTATGAAAAATCCTGATAGCAGCTTTGTTTGTATTTGCCTAAACTTGGAGGCAACTAAGATGTCCTTCACTAGGTAGATAAACTGTTCTATCTAGATAATGGAATATTTATTATTGAGCAATTAGAAGAAATGAACTATCAAGCCATGAAAAGGGGTGGAGGAACCTTAAATGTTACTAAGTGAAAGAAGGCAATCTGAAAAGGCTGCACAATTGTATGATTCCAACTATATGACATTCTAGAAAAGGCAAAACCACAAAGACAGTAACAAGATTAGTGTTTGCCAGAGGTTGGAGGAAACAGAAATGATTTGGTGAAGAACAGAGAATGTTGAGGGCAATGAAACTATTCTGTACGACACTATCATGGTGGATATATGTTGTTATAAATTTTTGCAAACCCATAGAATGTGCAACACCAAGAGAAGCTTGATGTGGTGATGTAGGTTTATTGACTAACAAATGTACCGCCCTGGTGTGGGATATTGATAGTGAGGAAGGCTGTGTGTGTGGAAGGAAGGGGTTATATGGGAATCTATGTACTTTCTACTCAATTTTGCTGTGAACCTAAAACTGTTCTAAAAAAATAGCCTATTAAAAACATCATTCAACAAACATTCTGGCAGTCTTATGCAATGGAATTTTATGAAATAGATTTTATTGGACTGTTCAGTATGATCTCAATCAAATGGTAACAGGCAAATGGTCACTCAAAACCACTGTGCTATACATATTATAATAGCTGTGGAATATATCTGAATAAAAGCTTATGAAGAAGCTCAAATTATAAAACATATAAAATGAAGTTCAGGTTTAAGTCCTCTGGAGAGACAGGAGTCTCACTTGCTGGATATCTCCTCATTCTCTCCCTTTTATGTGATCCCTTCCTCTTGGAGTTTCTGAGACAGTTAACTTTCGAGGAGTCAAAAGGTGGGTCTAATTCTTACTGTCATGAACATAAAGAAAAGGCCTCCATTTTTATACCTTGACAACTCAGCCCATCGGAGGTTCTTCGAAAGCCACTTCCACAACGGACCACACAGCGATAGGATCCAATCGTATTGTCACAGTCCTGACCAGCATGGCAGGTGTGCCTACCCAAAGCACACTCATCAATATCTGCAACAGAGGGAATCATTCAACTGAGGTGAGCTGAAGAACACCCAGCCCAAGAACCTGCTGTGAAATAGGGATACAAAAAGCAATGAAGGACACTTGAAACTAGAAAAGAACAAGAAGGACTAAAGTTTTTGGTTGAGTCACTTCAGGTGGGTTAAATAGCTGACAAACTCACAGCAGCACGATGTGATTAATATCTTCATAGACTGACTGATTAATCAGACCACTTATAAATTAGGTGTCTTTTAAGAAGTTACTTCTCCTTTCTGAGATCTTGAGTGAGATGCTCCAGGCATTCCTGCCTTGAGAGTGCCCCACATGCACGCAGTGTTTGAACAGTGTTCCTGCTTTCTTACTTTCTCAGCCCGATGGAGACCTTCTCTGTTTCTTGCCAAGGTGTGGGCAGAAGTAGTAGGAAAGAAGATAATGTGTCTATCATACTTTTTCTAGGTCAAAGAAATCCTTGACCCATTGCTTAAATGTGTGTATTAGATTTGTGAATACCTTGACAAGTTCTTCCATCTGCAGCTATGGTGAGGCCTTTAGGGCAGGAGCAGTAGTAGGTCCCCATGGCATTGTGGCAGGTATGGGAGCAGGGATTCCCTGCTGCACATTCATCCTCATCTGAAAGAAGAAACAAAAAGGCCCAAATCAGTATGTAAAATCCTTACTTTCTGGGAGTTATTAAAACCAGTAAAAATAATTGCTTATAGAGGTCAAGAAGTTGAATCAAATATAATAGAAAATGCTTTAAGTGCCACAAAATGAATTCACTAAATAAAAATAATTTGAGGTATCTGAGTTATCCTTGATAGTGAATAGATGGTTAGATTATATCCTAAAACAACAATGATAATAGCTAAAATATATTTATCATCTACTGTGCTCTAAATGCCTTTTACCTGCTTCAACTCTTTCATCACAGAATTCCTAGGAGATAGGTATTTTTATTACTATCCTCATTTTGCAGGACAAAACTGAGGAAAAAAGAAGTTACATAAATTGCTTAAGGTCATACAAGTCATTACTGGCAGGGCTGTGATTTGAACCTGGGCAGTCAAAAGACCACCTCTTTATCACAAGACTATATTACATTGCCTGCCAATGAAAGAAAAGCACTGTGTATGTAAATGTAAGCTCCTCAAGCCATTTACTTAGCAGTTATCTGTACCTCTCTTGTGCTGGTACTTTGGTGGGATAAAATTGGTTTAATCATTAGTCATAAGTCCACAATCCTGCCTGTCCTCTGATTAATTCTACGGTTAGGTGACTTAATGTTGTGACTCTCTCACATCCATGGCAATCAAGCCACCAGATGAAGTATAGTGTTGTCTGTCTGCTCACTCCACATCTATACTTAGTCACTGTCTCTGATACAGTTGGCTGTGGCGGAATTCAGAGAACATGGGTTTTGCAATTAACTTAAATTCAAATGTAGCTCTGCCACTTGATGCTGAGTGGTTTTCTGTAGTTTGACTTTTATGCATCTCACTTTCCTTAGCTGTCAAATGGGATGTTTACAGAACTGTTGTGATGATTAAATACCTAGTGAAAGGGCAATAGATATCAATTAAATCCTATCCAATATTGACATTTTCATTAAAAGAAAACCCTTTATCTCTGTACTTACCAGCACAAAAAGGTCCAACTGAGTCTAAGGTAAACCCAGAGGGGCACTGATTACTGCGATCTCCTACCACAGAGAGGAAAGCAAAGTTAACTGGCTTATTAGAATAGTTGCCCCTGGCTTCTTTCCAGTACCATCTTCCCTGGGAAGATATGCCAAAGATGAAACACATGATGCACAAATGCAATAGGTGAAAATAAGCAGGCAAGGAAAACTTTTCCTGTTTCTAAACCAAGAAGTACATGAATCACAGTCCAGAGATTGTTGACAAGCTGCCACTGGAAACAAGTTTCGTGTGTCAGTTGTTTACATCAATAAAAAAAATTATTATGTGATAACTAAAAAGGGTCCAAGACAAATGTATATGCCAGGCACAACCACGGGCAAAGTCCTATTCTTCCAGCCATTACTACCCTGTTTTACTCTAGAATGAGAAATGCTGTTTTCAAGCAATTTAAAATAATTTGTGCCAGTGAAAAATAGAAACTCTGTGAAGAAGCTGCCTCCTTTTGTGGATCTCCTCCATTAGCACTATTGAGCATTTGGGTCAAAATCCCTCACGTGTGACCAAGTGTTTTCCTTTTCATCTAGTCAAAATAAGGGGAAACAGGCATATTGTGATAGAAAAGATTTAAGTTAGATGTCAGAAACAAAAAAGCTAACAAGAACAAGAACAAGAACAGGTTAGTTAAGAAACCTCTTTCCTGGAAGCATCCAAGTCTTCCTGCTCATGCAGGGGGAGTGGTACTAGGATAGATGGGACAGAAACATCTAGGGCATATTGCTAAGTGATCATTGCACAGTTGCTGTGTGTGTGTCACAATTTAGTTTCCACTTAGTCATTTGTTCATTCATTGTTTAATCCAACCAGTTATGTTGTGTGGGACACTGTGCTGGGGACATAATTGTGGAAAAAACCTGTCATGTAAACATAGTAAGTTATTATCTGATAGTAGTTTTAGGTTTTTTGTTATAAATAGGGGAGATACCTTCTATTAGGTGGAATTTGGGAAGTTTTTTGGAAGATACTTTCGTTGTCATAATAAGACTATTAAAATTCAGCGAGTGGGACAGGTCCCGTGGCAGGTTTTACAATATTGCAATGTGTGAGACAATCTTGCAAAGATGACGATTTGTCCCTTGCCTTGCAAGACTTTCATGAAAGTAAGAAATCTATAATTATCTAAGCTTTGAATGTGTCTGCCGTATATTAAGCATTTTTCACAATTTAAATATTTAGTGAATTTTCTAGGAATGAAATTTTCATATAAATTGATGGCTGATTGGACTGTTTCATTCAGAACATTACTAAGAGTTGCTTAATGTTCCCAAAATAATCATACTAGGATTCAGCATATGTTTGAGTATACAACTACTTCTTTCTGTCCAAAGATTTTCATATTAAAATATGTAATGTTATGAGTTATTTTCCTTTTATTGATTTTCATATTATAAACTGTTATTTTGAATTATGTTACAATTTTTATTTCAAGATAGTAAAAGGCAATAAAAAATATTTGTTTATAATAATGTATGATAATAGTAGAAACCTTGAAAGGTATAAAATTCTGGTAGTCTTGTCAAATGGAACAAACTACTGCTGAGATTTTGATGTTTTTCCTTCCAGTCAATTTTGTGAATGCATACTTAGAAATTAAATTTAGGATATACAGACTGATAATTGCCAAGCTTGACTAATTATAAAAATCATTTGAAAATCCTATTAAAAATATAGGTTCCCTTGGTCCCATTTCTACTAGAATTGCCAAGAAAAAGACCTGGGAATCTGTGTTTTTAATGGGTGTAAAGATTTTCTTATAATCACCCAGGGGTGTGCAACCCAGGTTTGGCTCATACAGTGCTTTTCAGTTATTATTGTCATGAACATTCCCCTTTGTTACTTGTTTACAGTGATGCTGTCAACACCTAGAACAATGTTTAGTACACAGTAGGCACTCAACAAATATTTGTTAAATGAATAAACGAGCTAAATATTTCCTATTTCGGTGATTGTTATTATTATATAGCTGTGCCATAACTTACTTACATATTTGTTTCCTACTTGGAGGATATTTAATATTTTTCTGTTATAAATAACACTGGATAAAACTTCCTAAGCATTCATCTTTGGCTATTTCTGTGATTTTCATAGGACAGACTCCCAAAATGAGATAATCGAAAAGATATGAACATTTGAAAGGCTATTAGAGACACACTGCCTTCCAGAAATGTTGAACCAATTTATCCTCCTGCCAGCAGTGTGTAAGGGTGTTCATTTCCCCATACCTCTGTAATACTAGGCAGTTATCACCCTTGTTGTAGTCAGAAAATAACTCATTAATTTGCATTTCCTTGCTTACTAATGAGGGTAAACCATTTCTTCACATTTGTCATTATTTACTCTTTTGTGAATTTCCCTTATGCATTTTTCTACTGAGGGTATTTGCCTCTTTCTGATTTTGAAGCACTTTTGTATGTATTAAGGTTAATCATGGTTGTCAATAACATGTGATGCAAATATTTTTTCTTGGCGCATATTTTACCTTCTCATTTCACTTTTTTTCCTTCCCATGAAGAAGTTTTAAAAAATGTATTTGTAGTTAAATTTATGTATTCCTTTATAATTTCTGATACTCTCTGATTCGTTTGTAAAATATATACTTTATAATTAATTTTAAAAAATAGATTAGATTTTAAAGATATAAAAATATTTTAATGAGATTGACTTACATTAGTGAGTTTTCTCAACCAGTACCAAAAGCTAGAGTGCAGACCAGATATATTAGAATCATTTAGGGTCTGTGTAAAAAATACAAACTCCCAGACCCTACCGTGGACTTGCTAAACCAAAAATCTTTGTGCCCAGAAATCTGAACTTTCTTTCATCAAGCTCTCCAGAAGATTCTAATTTCACTGCAACCATACTTAGCTCTAGTCTAGACATAACATAATTTGCTAGTTAAGCTACCAGGAATGCGAGCTTGCCCCCTAATGGTTGCTCAAAAACAAATTTCAAGTACATAATTCTTAAAATTGACAAGAACCATGACATATATATCGGATGCAATTCATAGAATCACAGTGTCCAAGGATAGTAAGGGGCCTTAAAGGTCATACAGTGTGTTTCTTTGTATTGTGGGACCCAGATCCCCCAACAAACACACTTAAAGACGCCACAAAGATCTTTAAGCAGTTTTAGGCTTGGAAAATGTACACGATTAGGTAGAAAGTGAACATGACTTCTCAGAAATCATTTTAATTCATCTAGTTCCAGATGGTAGAAATTCACTTATTTGTGCCCAGTTATCTTCTTTCTAAATTAGATGGAGTACTGAAAAAAGTAGAAACAGAAGTTAGATTTGAAAAGCAGGCATAATTAGGGAAAGAAAATGTAACTCATTCTGGCAGCTCATTTCTTTTGTTCAAGTGGCATGGCATGCATGGCAATAGTAAAATATAGTGGTGACAATGGTGTGGGTGGAGGAGATGGGCTATGGGTGTCACTGGCTATGAGACTTCGTGAATCTGTGATTACCTCAAAAAATGTGTGTGCTCGTACTTCCAGATTACTATGATCTCAAATTTTATGAAGCAGTTCTGATACAAGTTGAAGAAAACAGTCATAAGCATGACTGATGGAAGCAAGAGTAAACACTGAAAATAAATTTTTAGCATATCTGCTAAACATGATAAAATGGTGAAGTTTAAAATTTACTTGGCTCTATTTTAGGATAGCTGGCACACAGCAAAACACATTCACAAGGTCAATGTGAATCCTTTTAAGTGAACTCATGGGAGCGTAAAGTTCAAAGCTAAAGTCACATAAACATTTAATGTCTAACATAACTACGTGCAAGAATCATCCCAGCATTAAAACCCCACAGAATATGGAATGTTAATTGCTGTGGTGGCTCTTATGACTGAAAAGGGAATCTCAGGAGACAGACACATCAAAGAACCACATAGCATAGATGGACTGTTTAGATCAAGGGTTGCAGAACCATGCTTGGAAAATGAAAAGCAGTTAAAAAATTATAACTTCCAGGAACAAGAAATGACAGTTGGAATCCTGATTATTGCTGCACGGTTTTAAAAAGCTGCTTTTAAAATATAGAAATTCTTTTTGACTAGTTTAGGTTAAGACACAGCTTTGTATTACGTTTCAGGAATTTAAAAAATTTCTTGACAAATATAAAATTCAAAACAATAACAAATGGACTTTATTATTTGAATAAAAAGAATTTGGACACATTGTACGTTTTTCTTTGCTTGGAGTTGGAGTTTTGCTCTTTGTTGTACAGGCTGGAGTGCAGTGGCGCAATCTTGGCTCACTGCAACCTCCGCCTCCTGGGTTCAAGCAATTCTCCTGACTCAGCCTCCCGAGTAGCTGGGACTACAGGCACCTGCCCCATGCCTGGCTAATTTTTGTATTACCATGGGGGCCAGGCTGGTCTGGAACTCCTGACCTCAGGTGATCCACTTGCCTCGGCCTCCCAAAGTGCTGGGATTACAGGCATGAGCCACCACGCCCCGCCACATTATATGTTTTTAACCCTCTCTGCATGTATGGAATAGAACAACAGCAACCCCACTGTGTAGTATGAAGAAGTATATTAGTAAAGTAAATGTACTAGAACTCCAATTGGGTTGGCTTTTCCATAGGGCTTTACTTAACAAAAAGGCATAGACAACACACATGATATCACCATGTTAGATGTAGGCCTCAATGTCCTTATTTTGAATTTTTTTAAGCCTTTAGACTGGATGGCATAAAGATATGGATTTTATCAAATTACCTTTGGATATTGAAGCATGAATTTTAAAACCCAGTGTCTCTTCTATCTGGTTATAGTCAGATTCCACAGAGGATGCATGAAGTGTTTCAACCAAGAAAGGCATTCTTCCCTGTGCCTGATCATAGAAAACGGTGTGGTTCCATGTATATGGGATGCTGATGCCATCAATGGTGAACAGCCGTGTTGAGTAGGCATACAGCTGCCCAGGACCTGTTTGAATGTAGTCCTCTGTGTAATCCTAAGGAGAACAATGTGGATTTGAAGATCAACATGGCTCGTACTAATTTTTTTCCCTTAAGGGGACTATGAAATGCAGAATGAGGGGTGAGAAAGGATTAGGAGCTAAAAAACACACATCATGCATGATGGTAAACATTTAATATGTGTTAACTCTTTTAATCCTATCAACAATTCTATAAGGTAGCTTTAAATTGCCATAGTTTGCAGACTAGAAAAATAAGTTTGTAGAAATTAAGCAACTTTCTCATCATTACATTGCTACAAAGTGGCGGAATGAGGATCTGAATGTGGATCTGATTGGCATCAAACCTTATGTTCTTTTATTTATTGCCTCCTTCATGAGAAAATGTGTAGGGGCTAATAAAAATTGTATAATAATTGTACAGTAGTGTTCAGGAAATAACATAAGGTTTGAACCCTTTAATTATAACATAGTTGTTTCATAATTTTACTGTCATAAATTTCAGTTTAATAAGACTCAAAGTTGTAGGTCATGAATAAACAAAGATGTGAAAGGGCGATTGTTATCCTTTAATTTCTGAAATATTTTATGGATGATACACAAAAAAGATTATGCAAGAATTACTATCCTCTTTGTCTAAAGAAAATTAAACAAATGCCTTACATCAAGTATTTGATCTTGGTCCTGATAGGGAGGGTGGTAAAACCATTAAGAGACTTTGTAAAAACTTGTCCCTGAAGATTTTTAAACAAAGATCAGATAGTTATTTATAGCCTTGGTAGTTTGGACATTTTCCCCCACAGAGTGAACAAGTTATCTGTGCTCATTCTATGGACCTTTCACTCATCATTACTCTAATAGGCAGCAAAGACAAGTTATCCTGGCATTTTACCTTTACGGTGACTTCAGCAGGTGACTGAAGCTGTAGGACATAGCCACTCACAACGACATCTAGCAGCAAAGCACCATCGGAATCCAAGCCCCGGGCAATATGACTCATCTGCAAGATTTCTCCTGGGAATTACAAGACATTCATTTTGACAGCAAAAAAAATATGGTTTCTGTAAGCACAGAGCAGATTTACCTTACATACCAGTTCAGCTATGTTATTTGAGTTCAAACTTGAATAAGTATAGATGATGATAACTGAATTAGCACTTAACCTCCCAATTAAAGAGTTAGGTTTATTGAATTCAGTTTCTTTTAACATTTCTTTTTATGTAGCAAAAATGTGGCAAACGGTTACACGAATTTCATACTTTAAAATCACAAGCAATAACAAAGCAGTCTTATAAAAATGAATTGTCTGTGACTGGCAAAAACCACTAGTCCGGCCACAGTGCTTTGTTCTTTCTGATGCTTCAAAAAGTAACAAAGGACATCTGAGTAAGTGGATGCCCATGAAAAGAACCAATTGTCTTCTCCACTGATTAAATATTGATTAAAGATAAGCCCTCCTCAAGCCCCTCTTCCTTAAAGGTCACTGCTATTGAGGCTGACCAACTGTGAAGAGGCTTGAAATGGAGCTCTCTAAACATCTGTATGTACATGGAAAGGGTCATGAATAGCTAACCCCTACTCCTTAATACTAGGGATAAGTGAAAAGCCTTTAGGTTTTCTTTGTTTCTATCTTTTTCGTAAAGAATTGCTATAAAGTATCCTAATTGGATCTTGGTTTAAAGACAAAGGTCTTTAATTAATAACAGTAACTCATTTTCCTTCTTTCTTTGGTCTTTAATATCCTCTCTAAGGATTTAAAGAGAAAATATTTTTTAAAAAAAAGAGAGGAGAAAAACTTGTAGGGTATAAAAATGACTCCTTGAGAACACATGGCCTCTTATGATCTTATGTTAGTACAAGTTTACAGGAAAATATGAAATTGCTTTTATATCACTTAAGATTGCATCAAAAAGTTTCAAGTTATTCTATGTGGGAACAGGTATTTTTCTTAACCACCAATCTTCATGGCACTTTTTATAGTAATAGAATATTAAATTCAGCTGACACTAACCAGTTGCAAATTCCACTTGAGTTTCTCTTTTGAAGACTGCATTGGTGAGGGTAAAGCCATTGACTGCTTCTCCTATTTCCTTTGCTGTTGTCCAATAAATGGGATTTAGAATAGAAACTATCTTTCTCATTGCTGAACCTAAAGAAAAAAAGGATAAATAAGGTGACAGCAAAGTTTTTACAGTCTATTTTATTGTCTTCATAGCATATTATTCACAAGGATGAATTCTAAATAATGTTGAATACCAGAAACAAATACCAGTACCTCATGTATCTTTAAAAGCTTACCATACTTATGAGTTAGTAGTAGCATTCTCTAGAACTTTAATGGAAGTAATAAGATGAAGAATAATACATAAGTTTTTAAAAAGAGGCTTATGAACAACTTCTATAAGCAAAGACTTACCAATACTACGAGGTACATTGGTAATTTTGGCACGTATTATTCTAGTATCAGAGTTAGGGCTATCAGTTATTGTGGCATTAAGGAAAGCAATTCCAAATTCAACATCATTAATATTTCCAATAACACTTCCTCTGGCTCGCTGGGGCCCACCTATTGGGGGGAAAAAAAAACATGACTGGATAAGGATGCAATTTCATCAACATTACATGGGAGAAAAGAAGGCCAGTATTCAGAGATGCTACAAATCTTCTCTCAAACATAAGGTCATACGACATCTGAATTTAATAGTGAAATAAATAAGCTTTTAAAACATTCTACTTTCACATAACACCCATCATCCCCCATAAATCTAGGATCCTTCTAATCTGTGCACATCATAGTGTTATTAATATTTCATAAGCCAAAGAATACAATCAGTGTCCAGTCCCCAAACTAAAAATAATATGTTGGTGGTGGTGATGACAATGAGAGTTTACTGAGCATGTAATGCATAATGGTAAACATTTAGTATGTGTTAACTGTTTTAATCCTATCAAAAATTCTATAAGGTAGCTTTTAAATAGCCATCGTTTGCAGACTAGAAAAATAAGTTTGTAGAAATTAAGCAATTTTCTCATCATTACATTGCTAGAAAGTGGTAGAATGAGGATCTGAATGTGGATCTGATTGGCATCAAACCCTATGTTCTTTTATTTATTGCCTTCTTCATGAGAACATCCAGGAAAAGGAGAGACTTCATCAACAAAACAGCTTCTAGGCCACTGCCAATGTAAACATGGATTATCTAAGGACATTGTTCAGTCTTGGGTTTTAGAGTGAGGGTTTATCAAGTTCTTGATATTACAAATATATTTAAAGATGCTTAACTTGAGAGAGTGTGATTTTGCCACCACTATAAAATTCATACTAAGGTAATCTGGTTGCAAAACAACTATAAATTTTTAAAAAAGGGCCTCAACATTAATTTCATGCCTTCTTTCTATTGTTCAACAAAATTATTGGTGACTAGCACAAAATAGGTGGTTAATGAATGTTTTTCAAAATGAATTTCATGCTTTGACAAGAGAGGGCAACACACTGGGAAGTAGCTGATAGTCAAATTCATAAATATTCATTATCTGATGTCTTTTAATACATTTTAAGGCAATCACTAGGAATTTCAGATACTGTTATGTACAAGCACATTTAGTTTTATCATAATTTGCTTTGTTGCTCTTTGCAGACACTGCATTTTTTTTTTTAATTTTTTTTTTTACAAATTGAAGGCTTGTGGCAACCGTGTGATGAGAAAGTCTACCGGTGCCATTTTTGTAACAGCCTTTGCTCACTTTGTGTTCCTGTGTCACATTTTGGTAATTCTTGCAATATTTCAAACTTTTTCATTGTTATTATCTCTCTTAGGGTGTTCTGTGCTCAGTGATCTTGGATGTTACTATTGTAATTGTTTTGGGGTTTCATGAACCGTGCCCATATGAGATAGTGAACTTAATCAATGTTTTGTGTGTTCTGACAGCTCCGTCGACCACCAGTTATTCCCTTGACTCTCTTCTTCTCCTCGAGCCTCCCTATTCCCTGAGACACAATATTGAAACTAGGCCAATTATTCACCCTACAATGATCTCTAAGTGTTCAAGTGAAAGAAAGAGTCTCCTGTCTCTCACTTTAAATCAAAAGCTGGAAATGGTTAAGCTTAGTGAGGCAGGCATGTAGAAAATTGATGTAGGCCAAAAGCTAGGCCTCTTGCATCAAAGAGTTAGCCACGTTGTGAATGCAAAGGGAGAAGTCTTTAAGAAAATTAAAAGTGCTACTCCAGTGAACACACAAATAAGAAAGTGAAACAAACGTATTTTTTATATGGAGAAAGTCTGAGTGGTTTGAATAAAAGATCAAACCAGCCACAATGTTCCCTTAAGCCAAAGCCCAATCCAGAGTAAGGCCCTAACTCTCTTTAGTTCCATGAAGCTTGAGGTAGATGAGGAAGCTGCAGAAGACAAGAGGCTTAAGGATAGAAGCCGTTTAAGTAACATAAAAGTGCAAGGTAGAACAGCACATGCTGATGTAGAAACTGGAGCAAATTATTCAGAGGTAGCTAAGTCATTGATAAAGGTGGCTACACTAAACAACAGATTGTCAATGTAGACAAAACAGCCTTCTCTTGGAAGATGCTGGCCACGAATTTCATAGCTAGAGAGGTAAAATCAGTGCTTTGCTTCAAATCTCCAAAGAACAAGCTGACTGTCTTGTTAAGGGCTTGTGCAATTGGTGACTTTAAGTTGAGGTCAATGCTCATTGTGAAAATCCTAGGGCCCATAAGAATTGTGCTAAATCTACTCTGCGTCTGTGCTATAAATGAAACAACAAAGCCTGGATGACAGCACATCTGTTTATAGCATGGTTTACTGAATGTTTTAAGCCCACTTTTGAGACCTAATGCTCAGGAAAAGAAAAAAAAAAAAAGGATTCCTTTCAAAGTATTACTGCCCATTGACAATGTGAATGTTCACTGCAGAGGTCTAATGGAGATGTACAAGGAGATAAATGTTGTTTTCATGCCTAATACAGCATGCATTTTGCAGCCATGGATCAAAGAGTAATTTTGACTTTCAGGACTTATTATTTAAGAAATACATTTTCTAGGCCAGGTGCCGGTAGCTCACTTGAGGACAGGAGTTCAAGACCAGCCTGGCCAACACGATGAAACCCTGTCTCTACTAAAAAAATACAAAAAATTAGCTGGGCATGGTGGTGGGCACTTGTAATCACTTGGAGGCTGAGACAAGAGAATCGCTTGAACCCTGGAGCCAGAGGTTGCAGTGAGCTGAGATCACGCCACTGCATTCGAGCCTGGGTGACAGAATGAGACTCTGTCTCAAACAAAAAAAATTTTTCTAAGGCTATAGCTACCATAGTGATTCCTTTGATGGATCTGGGCAAAGTAAATTGAAAGCCTTCTGGAAAAAATTCATCATTCTAGATGCCATTAAGAACATCTGTGGAAGGAGGTCAAAATATCAACATTAAGAGGATATTGGAAGTTGATTCCACCCATCATAGATGACTTTGAAGATTCAAGACTTCAGTGGAGGAAGTAACTACAGAAATGGTTAAAAGAGCAAGAGAATTAGAAGTATATCCTAAAGATGGGACTGAATTGCTACAATCTTATGATAAAACTTGAATGAATGAGGAGTTGCTTCTTACAGATGAACAAAGAAAATGGTTATTTGATATGGAATCTACTCCTGATGAAGATGCTGTGAACATTGTTAAAACGACAACAAAGGATTTAAAATATTACATAAACTTAGTTGATAAAGCAGTGGCAGGATTTGAGAGGACTGACTCAAATTTTGGAAGTTTTACTGTGGGTAAAGTGCTATTAAACAGCATTGTCCACTACAGAGAAATCATTCATGAAAGGAAGAATCAATTGATGTGGCAGATGTCATTCTTGTCTTATTTTAAGAAATTGCCACAGCCACCCTAACCTTCCGCATCCACCACCCTGATCAGTCAGCAGCTGTCAACATCAAGGCAAGACCCTCTGCCAGCTAGAAGACTGACTTGCTGAAGGCTCAGATAATCATTAGCATTTTTCAGCAATAAAGTATTTTAAAATTAAGGTATGTGCATTGTTTTTTAGACATGATGCTATTGGATACTTAATAGCACTGCAGAATAGTGTAAACATAACTTGCTCTATTGCAATATTCATGTGACTTGCTCTATTGCAATATTCACTTCCTTGTGGTGGTCTAGAACTGAATCTGCAATATCTCTGAGGTATGCTTGTATTATGTATTGGAGAGAAATACAATTGTATTCAGCCTCAGAAAAATCAGTAAGTAATTTACCATTTTAATTTACACTACTTTTATTATTAATACTGAGAGAAAACATTTTTTCATGTTGATTCAGCCTTCATGGTCTATACTACATTCATTTGTTTGCCGAGAATTAAAGAAAAAAAAAGTGGTGAGAAAAAAAAAAAAAGACATGAAGCCTGCCTTCATAGAGCTTATGTCTGAATTGGGGAGAAAAACAATCTAAATCCCACAAATAAATGTAAGGTTGGAATGCACTGCTATCTACTATTTAGGGAAGTTTGAGAAGGAAGTAAAAATGAAGAACCTTAAAGTTTAAGTCTTAACTAAGCCAGGGAGGGCAGAAGGGCTTTCTGGGTAGGGGAAGGAGTATGTGTCACTCTTTTGTGGGTAGTGGCTTGCCACATCTGAGAGGGCAAAAGCAGCAGAAAGCGTAGAGAGTAATGGAAGCCATGCTGCAAGATGATGCAGGAAAGTAGAGAGCCAGTCAGAGCCCAGTAGGCCATTTTGGTTCTTATCCTTAGTTCTAAGCAGGGAGAAAGGGGAGTATTAGGACCACTAATTTACTTAGCTCTCTGGGTCATCGCTGACATTTTGACCCTGGTTCTCTAGTCTCGCAGAGGGACTTGAATCCCAGTGCTCAAAAGATTCCTCGTTCTGAATACCTGGCTGGGATCCCTGAAATCCTCTGCCAGACTCTGCAACCCAAACTGTCAACCTACTTGGACTTCCTGAGGCCACTGGGGCCCTGCTACTACCAGAGGCTGAGCTACGAAGTGCATCAACTGAAGCTGACACCATGCCTCAGTTGGAGCCTCAAAGTCCTTGCTAATTAGTCAATATGTTGAAGAGTTGTTGATGGTAGTAGACTACCAACATCCTTTAGCTTGTCTAGGTCCTATACATTTTTAAGTGTAAATCTCTCTCACTCTGTCAAATGATCTTGATTTTTCAGGAACATTTTATTTCTAAGAAAACCTTAAAGCTTTGGAAAGTCTAATTGATATCTTGACACTTCAGCAATATAAAACTGTTATTGTTGGTCTTCCTACAACCTTTAGAAGCCTGCCTGCTGAGACAAGGTATTGAGTATTAACCAACATTTCTTGGAATCCCAGCAAACTCTATGGCCCATGAGTTACAGACTTCTGAATTTTTACATCACTTGCTAGATGCGATGCATGACTCAGGCTGAACTTTATAATTGAACTCCTCTTATTCTTTCTCCTCGGACTGAACGGATTCTTATTTTACTTCCCACACTCATGTCCTTCAAATTCTCATCCACAGATGAACAGCCTCCAATTGCAGCTTTCTTTAGATATTTAGCCACTGTCCCACCTTACCTTCAGTCTGGAGTCTCAGCCCATTTTTCCCCACTCTGCCTCACCCTTTTTCCTTCAAGGCCAGGACTATATCCTCTTACCAGGAAGTCTGGAAGGGAGAAAGCAGAGGCTAGAACCCAACCCTGAGCTGATATAGAACTGTACCAATTAGGAGCAAGATAGCACTTTTTTTTCTAATTCCTCCTCTCAGGGTTGGCATTGTTTTGTAATTTGTGGCAATTTTCTCTAATTTGCACAAAGGCTCTAAATGTGCCACCAAAGTCCAATTTAGTTGCTTACCTGGACATGCTTGTACATTGCACCTGGTCACCTGAGTAGTGTCTCCGGGACAGGGACGGCCACCTTTAACTGGCGCAGGATGGTCGCACAGCCGCTTCCGAGTCTTTTCACCTCCTCCACAGGAGGCAGAGCACTGGCTCCAACTATGCCAGCTTCCCCAACTTCCATCCACTGTGAACAAGAATGGTATGGTCACTGTTAAGAAATTGGCTTCAAAATCTTCAAAATCTACACTTGGGGTGCCCCTGCCTATACAACTTTCATTTTAAGGTCTGAAGCAATAGGGCTGCTACAATGAGCACTAAATGAAATGCTTTACTTATTCAACTGCCAGAAATCAAGAGGCTCACCAGGACACATGTCAGTGTTGCACCTCTGGATCTGGGAGTCTGGTCCCCCACAAGCTCTTCCCCCATTGGAGGGACGAGGGTTATCACATGTGCGGTACCGCCGCATCTGCCCTCCATTACACGTCCGGCTGCATGTTCCCCAGCCACTCCAAGGACTCCAGTTACCATGGGCTACAAGACAATAATCTGAGATGAAAACAGAGCCCCTAAAATGAGAAGTGGTCAACAATGACATTCATCCAAAAAGTATAAAAAAGTCTCTTCTCAGCGCCTAAAACAAAACATACAAGTCTATAAATAGGCAACTTCCAAAGGAAGATAGTTTAGCTTTGGTTTTGACTAGAAACTGAGTATACTATACATTCCTGTACTTGTGTGATTCAATTTAACATACATTTATTGAGTCTTAAAATATTCCAGGAGCTGGAGGGTATAAATGAGACAGGGTCTCTGCTTTTGATAAGCCGAGGCTGTAAACTTCAAGATACAATAGAACTCAGATTTCCAGATATCAAGTTGCTGCAAGGCTCTAAAAATCCAGCTTGATGACTGCATTAAGGCAGAGAGCTGCCTGCTTGCCTTCATAAAAGAACTGTAAGCATCACGAAGAGTTAGCATGCAGGGGTGCTCTCATTCTTATACTCTGGGGCTAGTCCTATATAGAGCAAGTGAGATAGGACACAGCTCCTGCCCCTATGAATCGAAGACATCTAGGGTATTGTACAGACACGACAGCAACCTTACAACATTCTGACATCCTAAACCAAAGGTTGAAGAACCAAGTAACAGAATATTGCAACTTTAAGGAATTAAGGTCATAATGAAACTTTATGAAAATATAATGTTGACTCACTATTTCCAACACTCACTTGGGCAAGGGTCACTATTGCAAAAATCACTCTGGACATCACTCCCTTGGCATTTCCTTCCTCCATACTGGGGCACAGGGTCGGAGCAGTCCCTTATTCTCTGTCTGGCACCTCCTCCACACGACACAGAACAGGCACTCCAACTGGCCCAAGTCGCCCACTTGCCATGAACTGGAATAAGGGAAAAAGGTACACGCTTTCTTACTACCTAGGAACCATTGTGTTACACTCTGGGGCATTGTTAGTTTGAGAGATGTTCTTGTGGGCACAGTTAGAATGGGACAGATTCTTTTTTTTTTTGAGACGGAGTCTTGCTCTTTCACCCAGGCCAGAGTGCAGTGGCGCGATCTCGGCTCACTGCAAGCTCCGTCTCCGGGTTCACACCACTCTCCTGCCTCAGCCTCCCGAGTAGCTGGGACTACAGGCGCCCGCCACCACGCCCGGCTAATTTTTTGTATTTTTAGTAGAGACGGGGTTTCACTGTGTTAGCCAGGATGGTCTCGATCTCCTGACCTCGTGATCCGCCCACCTCGACCTCCCAAAGTGCTGGGATTACAGGCGTGAGCCACCGCACCCGGCCGAATGGGACAGATTCTTGTTGACATACTACCTAGATAAGATAGGTAGATGTTAATTTGTTAAGGTATAAACAGTGTATTTCTCTTACTTGGACAATGTCTTTCATTGCAAACTTGCATCTGTGTTTCTGCTCCATCACAGGAGGACCCACCAAACGCTGGTGGTGGGTTATTACAAAGTCTTGCTCTTGTCTGAGTACCTTTCCCACAACTTTCACTGCATGTTCCCCAAGACTGCCAAGCGCTCCATGCTCCATGAACTGCAAACACCCCAAAAGACAGTTTCAAGTCACAGAACTGTGCTTGTTTAAAACCAAAATTATATAAATAAATTAACTCAGTAATGAGCTAATTAGCCCACAATCTAAGAGAATTGAAACTGAACCAAATGAAACATAACAAATGATGATCTTTCTCCTTCTGGTTAGATTTTCAGAGGAATTTGTGTCTATAGGGAAATGCAGAAGGCTTACCTGATGCCAAGATAAATGCTTAAAATCACCCAAAGGAGCTATTTTATTAAAATTAAATTTACTCGAACTACCATATATAAATACAGTCTGAGTGTTTAAACCCTTAGCTAAGTATTTGTCTGTGTTCTTTGCTCTGGAGAAAGTGAAAAGAACTGGGAGCTTGGGAACAAGGCTGTATAACAGATTGAGATGTGGTTATGGACAATACAAATATTTCCACAAAGAGAATTTGGACCCTAGACAGTGAGACCACATCCTGAAGCCTGATTCAGCTTCATATCTACATATATACTTGGATATTTCAACAACATGATGATTTGCACAGCTGTAATTCTTTGGAAAACTTTCTCCATTACATGTGTTCATGAATTAAAGTTCTGAATAACATACTAACCTGCTTCCTAAACAACATAAAAAGCTGACCAGTAGTTTCCAAGGAGTGATATTAAGGCTTCCTTTTGGTAACTAACACATTACACCATTGGACCACAAGAGTGAAACAACCTTATGTTTTACCACGTACATGGGCTAAGATTCAACATTATTGCTTTCCTTATATACAAGTGAGTACCAGGTCATATTTTTGTTTTCAGGGAACTTGCTAGATATGGAGCTCATAAAGTATGTCTTTTGGTCACCTGGTTTAATCAAAATATGAGCAGAAATAAGAGCCTCAAAGGCTGAGTGTAAATATTCTCCAGAACAAGTTGAAAACCATGTAATGAAACTATCATTTGTCTGCTTTGGTTAGAAAAATATTTTTAAATGCATGTTACAGTTTCTTATAATTAACGGGTTTCTGACTGAGTTGACTAATTATCCTTGTGCTTTGTAGACAAAAACATAGTCACACAAATCTATTTTAGCCAATAAGAATTTGCACTAAAAAGTATTTGGCTAAACCTCAGAGGAAAGAAGAAAGCCTTTAAATATATGGCAGATATTCAAAACTACTTCTGTATTAATTCAGGCTGTGGATGCTCATAGCCCTCAAATATTGACTATATGATTTCAAAAATTCTGAAGTTCCAATTATTTTAATACATTTTATTTTCAAGGCTGTTGGTTAACAAAAGCCCAACCTCTTACAATATAATGCCATTTAATATAGATGCAATTTTAATTGGAGGGTCAACAACTGGGTAACATTTATTAATTTCTGTGTCATTTCTACTACATATAAATACAGGTTTTCAGCTAAAGACTTTTTTATTTTTATTTTTTAATCAATATGGAAAATCCTAACTAGAACTGGACTCCAAGATACAAAATGTTGTAGAGTTCAAGTGTTTCTTTTATAAGAATGGAATGATAGAAAAAAGGAAGAATGATAATATAAACTGGAGTCGGCATAAAACATCATGCTACCTAGATGATGCAAAAAAACAAGAACTAAAAACACAACTACCATTTGACCCTGCAATCCCACTATTGGGTATATGCCCAGAACAATATAAATTGTTCTACATAAAGATATATGCACCCGTGTGTTCTTTAAGCACTATTTACAATAGTAAAGACAGAAGCAACCAAAACACAACTAGACTGGATAAAGAAAATGTGGTACATACATACGATGGAATACTATGCAGCCATAAAAAAGAGTGAGTTCACATCCTTTGCAGGAACAGGGATGGAACTAGAGGCCAGTATCCTTAGCAAACTAACTCAGGAACAGAAAACCAAATACCGCATGTTCTCACTTATAAATAGGAGCTAAATAATGAGAACACATGGACAGAAAGAGGGGAACGACAAACACTGGGGCCTACTTGAGGGATGAGGGTGGAAGGAGGAAGAGGTTTAGAAAAATAAAGTGTTGGATACTATGCTTAGTACCCAGGTGATGAAATAATCTGTAAATCAAACCCCTGAGTCATAAGTTTACCTATACAACAAACCTGAACATGTACCTCTGAAACTAAAACGAAAGTTAAAATATTTAAAAAAAACTACAGAGGGATTAGTAGGTAAGAAATATGCAAAATATTATAACTGAATTTATTACACTATGTTGCAGTTTTAATTATGGAAGGGTAGAGGAGCACAATGCTAGGAGCGGGTCTCCAGGCAGACACTCTGGGCTTGAATAACTATTCTGCCCTTACGGGCCATGTAATCCTGACAAGTGACTTGGCTTCTGTGTGCCTAGTTTCATCATCTGCAATATGCAAATAATAAAAGATAATTTATTAGAGTTGAGGTGAGCAGTAATGAGTTCGTAGAAGAAAAGTGCTTGGAACAGTACAGGACACACAGTAAATCCTACATAAGTGTAAGCTAGGAGCTATGATGAGCTTTGCTCAAAGTTCTCAACAGTTTTCAGACAGACACTTGAAAAAACGGTTATTCTTTAATCTGTAGCTATATATGTATTTTAATGACAATGATTCTCAAATGTCAGGATAGGCCATCCCCGAAGACACCAAGCTTAAAAAAGATTTGCAGTTTAAAAACACTATTCTAACTGGGGCAGGGAAAGTACAAAATAAGTTTGAAGTAACTATTTGTACCAGAAAGTAAGGAAGTACTCAAAGAATCATGAAGACATCTCAACACTGAAGCCAGCCCGGACAGGCCTGCCTCCACTAGCCTATTCTAGGATAATGCGAACATCATGATAAATAATGACAGTGTGTGATAAACCAGGGGTCCTCAATCCCATGGGCCATGGATTGCTTGGCAAGCGAGCAAAGCTTCATCTGTATTTATAGCTACTCCCCATTGCTAACATTACCACGAACTCCGTCTCCTGTCAGATCAGCAGTGGCATTAGATTCTCATAGGAGTGCGAACCCTATTGTGAACTGCGCATGTGAGGGATCTATGTTGTGTGCTCCTTATGAGAATCTAATGCCTGATGATCTGTCACTGTCCCCCATCAACGCCAGAAAGGAACTTCTAGTTGCAGGAAAACAAGCTCAGGGCTTCCACTGATTCTACATTATGGTGAGTTGTATAATTATTTCATTATATATAAAATCCACAATAAATGTAATGTGCTTGAATCATCCTGAAGCCATCCCCCCAACCCTTGATCTGTAGAAAAACTGTCTTCCACAAAACCAGTTCCTGGTGCCAAAAAGGTTGGGTTCCACTGTGATAAACCATTGAATAATACCTGAGTCCTTATTGATATAAATCAAAAAGTAAAGAAATGAGAAAGTTCTTGACAGATGTCAATAATAAATATGAAAGATAATGATGGAGTTAGTAATAACTGATTCAAGCAGAAATCAGCAATGGATGCTAAAACTAGTGGGTGAAAGGTTTGTAGAGTCTCCAAGTTTCCCTACAAAATACTTATTAATAATAGAAGTAAAAATAGCAACTATACAATGACAGACACTACCTTAAACAAGTGAAGAAAGTTAACACCACCAGTATCGGACAAACTGACATTATGTGCCTTTTGAAATGATGCATGGAGAAGGACACAGAATCATTTCTGTGGTGTTCCTGCCAAAATGCAAAACCTACATGTAATCTTGAGGAAATGTTAGACAAATCCAAATTGAATTGTCTTCTCTAAAATAGTTGGCTTGTACATTAAAAAATATCAAGTTCATGAAAGAAAAAGAGACTGAGAAAATTTTCCAATTAAAAGAGACTAAAGGGACACAACAAATAAGCACAAGTGTGATCATGGATCGGATCTTGGAATGGGGGAAAAAGAGTTATAAAGGATATTACTGGGACAACTGGCAAAATCCGAATATGGCCTGTGGATTAGATAACAAGATTAGATAATGAAATTAGATAATAGTAGTATCAATGTTAAATTTCCCAATTTTGATCGCTGTACTATGTTCATGAAAGAGAATGTCCTTGTTTCAGGAAATACAGAAAATTTCACCTAGATAGTGTTACATAGAAATTATCTATACTCTTCTTGCAATTCTTTTTTAAGTTCAACATTGTTAGAAATGAATTGTACTAAAGGCAAGTATCTTCTGCCCCTGAGATTTTCACATACCTCCTGGATGAGAAAGGCTGTCTTAGGCTGGCTGCCCATTTTGCAGTGGTGAGCTGAGAAATATTTAACAACCAGCTCTCTAGGGGTGAGGAGGAAAACTTGTAGCATTGCTAATTTTTGTGGTACAGATACTCCTACTACAGCTGATATTTACCTACCAATATGGCATCACTAAATTTTCATACATGCTCTTATTGGGAAGAAATACATGCTTTCATTGAATGGCTCTAGGACACCACCGACATTATGCTCAAACAATAGCTAAATTCAATTGGTTTAGGGACTGGGGGAAATAACTAGAGAAAGCCTTTTAAAAAAAAAAAAACAAGCCAATAGAATAGTGAACAAAACAACAGTAAGTAACCAAACAGACAGTAGCAGGTGAATAGTTACTCAACATGAAGAGAAAAAACTGGCTTTTATTTTAGGATATTTACAAATATCATTTAGTTATTATATAGTTATTATAGATGACAAATTACACAAAATTGCTCAATCAAGTATTTCCTGGTCTTTTAAATTTAGAACCTAATGTTATTACAACCAGCTTTTAAATTCTTTAAGACTAAAATAAATGGCTTCTCGTTTATTTTAAGATGTCAGGACAGTACTTCGTTTTTATAATGTAATCAAAGTTCCGAATTGCAAATCCAGATACCTGCAATTTAAATAAGCTTGGTAATTAGGTCAACCTGAGTTAAAAACTTTGATTCACTTTTTATTAGCTGCCTATCCTTAGTGAATTACTGCACATTATTTTCTAAATCTTTCCTCATCTGCACAATAGGACGCAATACCCAATGTAGTGAATACCTGTCCCTTTTTGGTTTGTCCGTATTTCTTTTTCTGATCATTCCAGCTAAGATATCTCTCCAAGTTGTACTCCATCATTTCAAGTCTGTGAGTTTTTTAGGTATGCTGATCAAAACTGGAAAGATACTGTTTATTATTTTAACTCTAGCAACTAGAACAGTGTCTTGATGACAAAGTAAGCACTCAGTAAATATTTGTTGGATGAATGAATGAATAAATGAACAGCTCCTCTGCTTTGCGTGATTTCTTTCTCTGCCTCTCTTTACACTAGGTAGACAGTTCACCCAAGATGGCTACTAAAATACCCTTCTCCTGGACTCACTTGAGTTCAGGGGTGAGCATGTGACCCAAACAAAAGCAAACAGGGTTCCTTTCCAGAGACTGATATGAATTCTGAGAGACAAGGGAACTCTTTTTCTCTGAGGCCTCACTTAGATTATAAGGCCCCTGTGAGCCAGTAGCTGTCAGCAGTCATTGTTTCCACCACATGGAAAGAGTTTAATAGCGAATAAAGCCAAAGAGAGGAAAGCAGAGATGAGAGATGGAAAACATGCTGGTAAAAGCACCGTCCAAATCCTTGCATTCAATTATACCTGAAAAGTTTTCTACTTGGACTTAAGTTTGATTTGTCACTTTAATCGGAAAGAGTGCTAAAACACAAAATCCATAACAATATGCAATATTAACAATATAAAGTACCTAGCATGGTTCCTATTGTATGCTATTTAGTGAATGATAGCGATTAGTATTTACCCCTCACCAGTTGTGTGTTTCTGGCAAGTCTTTAACTTTAACCTCTCTAGGGTTCATTTTTCTCACCTCGAAAGGGATGGCTGGATTAGATGTTACTTTATGACCTTGTAAATACTTACGTTTTCTTTATGTGATTGAGAAATACACTCCAGTTTGGATCCTTTCTTCTTGTTCAATTAAAGCAGGTATTTTGCTTAACATCAATGAATGTCAAACCTTTACAAGTTTATCCATGAAAGAGAACTAAGAATATAGTGAATGAACGTATTCTCAAGGGTAGAGGCCATAATATCTTTTTACAATGAAGAAGAAAAGGCAAATGTAATTCTTTCATAGGAGTTAAGATAGAAAAGTTCTGTTTATCTTAGCATTATTGGTGGGTTCTCACCTGGGCAAGGCCTAATGTTGCACATAATTATTTCCGCAGCATTCCCTTCACATGGCCGCCCACCATGCTGAGCTGATGGATTACTGCAAGTCCTGGTCCTGGTTCGGTTGCCGCGTCCACAGCTCCTTGTGCATTCTTCCCAAGGACTCCATTCCGACCAGCTACCATCCACTATACAAAGGTGAACCATTACACTATCAGGTATATTTCAATTGGGAATACTCACACTGGGGCAATCCATAGGTAGAAGACAGAAATGAAGGTCTGTTAAACACATGCCTATCAGTTAAATAAGGAGGTGTACCTGGACAAGGCTTATTTTGACAGTTTCGCATTTCCAAATCTGAACCTTGGCAGGGCTTCCCACCATTGGCTGGAAGGGGCTGGTTGCACAGACGACTCCTCTTTTGGATGCCTTTTCCACAGGTGACACTGCAGGCTCTCCATGCAGACCACTGGGAAAATCCACCATGAACTGCAAATAAAACATTGTACTTTGTCTAAGCTTTTGCAAATAAAACATTGTAAAGGAGATTTCATTTAAGATATGCACTGGTTACAGAGCTAAATATATAGTTGCTGAGAAATAGCTTATGGAAGCTCTCCTTTAAGGTAAAATTAAAATCCAAGAGAGAGAGAAGAACTTCAGCTAGCCAGAGTTTCTTCTCAGATCAAATCCTCACTCACTTGCACGTGGCTGCTGGAAGAGTTAGAGACCAACAAGTTTACAAACTGTTCACCTTTTGGACATAAGTCATTCTTTACAGCAAAACGTATACATTGATTTCTAAGAATAGATTTGACTTAGTTGTGAATCAAAAATCTAGTTTGGGATTTTAAATTAAAACCTTGGCATTTTAAAGCTCTAATCTGTATTGGTTTAGGGCCTTCAATCTGTAAATTTTGATGATTTTGTCCTCTCCCCATCATCTAAAAGTATGTTAAGGTGACAGGAGACTTGGACTAAAGTGCTTAATAATTTCCATGATTTGAGTCACCCCAAGTACTGTTTACTATGAATATTCCTCTTATCACACTCACCCTGGACTATGACTGGCACTCTGACAAGGACAGAACCCATTAAGTTTCGAGCAACACATTCAAATTCAGAGGTATCTTCTTTCTGAGCATCAGCAATATATAATGAGTTGTTAGACAATACGTTAACCCGGTCATCCCAGGAAATAGAGTGCCCTTGACGGGACCATGTAATGGTTGGTTGAGGCTCTCCAGTTGCCTGACAATTCAATATGATTTTGCCACCAGCATTAATAACAGTTTCCACTGGCTCAAGAGTGATAATAGGAGGACCTATGGAAAAAAGCACATAGTGTCTCAGTTTTTATGGAGTTATAGAATTTTTTTTATCATGTATTATATGGCAACATTATTTTGAAAAAAGTGGTTGATTTGTTTATAAAACACTGTTGCTTCCCAGCTAAGATTATAAATTATAATTGCCGTTGATACAATTTTCATAATTCTTTTTTATTTAGTAAATGTCAAAAATTTAAAATTCCTGAGGAGATTAGCCTGGAGCATGGGCTCTAGAGTCATGTTTCCTGGATTCAAATTCTGTGTCTGCTCCTTACTACCTCTCTAAGCCCCGTGTCCTTAAAAATGGTGCCTACTTCAGAGGATTCCTGTTAGAATCAACAAGAGGATGTGACTACAAGTTTTGAACAAGGTAAGCACGCGGTACTCTTAGTTACTATTGTTATTTTCGTCTGTGTTTTATATGGTGAATATTCTTTTTTTTTCTTTTGATCATTTTTGAGGTAAAGAGTCATTAACTCACTCTGTTTTTTTGAGCCAGAATCTCCCTCTGTCACCCAGGCTGGAGTGCAGTGGCACTATCTCGGCTCACTGCAACCTCTCCCTCCAGGGTTCAAGCAATTCTCCGGCCTCAGCCTCCCGAGTAGCTGAGATTACAGGCACCTGCCACCATGCCGGGCTAATTAACTCATTCTTTTATCACTGGCCATCATTCATTTATTCAATAAACATGTACTGAAAGCCTATTTGCCAGGCATTGTGCTGAGTGCTGAGAGCATATAGAGAAAAGATATTCTTTCTAGTCTCAAGGAGCTCATAGTCCACTGATAAGACAGACTTGTGCTACAGCATACCTATAGAACTAACGTGTACTAATATGGGAGCATAAACAATAGTAATAATAGATCAAAGAAAAGCATGCCACTGGAAATGGAGAGGAAAAGGAAGACATATCCAAGAATTATTAAGAAAGTAGAAATGATAGAACTTTGTTATAGATTGGTATGGGTTAAAGGGAAGAACTCATGACTACAGGGTTTTGATTTGGACAATACGGTATATTTGAGCAATGCAATAGCACACAACAGGTAGAAAAGATTTGTGGATAGGGAGGTAAGGAATGATAATTTGCATCCATTTAGGACTGTTGAACTTGAGGTATCTGTAAGACATTCATATAGAGATGTCTACATGACAGAGATATTCATATCTAGCACTCAGAATAAAGATGAGCAAGAAATATATATGTGTGAGTCTTTCATAGTGAATATGATTGTTTCAGAAGAGAGTCTAAAATGAGAAGAGGGCCAAAGACAGAAACAATTGCAAAAGCATTATTTAAGAGATGGACAGAAGGCAAGCTTATAAAGATACTCAGAACGAATCACTGAGGTAGGAAGAAAATCAGGATAAAAATGGTATTCTGGTAACCAAAAAGGAAGGAGGGAGATGTTAACAGTGTCTACAGTGAATGACAATGGCTGGAGTAAAGTCCTTGGAAGGATTGTAAAAGGAACTGCATGCAACTGCTGGCAGAGTGTTTACGTCTATATTGGTCTACAGTGCCAAGAAAGATGATAGAATATGACAGACTTCATTGGGAAGAAGAGAGTTGAACTGGATTTTCAAAAATAGGTAAGGTTATTTGAACAGAGAGGAGAGGGGAGAACACTTGGAGAGAAAGACACAACATGGAGATGGAGTTAGCTCTTTTTCTTTTTCAAGACAACAGAATAGAAAGGATGGTTCACCCTGAAGAGTAATAGCATACAGGGTTGTAAACATTGGTTCAAATCTTAAAATAAGCAAGGTTTTCATTTAAATAAGAAAGCAAAGGGGGCAGCATATACATTCTTGTGAAGGAGCATGATGGGATGAGAGCAGTGTTTTAGTGACATTGAACTGAAAGGTGGAATGATTTGTTCAGTGAGAGGTAATAGCAGATAATTCAAGGTGGTGCCTGCATATTTTAGACTGAGAAGTGTATCTAGAATAAATAGAATACAAATAAGGCAAAAACAGAAAAAAATGTGTTTTGTCGTGATATTAATATGTTAGTTTTTTCTGCAAAGGTATCCGTGACATGTTGTATTTTAAAAAAGTAATTCCTTCATGTGAGGTTTGACTCTCTTAGCAAGTGTCATATAAAGCATTACTCTGACTTATGCTCATCACCCTACACAATGCCTTCTAACTGATGTTTATATTAACCTCACTCTAGAAACTTTCAGGGCCAGTGCTTTTATCTCTCTCCAAGTTTCCTGATTACATTATGTATTCAATAAACTGTTGCTGCATAAAGTAAATACCTCAGGTTTATCCCTCAACACTAAGTGACAACATGACTAAGCTTGTCTGCTCGTATTAAAATGGCTAAATTATCAAATAAACTCAGAACCTTAATTTAGATACCATACTTGAACATTCCCAATTGCATATAAACTATAATACAATAAAATTCCACATGTACGTACTTCAATTGAATTAATTTCATCATTCACATAATAATTAAATGTGAACACTTTAAATAAAAATATCGCTTCTGGTATTTTAATCCTAATTTGAACCAAATTATATTTTTGACTATTTAATATGCCTCACTTACTAAAATGAATTTATTGTCAATATGTGCAGATGAGCTGCTCTAATGTAGCTTTTCTTAAACTGGGTCAGTGGATTGTGTAGTGTCCTACCTAGGTTCACTCAACATTTATTTGGAAAATGTGCATATTATATTCTCCCCTTGTTGAGCCATAATTCACATCAACATACTAACATTTCTGGAAAATCTGCAGTAAAGAAATTTGGTATGCCTAAGGAGGGCTGAGCACATAGTAACTGTTCTTTATATATGTAATAAATAAAAGAACTCTGTTGAATTAATTTTTTCTCAGATTTGTTTGAACATAGAGCCCTATTTTTTCCTAATGACATCCCATGTTATCATTTGATAGATATGTTCTTTAGTGAAACGTTGTATTAGATACTTATTAAATGTCTATCATCTATTCGAGTCTTACAGAATTATATAGTTTGGCAAACAGCTAACTAATCTAGAGCATCTCTCAATAGTGATGAAGAAAATGTAAACTCACCCTATTAAATACTGAGCCTAGTCACAAAATGACTTGACTTGCTTAAATTGTCAACCCAGTGACATTGTCTTTCTTTGGGTCAGCCCCTTAAGTGGTTCTGTAAACTCTCCAGTGGGCCATTGGAGTATTTTATGTTTATCCAATTATGGATGCTCTGTTTTCCAATGACTCTTACTGAAGGGCTGCCTGATGAGCATGAGGATCTCACCCAGAACGTTTAGTTATTTCATGAAAGATTACAGCCATCAAGCTGGAGCACTTTTGAGCTCCTTTACATTAGTCTTTATTTTTAATAAATATCTTAAAGTGCCATAAATGGCAATCTTTTTAAGCATGTTGGAATAACTGTGGTGAATTGTAAGAAGAGGCACTCCATTGAATATGTTGTAATTAAAAAGCTCTGCCACCTTTATAGCAGCATGATTTATAATCCTTTGGGTATATACCCAGTAATGGGATTGCTGGGTCAAATGGTATTTCTAGTTCTAGATCCCTGAGGAATCGCCACACTGACTTCCACAATGGTTCAACTAGTATTCAAGACTTGGAACCAACCCAAATGTCCAACAATGATAGACTGGATTAAGAAAATGTGGCACATATACACCAGGGAATACTGTGCAGCTATAAAAAATGATGAGCTCATGTCCTTTGTAGGGACATGGATGAAGCTGGAAACCATCATTCTCAGCAAACTATCGCAAGGACAAAAAACCAAACACCACATGTTCTCACTCATAGGTGGGAATTTGAACAATGAGAACACATAGACACAGGAAGGGGAACATCACACACCAGGGCCTGTTGTGGGGTGGGGGGAGGGATAGCATTTGGAGATATACCTAATGTTAAATGACGAGTTAATGTGTGCAGCACACCAACATGGCACACGTATGCATATGTAACCTGCATGTTGTGCACATGTACCCTAAAACTTAAAGTATAATAAAAAAAAAAAGCTCTGCCACCAATCAATTGCACTCTTGTACTATATGTTAGATAAAATAGAGAAAAATATCTGTGTTTTATCAGTTTTATATTTGATGACAACTGCTCCATCAGCAGCAGAAAGCTAAAGTAGACATACTCTGAGAGCTACCACTAATGAACTTGCTATAGAGTTAAAGAAAATAAATACTCTTTATTAGGTAATATTTCCTAAATCAAGTGTTTAATTAGTTTCATTAAGCAGCTTACTTTGCAGAGTCAGACTCATGCTGCGCTCCACCACCCCAGCTTCATTGGTAGCTACACATGTATAGTCACCGGCATCTTCATTCTATGGAAATAAGCAGGGTTTTTACAAAAATATGAGCCTACAGAGCAGGGCAATCACTTTTTTCACCATGATGCTAGTTTATTTGAAATTTCATTTTTGAGAAGGAATTTTAATGGAAATAAGAAAACCTACATATGTCTAACCTCTTAAATAGATTTAAAGGAGGGAGGAGGAGGAAGAGAAAGAGGAGGGGGAAGGGAGAAAACAAATTCCAAGCCTAAACTTTCTCAAAATAGCCTATCATTGATCTCCGGGAATACTAACTGGTAAGAAACCAAAGCAAAAATTATGTTATTTTATGATCATCTATCTGGAATTATCTTACTAAAGAGAAATACTAATGCTATACTTACAGATATCTTAAAAAGCATTAAAATAATCAGGACAAATCAACAAATACTGAGTCCTTTCTAATGGGGATTATTAAAACTACATTCAGCTGGACCTTTGTCTAGAGCGTTTGAAATTTAGGAAAGACAGTGAAAAACTAATTTACTTATAATAATAAATCACAGATTTTAGGTCACATTATATACATATATGTATGTGTCTGTGTGTGTAAATTTATGTAGGACTGCACTAAATAAATTTCAATTTGGTGACTAGAGGCACGGATTTCGCTGAAGGTCTTGTGAATGGAAGAATTCAGGTCTCCTTCACAAACATTAAGTCAGTAAAGGGGAACTGATTTGCAGGTAGTATATTGGGAGAAGGAAAAATAAATGTTGGTTTAGATGTTTAATTTGAGGTTTCAGTGTATTATCCAAACAGAAGTTCCTAGTCAACAGCTGGAAATGGAATTTGGAAGAGTTTCAGCATTGGAGATACTACAGTTTTAGGAATCTTAAATTGCATGATGAAAAAAAATTAGTATTAACATTGGTATTAGAAGTACCAAGGACTTCAGAAATAGTAATAGAGGAAAAGGGAAAAGTGGTAATGAAGAAGGCTGAGCCATATTAGTATTATGGCACATAAAGTAGAAATAATTTCATAATAGAAGGAACAATCAACAAATGACATCTAATGTTGAAGTAAAATCAATGAGACTAAAAGACTAAGACTGGTCCACTGGATTGGGTAATTAGATAGTATATTTTAATTATTTCAATTACTTAAACAATGACAGCACATAAGTGGTCTCACCAAATGTGATTTAACAAATTAATGTGTATTCTAGTTGAGACATTTTTGGATAAAATATTTCACTTTGGGGTAATTCGACCCCAAAATTAGAATAATAAACCAAAGCACCACTCATTTTCTGAATTACTGAACTTTGGAAAAGCCTAATATAGTTATCAGCTTACTAGGAAATCTACTCTATAATTTATATGTAACTGTGTTTGTAATTCTTCAATTTCCTTGTCCTAAAACAGATCTGAGGAAGTTATCTCCAAATGTTAATTAGTAAGTCAATGATAAGGAACAAGGCAGCCACATTATCTCACTGCACTTATTTGAAAGGGCTAAAATATCTATTTCAATCCTTGTTTCAGTTTTTTAAAAGGAGTTATTTGATTCAGATTTTATGAAATAAGAATATAAGAGAAATGTTTCTTATCTATGGCACTCATAGATGGGGGGTGGGGGTTTAAAGGTGCATCAATCATTCCGGTGTGACTTACAACAGTGCCATAGATGGCCAGGGAGCCATTGCCCAGTTGTCGGATTCTGTGGCTAATTTCAATATCCACTCCCTTTCTGTTCCACTGGATGGTTGGGGTGGGGTCTCCTTTCACCTCACAATTCAGGATTGCATTCCCACCAAGTGGTTCAATCCAATTAGAAGGATAATCACCTTTGAAGACTGGAGGTTCTGGAAAACAACATAAGACAGGTACAAAGTAAAAGTAAGTGCTGATAATTTCTTTGTGATCTTTGACCTATTTGGAAAAATAATTTAGTAAAGGGGGGAGTAAAGCCACCTTAAAACCTCATGAAATTTCCAGAATCAACTCTTCATGCTAAATCACCAGATAATTTTGTCAATTTCAATATTCTAAGGGGATGATTCCACTTTGTGTGAAATGATCTCTTCTTATCTACTTTCGAGTTGAATGTTCACAATTTTTTTCTCATGAATTTGTATATCTGTGAAATAGGACTGAGTGGATTAGAAACTTGAAGTTATATTTTATTACTATAAAATAAAGAAGCAAAACTTGAACCATTCATTATGAATGCATTATAAATTAAAAATGGAGCGCTTTTACCTACCTTTCACATAAACAAATCCAATTGCCTTCACAAAGCCAACGCTGTTCTCTGCGGTGCACACATAAGTACCTGAATCCTCTTTTGACACTCTTTCAATAACAAGTTCACTGTGTCCATTCACACTGTCAAAGTGGGCTGAGGGAAACAAGAAACAACACAAGTGCCTCTCAGTAACCTAGGAAAAATTTCACGACAGCTCAGTATTTTGCACATTAGATTTATGAGTTGGTCAGCAATTGAACCAAAGAGATGACATTGGAGAAGAGAGCCTTTTCCACAGATTTCTTCACCTGAGCTATTTACTATGTCTATAGACACTTGTTTGAAGAACAAAAAACAGCAGAAGGAACAGGACAAGGGAATGAAAACAAACATCTTTTAAAAATTATTTTAGGTTTAAAGTAAACCTTTCATCTAAATGTGTTGCTTAAAGCTGGCTCGTAGTCTGAGTTTCAAAAATATTTCATTGAGAAATATTACATTTTCCATTTCATTTATCTCACTACCACTTTTCCTCCCAAACAATTTACATCAAACACATGAAAACCTTTTCAGCTTATAATTCAACTGACTTGGCAGGTCAAAGGGGAAAATTATGAAAACGTATGCTAGTTAGGTAATAACAACAACATAGTCAAATTCGTAATAATTTAAACTTCTCTATAAATCATAAATGGTGATTATATATTTACAAAGGCAGATATTTAAAAATTTATGATAGTAGTACAAAATTTATATAACATTTAGAAGAAAATATAAGGTAAACATGCTAATCCTAAAACAACTAAGACTAAATAAAATTCTGACTAAACCAGTCCATATCTAAATACTTGTTTACCTTGCATGCTCTCCTCATTCAAGTTTTTTTTTTAAATCTTTTACTGCTAAATATTAAGTGGAAAATTAAGCTTTAAAAGTACATTTATATTACTGCACTTTCAGAAAACCGTACTGCACTTTTTTTTTTTTTTTTTTTTTTTAGACGGAGTCTCGCTGTCGCCCAGGCTGGAGTGCAGTGGCGCGATCTCGGCTCACTGCAAGCTCCGCCTCCCGGGTTCACGCCATTCTCCTGCCTCGGCCTCACCAGTAGCTGGGACTACAGGCGCCCGCCACCACGCCCAGCTAATTTTTTGTATTTTTAGTAGAGACGGGGTTTCACCATGGTCTTGATCTCCTCACCTCGTACTGCACTTTCAGAAAACAATATAGATCAGATTTTTTAGTGTTTGTTTTTTCTTAGTGAGATGTATTGTTATTAAGGTCATGCAGTTGATAAATTCCAGTCATTAACATAACTCTTTATAATAGAAAAAAACTCTCAAGCTAATTACTACTTTTCTAGCAAGACACTTAGTAAATGCTAACAGTGTAATACTTCAGAACTCAATTTTGGGATAGGACAATTTCTCAGTATTGACAGTCTTTATGCTGATGACAAAGTCTAACAAATAGGTAGATATTTGTTCACCCAGGGATGGGTGCTCCTGGGTTCCAGACGTGACCTTAACTTGTAGTATACACAGTGACTAGAAATTTTCTACATAAATTAATCTACACTATAATAGAGGTTGAGGCAAACAGTGAGAAGTAGAATTCTTCTCTGTAAAATTAAGTGAATCTTTAGGACTCCAACAGTGGCCATCTTAATCTATTGATCAGTGATGAAGGGGGTCCAGCTGGGATAAGTTTAGGCGCCTATATAAACATACTGCCTTCTCATGGGGTAAGGGGAATTATATTTAGGTTAAAAAAGCTACTTATAACCTGCAATATATGGCCCTGTGATCAACTTATGCTTCCAAAAGAAGGAACAAAACATATATATTGGGTAGAGGGTGAAATCCAAGCAGAGGCACACATTTTACAGAATTTAAAGCAATCAATTCTTGTTACTTTTCAATTTTCACAGCTGGAGGAAATAGAGCTTGGTCTAGAGTTCTACATAGGTGTATTTATTCACCTCTTGAGAATTAAATGACCAACCTGGGATAATATTGTTATTGAAGGTCCATGTTAATTTGGGCAATGGAATACCAGTAGCTTTACAGCTTAATCGTAGCTGTTCTCCTTTATTTAATGACACGTCTCCAGGAAGTTCAGTAAAAGTGGGGAGAACATGCACAGTCAGGCTGACAGTGTGTGTATCTTCACCTGCAGCATTGTTAGCAACACAGGTATAGAAGCCAGAATCCTCCAGCTAAAATAAAAGCAACATTTAAAATTTCATAATCATCCATCATAGTACATAAAATACATCACATTGCATAGCTAGGCCCTCAAGAAACTCTCTTATCCAAAGACAATTTAAATTTCCATCTTTTAGTCTTAACCATCAGGTTAGCTTTTGCATAACATAATTTAAAATGTATAGAAGTTTAAACATAAGCCCATACCTTTCAGAACAATAATCATTTTACAGTGGTAAGATTTCAGAAAACTGTAGATTCTGTGGTTTGCTAGATATCAAGTGTATTGCTGCTATGCATTGCACAAAGAGCAAACAATCCCAAAAGCTGACAGCATCTTGACAGCATAGTTGGCTCTCTGAGTAAGGTGGTACCAAAGATCACCAAAACTATCAGAGGAAATGGTAAGAGAAAGGGCACTATTACCTACAATTCTGAGGCCTCACTTGCTAAATTCAATGGCCAGCTCTTGTCACTCATCTTTCTTGATGCATTTGTAGCACCTGACAGAATTATGAGTCCTTTCTATGCGAAACCACATTTACATGGCTTCCAGGACACTATGCTCTCCTAGTTTCCCTCCTATCTCACTGGTTGCTGCTTCTCCAACTATTCTCGGGGCTTCTTCTCAACATTAACATTTTAATGTTGGCAAGTGAGAAGGCTCAACCTCTGGTCCTCTTTTCTTCTATATCTGTACTCAATTTTTTGGTGATCTCATACAGTGATATGGCTTTAAATATCAACTATATGCTGATGACTATCAGTATCTCCAACCCAAATATTGATACTTTCTTACAAACTCAAAGTCTATTGAACTTCTTATTCTAACTCTTTGCTCTGATGCCTAAGATACGTCTCACATTCATGCCCCAAAACTGAGCTCCCAATTCCTTCTGATGGCCCCTTCCTGTACCACCTGTAGCCTTCACCGTCTCAGCTGATGGCTATTTCACCCTTCCAATTGTTCATGCCTTCAGTCTCAAACATTTGAGTCATTCTTATTTTGTTTCCTCACACCCTACTTGCAATCTATCAGAAAATGCTAGCTTCAAACTATATGCAGAATCTTACTTCTTGCCTCTTCTCTGCTAACATCCTGCTTTGAGTTCTACCATTTCTCACCTGCCTCCAGACAGTCTTCCCAACAGGTCTCACTGCTCCTGTCCTTGTCTCCCTACCTCTGATTCTCATCACAACAGCCAACGTAACCCTTTAAAAATGTAAGGCATGTAAGATTACTCACCTGCTCAAAAACCTGGAATGGATTCTGACTTAGAGTAAAAGGTAAAATTGTTACAATGACCTATAAGACCCGACATGATTTGGCCTCCATTTATCACTGACGTCTTTCTCCTTTCATTCTTTGCTTTGCTTTCACTGGCTTCCTGTTTTTCAAATACACTGGACATGTTTCCACCTCAAGTTCTTTGCTCTACCTGTTTTTGTTTTTCCCCCTGGTCTGTTCCTCCAATATTTGCTTGGCTAATTCACTTCCTTCAAGTTTTGCTCAAATGTCACCTTCCCAAAGAGAATTTACTCTGACTACCCTATTTACAGCTGTAACCTTCACTGCTCCAACTCCTGACACTCTTTACCCCTCTTATTTTTCATGCCACTTTTTTCTTCTGACTTATTTTATTTTCTTCTGACATTATTATTTTTCATTTTTATTGTCTCCTTCCTCTAGATATAAACTCCATGAGGGCAAAGATCTTTGATTCTTTTGTTCCCTGATGTATTCCCAGTGCCTAAACCAGTGCTAGTTGCAGAGAATGTGTTCGATAAATATTTGTTGAATATTTGAATAGGAATATTCAAATATGAATATATATGAATATTTATATTGAATATTAATGACTGCTTCTGATTGCATTGAGACACATAGACTTTTTTCCTTTTTAAAAAAAGTTTAACATTTTTCCCCTTGGAGCACTAATGAATTGAAAATATAGTATAAAAATTACAATTATTTACTCAAGATGCTTCTTATCATTGCCAAATAAGGTTAAGAGCACAGAATATAGCACTGGCACTTACTTAAAATTTTTCCTGATAAACACATATTTCCACAAACATAAAATAATTTTAGAAGGAGGGCATTTATGAGTTCCTACTATCTGTTAAATATTATTCTCATTCAAGGGACATAAAATGAAATATGTGTAAAATTAATTTTGTGACCTGATTTTACAAGAATTTTTTTAATTATTAAAGAATATACTTCCATGCTAAATTACTAAAAGTACGATGGCAAATTTACAATCTGGCTTAACATATCTGTTCATGTCCATTAAACTTACCACAGCATTTTCTAAAATGAGTTCTCCATAAGGTTCAGCAGTGTATTTTCCTAACAAGTTAGCTAAAAGAACATTGTCTTTTTTCCAGTTAATTGCTGGTGCGGGGATTCCATCAGCTACGCATGGAAGAATGGCTTGTGAATTCTCATTGACCGTGTAGTGTCCTTCTGTACTTCTGATCCTGGGTGGTACTATGAAGAGTTTAAAAAAGAGTCATCCAGGAAGCTGAGTTCAATAATGTCTTTATTCACAATAAAAATTAACACATAAAAAACTCTTCAGGGTAATTTTGCTAGAAATACTAAAAATGAAAATCTATTAAGATATTGATTTGCTTCCTGCTATGAAAGAAATCAGTATTTTTGGTGCTAGCAAGAATCCTGACGTATTTGAACTTACTGAATATATTTACATTTGGTTTCTGAGCAAATGACAGAACTGGGTAGAAGATCTTTAGATTTTATTTGGCTTCCCTCACTTTTCCATCTTTAAGTTAAGTTACTTCTGTTTACTGCAGTGAAGTAAAACAAAGCAACAACAAAATGAAAAAATGCTTCTGTGGTTGTATAACTGCTATATATTATGAGGATGAACTCATAATAGTCACCATAAAACACTATAAAACACTCACCCAATATTGAATATCACAAAGTGCTGTAGAAAAAGAAATACTTATTGCAGTATTTTACATGTTACAATGAATACAAGTAAACCAGATCAAGACACCTAATTCAGTTTTTATACTGTCAGAGGAAATTTTCATAGTGACTTTACAACTCTGCACAGTATAGTACCAAATACTTCCTGTAACTCAATTTTTTTTTTAACTAGAATTTGGGCAATATAGGGATGAACTGAATATTTTAGTGTAATAAAAAATACTCGATTGGACTTAGAACTAAGATAGTTACTTCTAAATAAAAGACAAAAAGTATTAAGAATTCTCGGCTCAAAAGTAAAAATACACTCCCTTCCCAAAACAATGAATTTGGAATTATTCAAACAAATCAGTAAGAAGCGGACCCATCTTAATGACATTTTAACGAGTGAAAGGAGAACAGTTGGCCTTAGCAAAAATAAAATTGCTATATAAACTTTAATTAGCTGCTTTCAGTTAAATTAACTGCTTTCAATTAAAATAGTTAATTTTTTGTCCTTTGTGATTATATGATTAAATATACAAACATTAAATAATTATAGATACAAACATAGATAACTTGGAAAACACGAAAATTGATTTTGCTCAATGGTACATCATAAATACTCATTTTTAATTAATTCATGCTCTATTTTCATTATCTTCTTTATCTGATTTCCTTGGGTTGCTATTTGTCTTTTGTTAGGGGATACAAACTCGCAGCATTAATATATTTACTTCAGTTCTTTCTTTTTCAAAAGGAAAGAATTATTGCTATGACTTTATATTGATTTTAGCTTTGAGCACACACTGTACGTTTTGATATGTCAAAAGTCTTTATTTTCTAAATAATGTGAAAATAGAAAAATATTCTTTGACCTACTTTTTGGCTGCAAGAGTGTTTAAAGTTGTCTGGGTTTGGGGTTTTCAAAGTTCATTACAAATTTCTAGCTTTATTGCATGGTGGGTAGAAATTATGGTCTATCTTTTTGAAACTTATTAACGATTTCTTTGTTTAGTATATGGTCAATTTTGGTAAATTTTCTACAGACACTTGAGAAGAAGGAGTATTATTTATTTGAAGGCAAATGGATAGTGTATATTGATTAGTTTAATTATATTAACTGAAAGCAGGGAGGTTATTTGGAAAACCCATAAATGATGATTTTTAATTTTGGCTAAATTATTCAACCAAAAATGTTTCCACTCAAAATTGTCTCTGTTACTATGAAGTTACAAAAAATTAAAATACACTTGAAAAATAAAACAGCTTTCACAAATTTCTGAAAAATGAGAAAGCAGAAACTCCTCATTATAATAATTACCTCTGAAAATAGAGGCTGGAAGCAGTTTAATCTGCTATTGTTTCCCGCCACTGATATTAACGTGGATTCTATCCTTAGTCAAAATATACAATAAAAACTAAAAATATTTCAAATGCTGATTTTTCAGTATTTTGTTGTCTTAATACAAAGGAAAGATATTTTTCTGTTATAAACATATACATGTAGCTTGTAATCCCAGCACTTTGGGAGGCTGAGGCGGGCGAATCACGAGGTCAGGAGATCGAGACCATGGTGAAACCCCGTCTCTACTAAAAAATACAAAAAATTAGCCGGGCGTGGTGGCGGGCGCCTGTAGTCCCAGCTACTCGGAGAGGCTGAGGCAGGAGAATGGCGTGAACCTGGGAGGCGGAGCTTACAGTGAGCCGAGATTGCGCCACTGCACTCCAGCCTGGGCGACAGAGTGCGACTCCGTCTCAAAAAAAAAAAAAAAAAAAAAAATATATATATATATATATATATATACATGTAATATTTTGCCACTTTAATATAATGAATCAAATAGATCTCCTAATTTTCATTAAGGTCAAATCATACAATGTAGGTCATATGATGATTCATTTGAACCAAGATGACTTGAAGCTTGAGAAGTAAAGCAGAAAAGTCACAAAACACAAACGGACTCTTCATAAGCCAACTAATCACAATATGTGAGGGTACCAGCAACACATTAAAAATCCTGGCAATATTAATAAAATCTTTCTCTCTCACACACCTATGTGCACAAACACACATAAACACAGCCTACAGAAAACAGATTTGAAGTGCACCTACACACCACACCACACCCCCCCACACACTTTGGATTACTGAGTTTAAGGGTTTTTGACTTCCATCAGATTTGGTCTTGGTAGCCTTTTCTCTTTGCCATGGTAGTGCAGCAGACTAAAATAATTCATGTAAACCTACCATGGACGGTGAGCTTGGTGCTTGTGCTGCTTGATCCTGCTACATTGGCTGCCATGCACGTGTAATGACCAGCATCACCAGGCTGGACAAATGCTATTTGCAGAGAGCCGGAGCTGAGGACACGCTGGCGGATAGATTCCACTATTGCATGCGCATCTTTATGCCATGTAATGTCAGGCGGAGGGAGGCCATCTGCTTCACAGGGTAACGTGATGGGCTTGTCCACAGCAATAACATATTCCTTTAGATGGGGGCTAATGACTGGAGGAACTAAAAGATACAAAAAATATAAAGTTCACACTTTATCTTAGAAGCATGAGTGCGCAAATTACATACTACAGTACTGCTCTAGCAAACATTGATAAGAAACAAAATCTTGACTTCACCATATCATTAGAAAACGAGCACTACACTCTTTCATGGGAACAAAAAAGTATTTGGGCGCACTTCAGAAAACTAGTCCCTAGCTAACCCATAAATGTTAAGTGATAGTCAATTTTAAATGAGGAGATAAACATATATTCATGAGGGCATGCATGTCTAGAAAACTTAAGCTGTATCAACAAAAGTATTTTCTTCTTTAACTTACATAAATTATGTGATTCACTTTAGGTATTTAAACTTCCAAAATGAACACCAAGTTTCGGAAAATATTCAACTGCTCGGATACTTTTACTTACGTATTTCCATAGAGCTTAGAATACACATATACAGTGGCTACATTTAATAAAGGATTATTTGAACAAATGAATACATAAATGGATCATGGAAAATAATTATATAGGTAAAACTCTTCCCACTTATTTGGAAACCTATAAAAGAGCTTATAATAAGGATTTCCTTTCCAAGTGTTTACAGTAGGCTGATCACCACTTAGGTATTAGCCTAGATATTCTATTCAGTTGTAATGCATTACTATAAAAAGGCATATGAAATAACTGATAATCACATTAAGATTATTTATAGCAACAAAATTATTTGGTTGAATTTGTGCTTACCATTACATTTGTATCCGCAAGGAGACAGTCTATTCAGAATTTTTCATGCCTCTGAGGAAGCAATTATCTCTGGTTGCTTTTGGAATGTTGAAATGCTTTTGGTTGTTTAATGTGTTTCTTTGTCCCTTAATTTCTCTCATGTTAATAATTTCAATCATTTCATGAAGAAACAACTCCTCAAATCTAAAAATGTTCTTTTCTACGACCTCTGTGTTGCTGAAACCAGTGAATACTTTTAGGTCCTTATCCTACTTGACTCAATTGCCTTTAACAAAGCTGTTCACTCTCTTCTTGAAACACTAACCTTCCCTAGCCTTCATTAAGTTTTCCAACGATATCCCTGCCCTCTCCATTGTATTATTTTCCAATGTCCTCTCCTTTCTCAGACCTCGAAACAATGCACAGCCCCAGGACTTTGTCCTCGCCAATCTTTTCTGTACACATTCTCTTTCCTTAGTGGTCTTATCCAGTCTTGTGGGTTTAACGCTGATTATTTCCAAATTTTTTTATCTTTGACTATGCTTCTCTCATGAGCTCCAAATTCATATATATTCAGCTCTCTACTTGACATCTCCACTAGGATTTCTAATAGTTTCCCATATTTAATATAATTAAACAGAAATCACGGCTTCCTTCTTCCCAACCCAGTTCTTCCCCTTGCATTCCAACATGGCACTATCATCTACTCACTAGCTTAAGTCTGAAGCCCAGGAAGCTTCACTAATTTTCTATTCCTAACCTACCAATTCATCAGAAATCCTAACAATTACACCTCCATAAACAACATAAATCCATCAGTTTTCTCATTCACTTCTTCAATTCGTGCTCCCATCTCCACTCTTGGACAACAACACACTACGACTCCAGTCCTGCCCCTTTCTCTAAACCATTACCTAGAGCTGCAGGAGGGGTCTTCCTAAAACCAAATGAGAGTCCTGGGTAAGCCCTTCAAAAGATTTCTTTGCACAGAGAATAAAATCTACATATCCTAGGGTACATCATGCCATCAATGCATGGGCCCTGCCTACTTTTCTGATCTCCCTTATGTTTTGCTTGCCTTGCGCTTGCTCACCACCATCTAGCCACACTGCCATACTTTCTTTTCTCACTCTTTCTTGACTTGGGGTCACTGTACATGCTGTCCTCTCTCCTTTGGACACTCCACCAACCTGCCCATGGCTTATCCTAGCTCATCATTCAGGGGTCACCTTAAATATTACTTCCTCAGAGAAATCTATCCTAACCATTTTCTAAAGTGGTCCCCACATATTCCCATTATTCTTCTCTGTCTCAGTCTTTTGTTTTTCCTCTATATAGCATACATCGGAATTTATCATTATTTCATCTATCTGGTAGTTTAAGATTTTCCTTCTCCATCAGTGTATAAACACCGTAAGAGAAGGATCATGTCTGTAATGTTCAATGTATTTCCAGTTATTAATGTTGAATAAATGTCGACAAATACAAACAAATTAGATTTATAATATGCAAGAAAGTGAGGTTTACTATACTCATGAATCTACCATAGGAAAATTACACTATAAGACATTTAAGCTAATTCAAATTTAGTAGCTTGAAATCTGTTTCTGGGTCACTTCTTATTTGCAAAAGCAGTGCATGCAAGATATAAAAATTCTATCAAGAAAATATCAGTTAAATGTGAAAACACAAAAATACCCTGCTTTCTCTTTAGAATAATTTTTTCCATCAGGTTGGTTTAACTGTGATTATGATTTTTTAAGTGGAACGTTATAATTCAGTGTTTTGTAATGTATCCAAGGGAGTATTGTAGAGAGAATGGTTTTAACAATCACATTATACATATGCTATAATGAAATAGAGTATCAAACAGAGGTTCATAGAAGTTCAAAACAGGATTAGATGCCTGTGTTTTCTTATACAAACAATGGCCAACAAAATAAAATAAACTTTCTTCATAAAAGTGTTAGAAAAACCAATAGGATAATGCAAACTAAGAATGTTGAGAACTATGGGGGAACAGCAGCATAATCATTTTAGATATATAAATATTTGGTAGACATTGTTACAAATATCTTTGAATTGAAAACACAGATGAATTATTTAGGTACCTTGGACATTTAACTTGATTTTGCCCAAGGCTGTACCAGCCGGGTTCTGGGCCACACACATGTAAGTGCCAGCATCCTCTCGGACAGCTCTGGAGATCTGTAAGCCGCCACTAGGAAGAACTGCATGGTTTCTGCCTACATCATAGTTACAAAAGCAGAGTGGGAAAAAAAAAAAAAAAAACCTGTTCATTAAAAACAATCATGCTGATTCCAGTTATAAAACACTGATGTGCTATGATTTTCTTGATAAAAAAACAGTGGTAGGTACCTGAAGTGTTAACACTGATGCCTTCTTTTTGCCAAGTAATGAAAGGACTCGGTGTCCCTGTTGCTTCACATGGTAATAAAATAGGATTGTTCAGAATGACGTGTAGTTCACTTGGTTGGGGCTGAATGACTGGAGGCTCTATAAAAAACCAATCAACAAAAAGAAGTAATAGCACTAGTTAATAAACCATGTCTATTGTAGTAATGAGCTTAAAAATACCCAAATTCATAATTCTAAAATATTAGTGATTTGATTGCCCAAGAGAAAAGTGAATGTTGGCCACAGTGCATTCTTTGAGTCTTGCTACAGTGGCAAGCTTCCATTAGAAGAACCCCACTGGAAGACTAGAGTCAGGAACAGATTATAAAAATCCAAGAAGAAAAATTATTTTGGAGTTACTTTGAGTGGTTTGCCATTTGTGTGCCTTTTTAAGCCTATTAAAAATATCTACCAGGCTTTCATATCCCCAAGATATTACTATGGTTCGTAGCTCTAGACAGTACCACCTTTCAGAATAAATATGACTAAAAAAACCTCCCCAAACCCAGCGAACTTTGAATGAGTAAATAGCCTTCCATACCATGAACATGAAGGGTCACGTGTCGATGTGCAGAGCCAGCCGCATTCCTAGCGACACAAGTATATCTTCCAGCATGGTTTAATTGGGTGGCAAGTATTTCAATTGCTCCTAAAAGGGAAGAAAAAAAGTTTTAATATATACTGCATCTCAGTTTTTTTAGTTCAATAAAATTTGACTCTCTTTTGTGTGTTTTCTGCAACTAGCATGGTGGTGCTTGGCTTATATTCATACTTGTATCCCCTGAAGTGCCTAGCACAGTACTTAAATTATTACTAACAGCTTTATTGAGGCATAATTTACATACCTTAAAAGTCACTCATTTAAATGCACAATTCAATGATTTTTAGTATACTTAGAGTTATGCAAATATCACCACAATCTAATTTTAGAATATTTCCGTCACCCCCAAAAGAAACCTGGTGCTCATTTACAGTCATTCCCCACTCCCAACCCTGGCCTTAGCCCACCACTAATCTGCTTTCTGATTCTACAGAGTTGCCTTTTCTGAACACTTCATGTAAATTGAATCATACAGTATGTGGTCCTTTGTGTCTGACTTCTTTCACTATGAGCATAATGTTTTTGAGGTTCATCTGCTGTAGCATTTGTCAATATTTTGTTCCTTTTTATTGCCAAACAGAACTCCATTGCATGGATATACTACATTTTATTTATCCATTTATCAGCTGATGGACATTTGAATTGTTTCCACTTTTTGGCTATTGCAAATGATGCTGTATGAAGATTTGCATAGAAGCCTTTGTATAGACAAATGTTTTCATTTCTTTTGGGTAAATACCTAGGAATGAAGTTGCTGGGTTTAATATTTGGAGAAAGTTCTAAATTGTTTTCTTAGCCTAATACTTTATTTTAAAATATTTTATGATTTGAATTGCTACCAATCTATGGTCAAAATAATTTGTCTTGAAAGCCAAGTTGCATCCTGGGAACACATTTTCCACTATTACCCTTCTATCGAGGAAATATATAAATTCTCTTAGAATAATATGCACATACTCATAAAGTCCCAGGATATTAATTGCTACTTTATTGTGTTTCCCCAGTGTAGAATAAGTTTTAGAAACACCAATGTGTTTTTTTCTTCAATACTATAAATTGTATAAATGAGGGTTACTACCACTATAAAAAATTTTCCTTCATAGAACTCGCTACTCAGTCTTACATATTCAATTTTAAAAACCTTGAAACCTAGAACCCTGTTTTAGTTATACAGTCTCAGAATCTTAGTAGAGTATATATCCTGTCTTAGGATTGAACTAAATGTTCGATAAATGAAGAGACATTCTATTTGGCCAATGAAAGAAGTGTGATTCACTCACAGGTAACTCGGGAATTTGTTAAACCTTAGGTTTGGTAAATATACACATAAATACCGGTGATCATGTTTATTATATTCAGATCAGTCTTAGATATTGTTATTTTGTTTCCAGACTTATTTTTTTCTCTTCCATTCCCTAGATCCCCTTCCTATGTTAAAAATATGTTTTAACAATCTGTTTTCCAGATTTTTAAGTTCAAGAATGCATGCATATTTTATTCTTTTATGCTGGTGCAACAAAAGCCAGGTAAGAATATGCATCAATAACTAATACAATCAATAGATGTGAAATCACTGAGCTTGGTCTTACCTGAGGACAGAATTCTATAGCCATCTCCCCTGGGAAGCAGTCTTATACCATTTTTGGTCCAGTGAATTGAGGGAAATGGAACTCCCGAAGCAGTGCAGGTAATTACTGCTGGGGCATGTTTGGTTACCAGGAAATCTGTAGGTTCATCAGCTATGGAAGGTGGAACTAAAACAACAGTAACAACAAAAAGGGAAAAAACTACACATTTCCAACCCTTAAAGATTTCCAAAGACTTATCATACATCCTCTTTTTGCTCTGAAAGTGAAAGTTAGGTAAGTAGAAAAGGGATTCCTCCTTTTATTTCTGGGTTAATACCTGGGTGATGAAGTAATCTGTACAACAAACCCCCATGACACAAGTTTACCCATATAACAAACCTGCATATGTACCCCTGAACTTAAAACAAATGTTTAAAAAAAAGGAAAGCAAAGGGATCCCTTTTGTAAAGTAGTGGAATGACAAAGTGATAGCATTATCATGTTTCAATCCATGTTCCAAGCCAATTCTACCTTGGACAGTGAGATCCACAGTTCTTTTATCATCTCCAGCACCATTTGTCACAGTACATTCATAGGTTGCAGTGTCATCCACAGAAGGGGAAATAATTACTAGTGAACCTGAAGAAAGGAGCCTAGAAGACAGATTTCAAAGCATGAGATACTATATGTAGGTTTTCATAAATTTTCCCAGCTAGTTTAACATGGTACCATGTTGTAAATTGATGAAAACAGTACTCTTCCCTCTTGTTAAAATTAACATCACGTCCCTGAGGCAAACTTTATGCATTAGAGTTTATGTTAATATGGCAGTGGCTTTCTAGAGCCTCAAACTTGATATAATATTTACAGGAAGTAATTGTTGGAAGGATTGTCTGAAGGGGGAATCTTACATTCTCTGAATGCTTATATTATGATCAACCTGGCCCTCCTAGGAGAAATACAATACAATGAGAACACCGATAACAGCCACTGTTTACTGGGCATCAAATACACTCCAGGCACCGTCTTAAAGCTTTGCATAAATTATCTCTAAATTTCACAATAACCTAGCAGGTTGATATTTGTTTATTTCCATTGACAGATGGCTAATGACAAGTTTGTATGTCTCACCCCTTTACCTACTTCGCATGTCTCAAATGTGTGGCTACCTTGTAGATAATATGGCAATATCTATTTCAAAAAAATGTATATATATATATATTTAGTTTTGAACAAGTGTGTGTATATATATATTCAAAACTAAAATCTAGAACACTTCACATTTTAGGAGGTTTAGTAAATACACATACATGACTTAAAGTAAATCTAAATTAGAATATCTATTTTACTTCACACTGTGCATGATAGAAATGATTTAATAAAAAACATTAGTAAAACATGTTTGACACACCTTTTTACTCAAAAGCATGGCACATTTTCCATACAGTGTATACTTTCAAGTCACTGAATCTCCCAATGCCAAAAGATTAAAAGGGTGTAAAAGAGACATGATAGAATTTCAACTGTGGCTCTCCTAGTTTTATATTTCCTGGTGTATTGGAATTGATTTTTGTCAAAGTGGACATAAGAGAGCATTTGTTTTTAGCGCTATGGCAAATGTTTGACAGAGTAACGATCTAATAGCTCAGGTGAGATACAAAAAATGATGCTCACCTGTAACATCAGAAATTCTTAGTGATTTAAAGTTTAGCCTTTGAAAAATAGATATTGCCATATTATGAGCTATGATAGTAAAGCTTGGAAAAAGGCAAAAAAAATGGAGAAAATGCTGTTTTTTCCTCCCTACACGTTCTGCCAATATCTAAATTGTATTTAAGGTATAAAATTTGACTTTTATTCTACAACTAAAGATTGTATTTATTTTTACAGAATAGTTCTTCTTTTATATAAAATGATGTTTTTATCCTTTGCCTTTATAAAAGTCCAAAAGGTACTAAACAAATAAGGCAAGATATAAATCTAATCCTATATATAATCACTAACATGCATCCACAGGGTTTATGTGTGGAAAAGATGACCTATAATTCAGAAAAATATTTTAGGCTGAAAAACTAAGTCCATATTAAGGAAGGAAACCCTCTATATGCTAGCTAACTTGTTATAGTCTATATATTTGCTGACCCCACTGATAGAATTAAAATGTTGATTCATTACAAACTGTTTGTAAACAGTTGGTGGGAGTTTTAAATTATCCTTACCTGTATGAGTTCTGATTTTGATCCACATTAAGAAGATGCCCATTTTTTCTCCAATTGATTGATGGTTTTGGTATCCCAGTAGCCTCACAAGCCAGAGTAGTTTGAACATTTACTGTTACAGTCATGTTGGTAGGACCCGGAGCAATAGATGAAGGAACTAAGACAATGTCACCAAATAAGAAGGAAACACAGTCAGCAAATAGTGTGCCATTTGAAATATTTCTGCTGAACTGAAATTAGTCATTATTAACTTGCCTCATAGTTATGAGCAAACAAGGCTCTGTGAATTTTAATAGTGCTGTGATGATATTAACTATACTAAGGAGAACACTTGGGGCTTGACTATTCATAACATAATGTAAATTGCTTAACTAGCCTTCAGTGTCAAGATCTTTATGACTTCACTAGTTTAGGCTATCAAAGAGCATTTGACCCAGAGACTGGATGTTGTCTATAAAAGGATATTTACCATGGACCTGTAAATCTATTCGCCTGCGATCTGTTCCAGCAGCATTGGTGGCCATACACAAATACCGTCCAGTGTCAGTGACATGTGCTGATTGAATATGAAGGAATCCATTTTCCAAGATGGAATATCTACGAGAGAAATCACAAGTGAAGTCTTCTGAATCAGCCCTTTTTGATTGTTCATATTTTGACTGAGGGAAATGTTAAACACTTGGTGAAATCCATTCAGTTTTTTTCCTGTTTCAGATGACACGTTTAAAATACCCTTGGTGGAAGAAAAGGCTAGGATGCAAAGGTGCATAACAAATGGGCTTGTGATCTTAAATGGATTATAATCATTATGTAGACATAAGCCTTAGGGATTATGCATTTAAAATACTAAATTTGGGCCTGGAGTGATGGCTCATGCCTATAATCCCAGCACTGTGGAAGGCTGAGGTGGGCGGATCACCCGAGGTCAGGAGTTTGAGACCAGCCTGGCCAACATGGTGAAACCCCATTTCTACTAAAAATACAAAAAATTAGGTGGGCGTGCTGGCGTGTGCCTTTAATCTCAGCTTACTTGGGAGGCTGAGGCAGGAGAATCAATTGAACCCAGGAGGTGGAGGTTGCAATGAGCCAAGATCATGCCACTGCACTCCAACCTGGGCAATAGAGCAGGACTCTGTCTCAGAAAAATAATAAAATACTAAATTTTGATTCTTGTATTAAGATGAAATGCTAATTCTAAACATAATGAGACCAAAATAGTGCACTAGAAGAAAAATTAAGAATTTGTATTTCGAGTCTTATAGCATTTTAAAATTTTCCAGTATTGTTACCTTGCATGATTCCCAGCTAGAACAGCTCCATCCTTTCGCCATGTTATCCTTGGAGTTGGCACACCTTCAGTGATGCATTCCAATACAGTTGACTTATTTAAAAGAATTACAAGACTCTGGGGGCCCCCCTTTATGTTTGGAGGAACTGAACAAGAGATACACACGAAAAAATTCGGTGAGACTAAATAACACAGCCTGCATGAAGACCCTGAAGATGTAATATAAGATGAGCTTCGAGTCAAATGTATAGCTTTGTCTACACGAATCTAGGTTAGTATAAGTAGAATTGAGGTTTAATTCCTGAAGTATTACCCAAGATACTTTGTGTTTAAAAATAAAGGGTAGATAGGGAGGGGAATTTTAAACCCCTAATATGGTGTATGAAATCTGGCTTACTGTGAGAGAGGCTTAAATAAAACTCAGCTCTAGTCTGATGCAAATTAAAGATGATATTTCTTATTTCTCTTTGGCCAAATAATGGTCAGAGAATGTTAACACTGGAACAGCTTCACTTTAAATGAAGAACAGAAAGTGGGCTGTTTTAACAAAAAGCACATCTGTGATTAATCATGCAATTCTCAGAGCATGCATTTTATTGATCATTGAGTTCATATGGGAATAGACAGCCTGAATTTTAATTTTAGTATTAGAGATATTAGTTGTGTGGGTCACCCAATATTCTGTAAAATTTTATATATTAAATATTCAATAGATTGTTTTGAGGAAAAGTCTATATTATCTTCCTAAATGTTGGCATTCAGATATTATACTTAATAAGATTACAGTCCTATGACAGTCTCTGTTTGGCACATATGTACTCTCAAGCCACCATCAATAAAGGTGAACTAAATGATGGGCCATTTGTCATCCAGTGATTTAGTGTATTGACTTCCTCAATGGTTCTGATTCTGAATGACACAAAACATCATGATATGCTAACAACAATTGGACATATTCTCTAAGATAGAGTAAAATATCTCTAGTTATGTTTTTTGGAAATTAAGTTAATTTGCAGTATATAGTACAAATATTCCATGTTGCCTTTTTCAAAAGCAGTAAGATAAGCTTTCAAAAGCAGTAAGATAAGGCTTCATTTAGTATGCTCATAAGAAAAAGCTATCATCTCTTTGAATGCCCTTGGTCATATTTTTAAATTGTGGAACAATGAATACCTTTTCTTACCATTTACAGTAAGAATAAATTCTCTTGTAGTCTTTCCTGCAATGTTGCTGGCAACACAGGTATAATTGGCTGTATCGCCCAGGTTGGCATTGTTGATTTGCAAGTATCTCCCTCCAGATAGGATTCGCACTCGAGGTGTTGCCTGGATTCAGCAAGTAAATAAATTTACCATTAAAATGTCAGGAAAAGAGAATAAATATTATTTCACAGCATCAAAAGTAAGTAAGTATAGTGAACTGTGGACCTGCTGTCTCTCAGCATGCTTTGTCTGCTCCTCCACCATTTTCGTAGTATCAAAAATCCCTGGGAACTGTTGTAATGAGTGACGTTAAGTCAAAGGAGCTGCTATCTGTCAGCATGCTTTGTCTGCTCCTCCACAGTTTTCATAGTATCAAAAATCCCCGGAAACTGTTTTAAGGAGTGAAGTTAAGTCAAAGGCAGAGGCAGTATGCCCAATTTCTCTGACAATAATGATCCATTCAAGAATGGGCAGGTGACTCAAGTCAGGCCTACCAGAGTCCTCCTCTAGACTCTGCTGGGAGTGTCGGAAAAAGGGTGTGCCCTTTTTTCCTAGAATCACAGGTTGTGAGGATGACCTAAGCCTAGTGGCAGCCTTATCATGTGGAAACAGCCTGTCCTGAATATAAGGCAATGAAGGTAGAGTTCATTCAGAGAAAGGAGAGATGCCTCATTATAGAGTTAGAGCCTCTGGAAATTCACCAATTATTGTAGCCAATAAATTTCCTTTTTGTTTTTCCTTTTCATTTAAGTTTGTTTGAATTTGAATTCTGTCACTTACAACTGAAATCTTGCTGACTAACTTTGGTTAACTTAGAGGAAAACACTGTACTCTAACATTTAAAAAAAATAAGTAAACTACCACAAATATTTCTTAAGAATTTATTTTGTAACTAGGCATAGACAAAAATTATGAAAATAGAGCACAATGAAACCTAATCTCTGCTATTAATTCTAATTGGAGAGCTACATATATAAACAAGTAATTTAAGGATAAAATATATGATCATAGTTATTAAAAAATTCCAGAGAGCAACAAAGATTGATATTCTCTCATTGTACCTAAGATGAAGCATTTCAGGAATAGCCCAAATAAGATTTCTCTACCATATGAGCTTGGTCCCAGATACATATCTCTTCCTAAGAAAACATTGTTCAAAGTAAAAATATGCAGTTCAGGTCCATTTATTTTAGAAGTTTGCACATTTTCTCTATTCCTTTCATTTCTATTGGGGCTATTAGTGATAAAATTATGTTACCTTTGATAAGAATAAGTGATTTCTTAAATATGTAGAGTAAGTTCTATAAAAAATATTTTATTTTTTAACTTTTACATGGGTATAGCAGAGTTTTAGGCTAATAAAAACTTCCAGAGTGATTTTTTTTTCTTAAGAGACAGATTCTTATTCTGTCACCCATGCCGCAGTAGTGGTGCTATCATAGTTTACTCTAATCTCAAAATTCTGGGCTCAAGCAATTCTCCCACATCACTCTCCTCAGTAGCTACAACTACAGATGTGCGCCACCATGCCCAGCTAATTTTTTTTTTAATACGGATGGGATCTTGCTACGTTGCCCAGGCTGGTCTTGAACCCCTGTCCTTAAGCAATCCTCCTGCCTTGGCCTTCCGAAGTGCTGGGATTACAGCATGAACCACCACACCTGGCTCAGAGTGATTCTTAAAATATTTTTCTTCCATGAATATCAGTACTTTCTGCTAACTTATTAAGCCTCATTAAATTTTCTCTGGTTTTGGCTGGGTGCAGTGGCTCATGCCGGTAATCCCAGCACTTTGGGAGGCAGAGGCGCATGGATCATGAGGTCAGGAGATTGAGACCATCCTGGCTAATATGGTGAAACCCCGTCTCTACTAAGAAATACAAAAAAGTAGCCGGGCGTGGTGGTGGGTGCCTGTAGTCCCAGCTACTTGGGAGGCTGAGGCAGGAGAATGGTGTGAACCCAGGAGGCGGAGCTTGCAGTGAGCCAAGATCACGCCACTGCACTCCAGCCTGGGTGACAGAGTGAGACTCCATTTCAAAAAAAAAAAAAAAAAAAAAAGAATTTTCTCTGGTTTTTCTTCCATAGACCACCTAAAATTCTTCCAAATTTGACTTGTCTGCTGATAGAACCTCATTCTTAGCTGATAATCTCACTTACTGTTCCACTGAGAAAATTAAAGCCCCACACCTGCAGTCCTCCCCTCCTCCCACCTTGGGTATGAATACGACCTTCTTTTCTATTTCCCCATCTCTGCAGAAAACGGACGACCCTTCTGGGCAAGGCTAACCTATTCAACTGTGTCCTGGGTCTCATACCTCCCCTATCCAACATAACTTGTTCTATAAACTGCTCTTTCTCCTCTGTCTTCAATCTCTTTCTTTCAGCATATACACATACAGAAATCTTTAAAGAACAGTTCATGCTTGTTTCTACTTCCTCTTCTTCCATTAACTTCCCAAACAACTGTAACCTGCCTTCTACTTTGATCACTCTTTGAAGAACCACTCCTCAGGTCTTTAATTACCTATACGTATTGCCAAAGCTAATGGATACAACTTTATTTGTACCTTCTGTGGCCTTTGTTAACCACCGTCCCCGCCACTTTTCCTTGGCTTTTAGTACACCGGTGTCTCCTACTTTTAATCCTGGCTCTGAGTCCTCCTTCTCAGTCTCATTCATCTTCTTTTTTTCCTATGTTCACCTCGTAATTGTTACTATTGCCTAAAGCTTTATTTTCACTCAACTGGGATTCTCATACTCTGCTTTCTAGTCAACCTCCTACAAACTTATGACTTCAACGAGGGGATTATACCATGATGATTACATCAAAGGCCGCTTTTTTTTTTTTTTAAGTAAATATGGACCATGAAACCAAAGGCTTTTTTTGATGAAATACGGGCCAATATTTTAAAATGATTTCTACAATCTCCTCTTGGAAAATACAGGGAATTCAAACTCAAAATGTCTAAACCTGAACTCATCTTTTTTTCATTTTTCATCATGAGTAAACTTACCCTTTCCTAGGATTGACATCACTTGGTCAACCTGGGATCAACCTAGACTTCTCCATCATCGACATTCACTCAGTTTTTACCTTTACACCTAATGGTCTGGAGTGAAATGCACACATGGGAGATCAGACTATGGAGGCAAAGTCCGAGCACGAAAGGGCTTGTGAGCTAAGTTGAGTGATTTAACCAGAATCCTGAAATCTATGGGGAACCATCAAAGATTTTAACCAAGTTCTATTTCAGGTATACCAAGCTACTTGCAGTTCTCAGAACAGCAGCCTTCCTTTTCTTGTAATAGCTTTGTACATGCCATTACCTGTGATTGGAATCACTTTCTTCTCTGGCCTCACCCAGTATATACTGATCCTTTAAAACTGAGCTCATCTTTTCTAAGAGGCTTCCATGGGCTGTTCCTTACCCTTTAGTCTGGGTTATTTGCTTCTCATCTCTGTTCCTACACATCCTTCGAATATACAATTTATTAGTGGTATCCATTCTATAATCTTTGACTAACCTGTCTTCTCAGATAGTGTGTGAGCTCTTTGAGGGTAAAGCCTATTTTCAGTAGCAATCATAGCACCTGGCATTCTAGTAGGCACACAATAAATAGAGAAACTGAAGTACTGGAGGGTTAAGTGATATGCATGATGATTTAGCATGTTAGTAACTCTCAGAATCTGGCCTCTCCATGTTTGGTGTTTGTGTGGTTTGGTGGTGGTGGTAGTCTTTATGTCTTAGGTGTTAGGGGACATAATCTCCTTTTATAATTAACTACTAGAAACAAAGTGTAGGTTACGATAAGAGGATGAGGAAGAACAAAGAAGAAAAAAATCACAAGGATAATCCAAAACATTCAAAGTCAAAGCTTTCAGTGGTCTCTAAAAGGCTGCCGAGGATCCTGGCCTTTGACATTCCATGACAGCAGGTAGGTATCATCTAAGCATGGCAAGCTTTAGACAGCCAGTAACTGGTTCTTCACGGATTCCAGTCTCAGATGCCTGGTATCTTTGGGGTCACTTGTGAGGTCCAAGCTTAGACAAGGGAAATTCAGTAAAAGAAGCATTCTCCCTAGAGACGTGGCAGTTATTTTTGAGACTTTGATGGTTTCTTCTCTCTTAAGAAATAGCTGAGTATTTCAAATCAGACTTTAATGCATGCGCGCTAGGAAATACATACTTTGGCAAATTTCCAGAGTGTCATGAATCTAGATACCTTTCTTTGACCCATGACCAACTATTAACTACCCCAGCAAAGGCAAATAATAAAGCTAATTTAAAAACCCTGTGCTTACTGCTGCAATGTTGAATAATTAGTAGCCTGATGTTACTTGGTTTTGTGTACCCAGCAAAGGTCCTAGAGCTGATTTTTTATTTTTTTAATCTCAAAAAGGAATTTGTGGAGATTATCAAAAAATTTACCTGTAACCGTTCTCCATTTCTGAGCCAAGTAATTACAGGTGGGGGCACTGCATCTGATTTGCATTCCAATGTCACTTGTCTGTTCCGCAACACAGTGATATCCTGGGGCTCATCAGTTCCAGCAATATTAGGAGGTACTGGATGTGAGAACAAATACAACGAAAGCGATCTGTATTATCATAGGTATCCAAAAAATATTGGTTCTGCTATATGAAATAATAGGAGGCATAAAATTAAAACATTACTCATTTAATTTATAGCCTAGATAACTACAAACAGTGGGAAGTTGTTTCTTTTTAACCTTATTTAGCAATTTCATGTACACTAAAGAAATCCTTCCAACAACTACATGCATGATAGAAGTAATATAATTACATTGTTTTCACCATTTGACTGTAAAGAAACGGAGGCACAAAGAAGGGATCCTTTGTCCAGGTTATACACTTGGTAATAATTTTCTCTGAACATAAGATTTAAAAATTACTAAATCAGGGAGTGCCCATCATAATATACAGAATGTATTTTTCATGTGAATCTTTTTTTTTTTTTTTTTTTACAGAATTTACATGTCAATTAATGGCAGGTTTAATGGGGATGATGGGGGCACTTAAATCCCAGACAGTTTGTGCTGCCTAGTCATTTAGGCTATGAAAATGAACCAAAGATCTTCTGTTAGTTTTTTAATTATTCCTCCCCATAAAGAATAATTCCTATTTCAATGTCAAAAGCATATTGGACGAGTCTAACTGGCCCAACTCTTCTAGGAAGTAATTTGACAATGAGTTTCAAAATCCTTAGAAGAGTGTGTTTGTATATGTGTGTGTGTGTGTGTGTAACCAAGAAAGTGCACTTACAGAAATTTCTCAAAATAGAGGGAATGGGCTAACATGTGCATGCAAAGTTATCCATAGCAGGGCTGTTTATGTTGGTAAAAATATAGAAATAGCCCAAACCTCCAAAAATATGGAGTAAAATGGGATATTATAGTCACTAAAAATATTTTTAAAATATATTTCTTGACATGAAAATGTTCACCAAACCATTGAGATAAAAGCAAGTTAAATTCTATAGGTACACTATATAAACATGCATTTTCTATCATCGTAGTTTTGTGACAAAACATTTATATGCAAAAAAGTCTTTGTGTGATGAGATTCTGGATTTTTAAATTTTCTTCATCATAGTTTATATTCTATTATTTTAAACCAATGAATACAAATTATTAATGCAGAAATTAATCACTCAAAAAAAATCCATGACTGCCCCCAAACAGCATTTGATTAGTCAAATATAAGAATCAGATTTGCACCCCGTCTCTACTAAAAATACAAAAAATTAGCCAGGCGTGGTGGCGGGCACCTGTAGTCCCAGCTACTTGGGAGGCTGAGGCAGGAGAATGGCGTGAACCCGGGAGGCAGAGCTTGCAGTGAGCCAAGATAGCGCCACTGCACTCCAGCCTGGGCGAAAGAGCGAGACTCCGTCTCAAAAAAAAAAAAGAATCAGATTTGCAAGATATATATTCCCTAACTTATAAACACATCTTGTGATGTGCTGTGGTGTTGTCCCAGGTTTTTCTAATTAGGTGCGTGTATGGTAGACTGTAGGACATTTTGCCAAATTTACCATGCACTCTCACTAGATATTCTTTATCATCATCTCCTGCAGGACTGGATGCCAGACATGTGTATCTTCCTGTATCCTCCACCTACAAAACCCAAATAATGAATTACATAATGTTAACATGTTAGTTTTTGTTATTAAAATAAATATCCACTAGAATGAATGTAAATAACCCCACACCAAAAGCAAGATAATTAAAGCAAACTGTTTAACACTATGATTAGCAATCTGATAGAAAGCATTGTTTGGTATCTACATTATATGCAAACCTATGTTTTAACAGGATTTTGGTATCGATGTAAGAATGTTTGTATATTAAGTATATTTAATGATATCTGAAAAGGCAGATATATATAGGACCTAGCACCATATGTGATAGGCTATATCCTCAATGTTAATTGAAGAAACAAATATTCATGGGTTTAAATTGCAGACTGAAAAGTTAAAACGAAGCCTTTCTCAAGAAAATAAGATGTTAAATAAGTAAAGAGATAAATAAAAAATCTGTTTATTAAAATCAAACACATATCTCATCTTGACTCTACCTTTGATATACATGGTGAAACAAAAGAGTTATATTATGTAATGTGTTGGAAATAGGGTCAGACTGACAGCAGGATCTATAATTATCTAACTAAAACCAAAATCATTACTTTAAAAATCGCCAAGCATGGTTTCCATGGAAAGTTAGTGTTCATTCATATGTTTGACATTGTGTAGACACAACCCATAATCATGTACATGTAGAGGGTACTCTGGAAAACAGATGCTCTTACTACTGTGAAAAATGTATTTTGGAAAAATAGAAAAATCCTGTTTTCATTTATTTTACTACTTGAACATTCCCAGAATATTGACATTTTAAAAACTCTTACATTCAAACTGACTTTAGAGGTTATGGAAACACTTTTTGGTAGGCTGCAAAAACTCCTTTCAAAAACAGTGAGACTAGAATGCTTGGAAAAATGCTTAAATATGATTTTAGAAGAACAACACTTACATCGTTATTCAATTAAGAATTTTAAAATGATGTGCCATTTCCTAAGAATAATTTCTGAATTTCTCATCATATCTTTAAAATCTCTAAAACTAACTCTTCTCTCCCAACTCTGTTCATTCACAGTTGATATCATCCCCCTCACTTGTCTGGACTCAGCCAAACTTGAACCATCATTCAGGACCATTCTTAAATGTTCCCTCTTCCACAAAATATTTCCTGACAACTTCTGCCCTTCTGGCTACCCACAGACATCACTTGTAGTTAGTTTCTAAAGTCTTGTTTTACTAATAGAATGTTAGAAAAATTATAGTTAAGCATGTATCTTTAGAGGAAGATTTTGCAGAGGTGGACATGCATTATGGCTCACAAAGAAAAGGAGGGTACAGTATATAAAGTTTTCCAAATCTATTAGTCATAGAGTGGTCCCCTCCCCTCTTGGGATAAATTACAGAACTAGTGTTTGATAAAAGATGTTTTAGGAAACTCTTGTCTATACCACACAATTTGCAATTTGCAAAGCATCCACATTCATAGTGTACCAGGCATAAGTAGATGTTGCAGATAAATACACGAAAAAACAAAGTTGAGATAAGCAAAATATAATGCAGTAAGTGTTACTACAGAAGTATATACAAATTGCTATGAAAACATAGAGGAGCAGAGTAACCAAAATCAGTTTGGGGGCTTGATCATATTTAATTTTCCACTTCCATATTGTTTTTAATTGTTCTATTATTGACTCATATCTAATTGTATCTTATGTATAGTCATTTTTCTCCCCTAGACATCTAGAAACTTCTTGAAGGCTGACACATGTCACATATCTTAGGTCTTATGGATTCTCCACAATAGCTAGAACACATGGGAAATCTGGCCATCATTTAACACTCTATGACAACTTCATCTTGTCTTCTTATAACCCGACTTTTTATTCTTGCCTTTAAGACCTACAGTAATGGCCTTAACTTCCCTTTCAAGCTTTGTCATTTTTTTTATATTCATGATTCTATTCCACATACTTTCCTCTCTCCATGCTATTCCTAATGTCACAAAATTCTTTTGCCTACTTTTTGTTTGTTGAAATTATATCATTCAAGAGTTTTGATTCAGTACATGGTTTTAGTTTAACCTGACTCTAAGTTACTGCAATGTTTGAAATGGAGAGAAAAAAGGGCAATGGAAGGTATGCACTCCAAGACACTAGAAATGCACTGTGCTGAGATGCACTGGCTAGGCTTCTGAATCAGACTAAGGATTGAGGCCTAGCTCTATCACTGAGCAACAATGAGTACTTGGCAGATAAGTACTTAATCTCTCTGCACCTAATTTTGGATTTGTGGGATAGACACATTGCCTCACAGAGTTGCCATGAGGGGAATGGGTGGGATAGATAGCCCAGAGATGTGAACACAACAGGACATAGTAGACAGTTTATAATCCTTAGGTCTCTTCTTCCACTTCCCTTTCTTCCATTCTCAGTGAAAAATGCAACAAAATATGATCAAATAATTTGTTATTCTACATTCAGAGGAATGATGATTATGGTAACAACAGGAACAGCAGGAACAATCCTAAGTCTTTTTTTCAAAGCATTTACTACATGCCTGTGGCACCAGTCTAAGCACATCATGTTGGATTATTTCTTTAAATCCCTCAGTGTATGAATGAGGCATGATTATTATTTTTATCCCCAGTTTACAAATGATGGCATTAGGGCTCAGATGCAGAATAATTGTAACATAAGGTTTGCCTTTATTAGTAGAAGATTGCTACAATAAGACATCCCAGACATACTTCTCTTTTAATATATTCACATTTCAGATCAATTTCCTTAAGTATAAACTAAACCAAGTCAATTTTATTAAACTGATCATTATTTGAAAAATTGTGTCTCTTCAGACTTCCATATCTGCTAGTTAATTTTGGAGATCAAAAGTGCTCTTTGAAGCCTTATATATGCATGTTGGATTGCTTTTTGCCAGTTCCATTAAGGGCTACATAGTATAAATTAAGAATTTTGGGAAATATACTAACACTTATAGCACTGTGAAAACTTGCAAAAGCTAATGGAAAGGTATCTTGCTTTCTTCAGAGTTTAATATGACACTGCTTTGTTTTCCTTCTAATCAAGTTACCCAATCATGCATATCATAGGACTAATGTATCCTGCTCAAGTTACACAGATCTGTGATATATAAGGATTCAAAGACATAATTTAACAAATCTCATATATTAGCAAGTGAGAAGTTTGACCTAACCTAAAATAATTCTATGAACTTTGACACTTACCTGAGCAGTAGAAATTTGAAGAACCTCTCCTCCCCCTAGAGTTTGCACTTGATCCGTCTGTGGAAGGGGCCGGCCATCTTTCATCCAGGTCATTTTAGGGGCTGGGATTCCAGAAGCAATGCAAGTGAGTTCAAGTGGGTTATTAACAATTACTGATATCTCTTCATGTTCTTCAGATCCATTAATGTGAGGTGGTTCTATTTAAAGAGAATCAAAAGTAATAACCCACAATTTCATAAAATACTGCTCGTTAGAAAAACTTGAAAATCCAACACAAATTCACGTTCACATGATAAAAATTGATTAGAACAAGGAAAGTGAAATAATTCCTAGATGTCATTACCATTTCTCATTGACACACTTTCAAAAGGGATGGATCATGCCTATAAGAGATAATGAAGTAAATGGCAATTCATTACCATGTAATTATAGAACAACAGTTCGAACTCAGTTAATTAGAACAGTCTTACTTGACTGAAATATTTGAAAACAATAAAAACCAAAGCCAGCTTGTACCACTTTTTTTTTTTAGAGGGACTTAGCATATTATTATGTTTTTGTATCTTTAAACACTAATAGTTTCTACAAAAGCAATGCGTGAATACTGTGGAATTTTGCTATCATCTTTTCCATGCAGAACATTGAGAGGAAACAATGACTAAGCAGAAGAAAAAATAGTTACATTTGGAGATAATTTCTGTATAAAACACATTTGTTATGTCTGGATTGGAGTAACTTCCTCTTTTGTTACTTATACTTCTAAAATTACCTTTCTCAAGAGAAGGTCAAACAATCTAAACACTGGGAAGAAACATTAAGGTTCTTTAGTCTAACTACTCCCAACTTTGGTAATTCCTTTAAAACACATTCCCCTTACGATGACCATTCGAGTTTTCTATGACACTTTCATAGTTCAAGTTTCCAGCTTACTATTTGACAAGGCAGCCCAAATAGCTGTTGGACAGTTCCAGGGGTTAGCAGGTTTGTTTTTCTTTCTTTTTTCTTTAATAAGGCACATAGTTTAGAATGGTGACTCATAGCAGAAGATCTGGAGTCTGAGTTTTAATGCTGGTGTCAACAATTATTAGTTTCATGGATTTGAGCAAATCTCTAAAAGGGGGATACCAACATTATTTACCTAATAGGATCAGTGTGTGGTGTCAGTGAGATACATTATACACTTTTTTGTGTGTTTCTGTATCTATTTTACAATTAAACGTTTTAAAAAGGTTACTACTACTACAGTGTTTACTGCAACTGTTGGTATTATTAAAATCTGCTTCCTAAAATTTCTACCATCTGTTAGTCTCTGTTTTCCTTCTGGAGAAAGATAATATACTAAGTCAGTTCTCCTTTTCAGATTATAATGAAGTCAGCATTTCTACACCACTGTCCCACATGACCTCTTTTTACTTCTATCTATCTTACATATTGCTGTCAAAATACATTTTCTGAAGTGCAGTTTAATATTAATCTAAGATTTTCTGCTTAAAAGATTTTAATGGCTCCATGTTGCTTACTGGATTAAATAAAAACTCATCATCGTTTCCAAGACTTCCACAATATGGTCTAGATCTATCTTTGTCATTATTTACTTTTAACATACTTATATGTAACCTAGACTTCAAATCCCTCAACAAGCTCAGTCCTTTCTTGCTCCTCATAGTCCTGCAACTGAGAATGTTGAAGTACCATTAAGGTTATATTGTCCTGAAGTTCATTTGTGAAAACCATAAATCATTTCTTGATTCTCTCAACTAATTATAAAATGTCTGTGCTTTTTCATTTTCGTATCATGTTGTTTGTACTACTCAAAACACTTATCTAATTCCTGGTTTGCCATAGTCAATTATTTACTCCTCTTACTTCTTGGTTATTTAGTATATGTCAATCACCATGAATACAAAGATTAATAAGGCATGCTTGCTGCCCCCACCCCAAAGTTTGTAATCACTGGATTTAAAATAGTAGCAGCAGTAACAGTATTAACATGCTCTTGAGTAGTTCAAACCCCAGACTGTCCAGATCTTACTTGTGTTAAGTGATTGTGAACTATTTTACTCTGTGTTTTGTCCATATGTCTTGTACTTCGGGCAGAGTAAGATACTCCAATAACTCCAGAATTTACATTTCCAGTCTAGACTCTCTTCTGAGCTCCAGATTCATAAATGCAATTATCAAATAAACATCTCCATTTGGATGTTTCAAAATCACTTAAAACTCAACATGTATTCAGACTGAACCTATTGCCTTATTTCTCAAAACCTGTTTTTTTTTTTCCAGTATTCTCTGCATCTAGGTGATGAATTTACCAATTAGTCACATAAGCCAGAAACTAAGAGTCATGCTTGATACCTTCTTCATCACTCCCTTGTGTCCCAATCTACAACCAAGTCCTAATACTTCCACTGTACTTATTTACAGAATACACCTTTTTCTCTTGTCTCCCTCACTCTAATTTGAGCTACAATACCATTTACTTAATGTTTTTTTTTTTTCTTCCTAGTTGTAGGTGCCTACCCAAAATTACTGATTTCTTTCTGATTAACAGACTCAAATTTTGTTGGGATTGTCAATGTGCTAAACAAACTACATTTCCTAGCTGCTTTAGCAGAAAGTAGATGGAGTGGACGGAGTGGTATATGACAATTCTGACCAATGAGATGTAGGTGGATGTGGTTTTGTGGGGCTTGTAAGAAAGTCTTAATTCTTTTCTAAAGGGGCAACGCTTTGCCCTTCCTAGTTTCCTGCTCTATTGTTGCATCTAGAACAGCATCTAGTTATGCTAGGGGTGAGCAAATACTGCATGATCACCAAACAACCGTGTTGTAAAGGTTCAAAAGAACTGAAAATATTTGAACTGCTGAACCAATCCAACAACTGCCTACCTCCAGCCGTCCCAGTGAGAAAACCAAAGGTACTTTGTTTAACCCACCATATTTCAACTCTGTAATTCACAGCCAAACACAATTCCTTATACTGGTCTCTCAGAATCCATTCTTGTCCTGGTCCAAGTAGCCTTGCATTTTATAGCCAGAGTGCTCTTCTCAAACTGTAGTTCTATTTGTTATTCCATTTTTAGAACTTTCAATGATTTCTCATTGTTACAGGACAAAAAGCAGACTTCTTAATATGGTCAAAAAAGTGCTCTATGACCTGGCCCTGTGATAACCCCCTATTTTGTAATATGTTCTCCCTTGTTTTCAGTAGTCTAGCCACACTGGACTTTTCAGAACCACTAATATACCATGATACCTCCCACCACATGGATAGAATTAAATAAAGACTATTTCCCCAAGTTAAGATGTTTGCATTCTGAGTGGTAGCACTGCTTCAAGTGAAGAACTTTTCAGAGTTTAATGGAATTAATTTTCAACATATGCTGAAATGCTAAGACTTCTCATCTTCTAAGCCAGTTTTCAAATCTGTTTTGAGAAATTATTATTCTTATAAACTCTTCAACTTCATAAAAGGCAGGCTTTTCTTTAAGAATTCCACTAAGAATATCATTGTTGTTTTTCTCCTTCATTTTCTTCATCCAGAAATGCACCAGTCTGTGATTCTGCTCCTGGGTTCTTTCTCCCCCCTCTCCCCCTCCCCCTGCCACATGCTAGACCATGCCCCTGCATTTACAGGCTGTATGAATACAGCAGCCTCTTCAATTCATTTTTCACTCTGTCACTCTGTCAGAGGGACTTTTTGGAAACGAAATCTGGCTGTAACATATTTCTCCTTAAGATTCTTCCATTGCCTTGGTAATGAGGTCCAAACTTCCTCAAAGTTCTCAGAGCTTTGCATAGTTTGGCCTCTGCCCATATATAGCTCTTGTCTTGTCTCTTGCTACTCTTCCTCTTACACTCAGTTTCAGGGAGTGCAAATTGACAATTCAAATTGTATTATCTCTAAGTGAGAAATGTATATCAAATTCCCCACTCATTTCTACAGTCCTGCTCTTCAGGGCTCAGATTTTTGCTTGAGGAGATCAAATCTGAAATTTACCATCCCACAGAATGTTGTTTTATCCATATAATCCTCATTACACTGAGAAGTAATTACTTCTTTAGTATCTGTGTCTTCCACAGATGCAGGAAGTTGAGGGCTGAGATCATATCTTTCTTAGTGATGCATTTTCATGTTTGCCACACCATACATGTTCATAATTATAGTTAAATGATGGCTAGAAACATACCTGTCACATAACGTATATTCAATAATTAATACTTGATATGTGAATAATGAATGTACAGGATCACATTATGTCATCTCCTCTTGCTCCTCACGTTCTGTCAATTGATGTACAGGAATTTGCTACCCAACCCCACCCTGCACCTCCCAGACACACAGTTTTTCTTTTCTCATTGACACATAATTATTATGCTTGTTTAGGGAGTACAATGTGATGTTTCTATACATGTATACATTGTGTAATTATCAAATCAGGGTAATTAGCATTTCCGTCACTTCAAGCATTTATCAGTTCTTTGTGGTGAAAGCATTGAAATTCCTCTCTACTAGCTATTCTGAGATATACAATAGTATATTATTAACTATAGTCACTCTACTGTGCAATAGAACACCAGAACTCATTCTTCCTTTCTAATTGTAACTTTGTACCCATTGACCTACTCCCCCTTGTCTTCCTTGTCTTTGGTAACCACTGTCCTATTCACTATTTCTATGAGATCAACTTTTTAAAATTTCACATGAATGAAATCATATGGTATTTTATTTCTGTGCCTGGCTAATTTCACATAGTTTAATGTTCTCCAGGTTCATCCATGTTGTCATAAATGGCAGAATTTCATTCTTTTTTATGGCTGAATAGTACTGCATCGTGTATATCTACTACATTGTCTTTATTCATTCATTCATTGTTGAACATTTAGGTTGATTACATATCTTGTCTGTTGTGAATAGTGCTGCGATAAACATGGATTTATTTGACATACTGAGTTCATTTCCTTTGGATATATATCCAGTAGTGGGATTTCTAAACCATATGGTAGTTCTATTTTTAATGTTTTTAGGAACCTCTGTTTTCATAATGGCTATATTAACTTACAATCCCACCAACAGTGTGCAAGTGTTCCCTTTTCTCCACATCCTTGCCGACTCTTGTTATCTCTTATCTTTTTGGTCATACCCATCCTCACTAGAGTGAGGTGCTATCTCATTGTGGTTTTGATTTGCCTTTGTTTGATGATGAGTAATGTTGAGGCTTTTTTTCATATACCTCTTGGCCATTTACATGTCATCTTTTGAGAAATGTCTGGTAAGGTTTTTGTCCATTTTAAAATTGTGCTCTTTGTTTTTTTTTGCTACAAAGTTCCTTATATATATTGGATATTAACCACTTAGAGATATAGTTTGAAATATCTTCTCCCATTCTGTAGGTTGTCTCTTCACTTTGTTGAATGTTTCCTTAGCTGTGCAGAAGCTTTTTGTTTGATATAATACCATTTGTGTATTTTTGCTTTTGTTGCTCATGCTTTTGAGGTCTTATCCAGAAAAATTCTTGCCTAGTCCAATATCATGAAGTGTTTCCTCTGTGTTTTCTTCTAGTAGTTTCGTAGTTTGGGATCTTACATGTAACTCTTTAATCCATTTTGAGTTGATTTTTGTATACAGTGAAAGATAGAGGTCTAGTGTCATATTTCTGCATGTGGACATCCCAATTTTCCCAGCACCATTTATTGAAGAGACTATCCTTTCCCCAGTATGTGTTCTTGGGACCTTTGTCAAAAATCAGGTGGCTGTAGATGCATGAATTTATTTCTGAGCTCCTTATTCTGTTCAATTGGTCTATGTGTCTGTTTTTATGCCAATAGCGTGCTGTTTTGATTAATACAGCTTTGTAGTATTTTTAAGTCAGGTAGTCTGCTGTCTTCAGCTTTGTTCTTTTTACTCAAGATTGCTTTGGTTATTTGGAGTCTTTTGTGGTTCCATACAAATTTTAGACTTTTTTTTCCTAATTCAGTGAAGAATGCCAATGGTATTTTCATAGAAATTGCATTGAATCTGATTGTTTTTGGACTATAGCCATTTTAATAGTATTAATTCTTCCAGTCCATAAATATGAAATCTCTTTCCATTTATTTGTTTCCTTTCCATTTCTTTCACTGATGTTTAAATTTATTCTTACATATCTTTTTTTTATTTTTTTGGATAGCTATTGTACCTCAGTATCTGCAGAGGATTGGTTCCAGACCCTCTGTGAATACCAAAATCTGCAGATTCTCAAGCCCGGCAGTAGGCCTTGAGAAACCTATGGATACACAGTTGGCCCTCGGTATCTGCAGATTCCACATCCAATGAATATTATATTTTTGATATGCAGTTGTTTGAATCCACAGATGTGGAACCGATGGATATGAAGGGCTGACAGTAAATGGGATTATTTTCTTGATTTCTTTTTCAGATAATTTGCTGTTGGCAAATAGAAATGCTACTGATTTTTGTACAGTGATTTTTAAGTCACAACTTTACTGAATTTGTTTATCATTTCTAAGAGTTTTCTGGTGGAGTCTTTAGAGGTTTTCTATATATCAGATTATGCTGTCTGCAAACAGAACATTTGACTTCCTCCTTTCGAATTTGGATGTCTTTTATTTTTTTGCCTGGTTGCTCTAGCTAGGACTTCAATACTATGTCTAATAGAAGTAGAGAAAGTGGGCATCCTTATCTTCTGCTAGACCTTGTAGGAAAGGCTTTCAACTTTTTCCTGTTTAGTGTGATGTTAGCTGTGGATTTATCATAAATAGTCTTTATTGCATTGAGGTATGTATCTTCTATCCCTAATTTGTTGAGGGTTTTTCTCATGAAAGAATGTTGAATTTCATCAAATGCTTTTTTCATATCTATTGAAATGATCATATGATTTTTGTCGTATCTGTTAATGTGATGTATCACATTTATTGATTGTGTATGTTAAAACATCCTTGCATCCCTGGAATGCAAACCACTTGATCAGAGTGAATGATCTTTTCAATATACTGTCGAATTTGGTTTGCTAGTATTTTGTTGAGCATTTTTGCAACTATGTTGATAAGGGATATTGGGTTGTAGTTTTCTTTTGCCCCTAAATATCCTGGAGAACTTCCTTTACTACTGGCCTCCAGTCTGTGGAAGTCACATCTACTCCAGAGAACCATACTTCATGTATTTAGATATTGTTCTGCTTCACTCTACAGAAGAAACTCCCTTGAATCTACCTGGAAAGTAACTAGTTTGGTTCAATTTAATCCAACAAATAACACATTAACAGTCTCTAGTGTATTAAATGTCATGCTAAGCACTGGGAATGCAGGAATAAGTAAGAAGACATCTGCCCTCATAAAGCTTAACTAGGGATGAAGCAGAATTTTAGGGTTACATAAATAAATTTTAATAGGTGCTCTGAGAAAGATTATAACACACTCTGAAACATATGCTAACTTCTACCTAACCAAGACTCTTGCCAAAATTATTTTTGCTCTTCTCCATAGGGTGTACTTTCTGCTATGTAAGGAGCATGGGGTCTCACTTACTTCACAGTGACAAAAACAAGCAAAACGCCAAAAGTTCTTGGTTATTGAAATACTTCATTTCATTATCTTACTTTCTCTTCCAAGGTTAGCATTTTTTACTTCAAGGAAAAGAAGTGTTTTCTCTTTAAACTGTTGCATTTAGAACATTGGAATACATATTTTAAGTATTTACTTTAAATGCACACAAGAATAAATAGAACTAGACTATTTGAAATGATTATTCCAGCTATAATCTACAGATTGGATCATTTAAAGACAGGGATAACATATAATAGTATACATGTTATGCTTTTTAATCAAATTTCTATAATTGGATGTGTTTTCAATTCTTGGCAAAAGTTTAAAAGCTACTTCTCAATTGGTTATAAGATTTTATCAATGAATAATGTTTTATAAGCTGGAGTTTTCATCTTTTCAGACAGATAAAAAATACAATTTAAATTTAACATGCTTCAGATGAGAGTAAGCCAAGGTGAATTATAAAAAAATAAAAATGCAATACATTTTTTTAAAAAAATTACCTCACAGCAACGGATTCTCAGAATTATACTTATTTACTAAACGTTCACTATCATTTACTTTCCAATTATTCTATATTTACCACAATGTTTACATACCTAGGACCTTGAGGATAAAGTGCTTGCTGACTTCTCCAGCTTCATTTGAGGCAATGCAGGTGTACTTTCCCGAATCTTCAGTCTCTGCTTTGAGGAGCTGCAGGACCATTCCATGGGTGCTGACTGTGAGATGGGCATCAAGCCCCAGTGGCTGGCCATCTCTAAGCCAGGCCATACTGGGAGCTGGGGTTCCATCAGTAATGCATGCCATAGAGGTGGAACTGCCTTTGAGAATTGTGATTTCCTCTGTCCCCATTGAATTGTCCATATTTGGTGGTGCTACATAGAAAACAACATGGGCAAAATTTGGATGTCTATTGTAATTTGAGATCAATTTAAATTAAAACATTTGAATGATTCTATAATGTTTCTGTGGTTGATAAAATATATACTTTAAAATTGTGTATAATAACTAAGGACTTTACAATAAAAATATTTATTAGGAATGCTAATTATTAATCTTCCAAATATTGGCAATGCAACAAAAATTGTTTTCTTACAGAACACACAATGTGTTTTAAATTTTGGTGATTTTTCAACTTCTTCGGTCCATCCCTTTAATTTGTTGTAATGTAGATAATAGTTTTAGTAGTATTATTTTAACTACTATATACAGTATAAATAATATCAAGTTATAGAGTAAGTCATTTGTAGATTATAATAAAGCATTACTTAACTGAGGTGTTCTTGGGGATTGAGAAATGTGGATCAGCAAACTTCAATATTTCCGAAATGGAAGGTATTGAGTTCTCTCCATATATACGCATACACACACATGCATATATGCACATGCATCCATTCATAGTTCGAATACTCTAAACAAGCTGCTAATATTGTTAGAAAAGTTTTGACTTTTTCTTTACATGAAAAGACTGGTCTTGTGTCTGGATTGAAATCCTATTTTTAAAAATTAGATTTGATTTAGTGCAAGTTTCTAGATCAGTAGAGTATTTTGATAAACAGACAGTATGGTCCAATAATATGGACCCCTTGGAAGAAAATACATCCTCTAGTCAGTAAGATCCTATTTCACTAATCCTTTTTGATAAAGTCAGATTTCTAAATCTCTGAGGAAGTCAGTTTCTAAAGATAAGTCTGTTGCTTAATACTTGACATAGTAAAGTAATAGGGTCATTTCTGTGACACATACCAAACACTTGAAGATTGTAATGCTTATTATCCACCCCAGCTCTGTTGGAGGCCACACAAGTATACACAGCGACATCAGACACCTGAGCTCTCACAATCCTGAGAAACAATTCGATCCACATTTCATCACTTGATCCCATGCAACAAGTACACATAAAATAATTATGATTTATAAATAGGCTATAGGTGGTGATTTATGTTGGGGAATTTTAATTATGAAGCTTATAGCCATCCATCACAAAATATAGGGGCCTCAAATGCAATTTATTCTACAAAGCTGATTAGGCAGTGACAATAAATCATTGAAAATATAGCACAATTTAAGAGGTGAATATTTTTCACATATATATTAATAGAGAATGCTGCTAACATGAAAATCATATTATCATAGTAGGCATCTTCCTACTACCTTGCCACATAAAGTTTTAGCTAAAACAGTAATTCCCGGAAATACATATGTGATAACAAACCTGTCTATAAAAGACCATTTTACAAATTTACTAAAAAATGAAAGCACTTAAATAAGGATAAAAAATCATTTCAATTGTATATTTGTTGTCCTTCCTCTACTAAAAATACACTTAAAGGGAAAAAAACTGTAAAGGCTTAGAAAAAAACATTTCTTCAACACTGTTTAAATGAAGGAAAAGTCTACAATCACAGTTACTTCATCTGTTTAGGAAATCAGACACAATAAAAGCTGACCTGATAACTTGTCCTGCTGCCAGTAACCGGATATGGGAGGAGAGAGGCAGAGGAAGTCCATTCTTTAGCCAGTTTATCTGTGGTGGAGGCGTCCCTGTGGCTCTGCATTCAATATTTATTGAAGTATCCACTAAAGTCATTAGTTTCTCTGCTTCGTCTTTATTACCCCTAATTGTAGGTGTAACTATGTCGTGCAGAAAGTGAGAGAGAGGGAAGAGGGATGTATTACTAGTTCAAATAATTTCTACTACAATTGCTCTCATTTCAAAATTGTAACCCAAAAGGAAATAGTGGTGGCATCAAATTTAAAACTAAATGCTCCAGACACCTGCTGCTGGGCCTTCACTTCTACTGGTAGATTCTTAAGGCAGCATCATCAAAAGAGTGGGAGAGATTTCATATTTACCATAGACATTCAAGTTAAAAATTCGGTCTTCTTCTCCAGCGGGATTAGTAGCAACACATGTGTATTTCCCTGTGTCAGATGTAAGAGCTCCATAAATGTTTAATATGCTGCCATTTGCACTCACTCTATGGAAAAGATCATAACAGAGGGGCTGAGATGAGTTTGAATCTATTTCACTAAGTACATGAAAACCTATTAAAATCCGTTACTGAAAGTGATGGAAAATTCAAGCAACCAACTGAAATTCTACAGTAGTGAGTCTCATATCCACCACCTCCTTATGAGAAAAAAAGGAAATGAACAAAATCAGGAATACTTCTCTATTCAAATCATAGACAAAGACATGATTTTCTCTGAGATAGAATACTATATTCTTAGTTATCAATATAAGGTTTGAATTAAATGCATGTTATACAAAATTCTGGCATGAAAATTGAAGACTGTTACAATGAGAAATTGAAAAAATTACACATAAAAATCTAGTTATAAACAACTTAATACCTTAATAAAAACACAATAGGATCATTTAAATTGTGACAACAATTTGGTATCATATGTGGCTATATTTTGCAAATATTTTTTCTACAAATTGCTAAATAAAGCTTTTCTTTTGAATTACATAATAGTAAAAGATAAATATACAATAAGATCATTAAAGATCTGTAAGCTAAGATTATTTCATTACTGGTTGTCTGCACACACCATTAATTACAAATCAAAATTTCCTGTGTTTTTTGTAGAGATTAAATTGCCATCTATAGTTACTTGTACAATAGTGGTTTCATTAGAATTACCCTGTGTCAAAAGTAAAAGCTCCATTTCTATTATATCTTGTTATTAAATGTTTATTGAGAGTTATATTATTATCTGGGATACAGTCAATATTTTTTCTTTTTCAAAATAAAATTTTTTTATTTCCATGAGTTTAATTAAATTAATAAGCAAAAAGCAAGTTGCCATGATCAAACAAAAGTAGTACACTGACTTTGGAAAAACTATTGTAGTTGATTGACAAACTGTTCTACCTACAAATCTATACATATTATGGAATGAATGAATAATAAAGATACAAGAATAAGTAAATTTAGAATGTTAATGTAGGAGAAGGGATGATAGACTCCAAATTCCTAGCTACAAATACTATCTTATATAAAAGATATCATATATAAAAGATCTTATCTTTATAGCCCATATAAAATCTTTAGGTACCATCAAATATGTAGTACTTGGTCTGGAATATGGCAAATACCAGCTGATTTAACAAAAGTAATTAAATACTTGTTATTTACTCAAAAATGTTCACACCAGACAGATAAAACTTAAAATGTATCCTCTAAAAGACTAGAAATTTTAATACACAATGAATACAAAGAAAATAACATTTATCTCTTTAAGTTATATATATGTTCAATTTATTGACCAGCAAATATACTCCAAACCCTTAAATTTACATATTGGTCCAAAATGTTAAAGTTTACAATACATGTAGTTAATGCCTACTTATGCATATAATTAATCTGGCATGTGTAGGTAATGGGATTTTGTGATGAAGTAACGTAATCTAGTACAATATCAAATTCCGGATTGTCCTTCCAAAGGAATTTGTTGTTGAAAGTAGTACGAGGTCTTTACCACATTAGTATTCCATCTCTATGTGGTTTGTGGCATGGGTAACAAGTGCCAGCTGAAAATGGGATTTGGACAAACCATTATGAGAGTTACGACATTATTGTATCTTTTCTCAAAATGAGCCAATCGGGATAGCATGCCCATCTCTATGTGGTTTGTTGCATGGGTAACAAGTGTCAGCTGAAAATGGCATCTGAACAAACCACTATAACAGTTATCACATTATTGTATCTTTTCTCAAAAGGAGCCAATTAGTATAGCATGTACACAGTTTGGTGGTTTCAGCATACAAAATCATATCTAGAATTTTTGATGAATCATGTGTGAGATAAAGTTGGTTTGGCATTTGCAGGAAAGAACTAACTATTTTTATGGCATGGGCTTTAGTATAACCATTCTGAAATTACAAGAATAAAATCACCAATGGTTCACATTACAGTTAATGAGTTAAAGTTAGTTAATGAGTTAATTAACATTACAGAGTTAATGGATAAGAAACATACACAATTCTGAGTGATTCTCTAAGGAGAATGTCTATGTCCAGTTCTCAAAAAAAGCTTTTTGTTTCCTTGTGAATATAATGATAGCTAAGTTCCAATGGGATGGAATTTGGTAATATTATTCATGTGAAATTTGAAGCATAAAGCATTGTAGAAGGCCTTACAATTTATAATGGAAAGATTATTTTTAAACATACCGGATTCTTTCTGTTTCACCACTAGCTATGGGCTTTCCATCTTTAAGCCATTGAATAAGTGGAGTAGGAATGCCATTTGCATTGCAGACCAGCTCAACATTTTCTCCTAGAAGGACACTGACATCACTTGGAATTTCAGCACCAGAAACACTTGGAGGAACTTTGGAGAAATAATTAGGAATTTCATTAACAAGACACAAGATATAAATTCTAATAAATGTAACAGAGTCATAAAACAATATGACATTTCTAGTTCATATTCTTTGTAGATTATGGTTCAAGGTCAAACTATTATCTTCATTAATTACTTTTAAATGATGAAGATAAAGGAACACTTCAATATTTCTGGTGTATTTGTAAGTTGATATAATTATTTAGTCATGGGGCTAGTGATAGAGCTACCTCATGATCACCCTTTCTGGCCAAATTAAATCACTCTTAGATTAAATCCTCAATGGATAGTACAGTTAACGAACCACAGGCACATAGGTAAGGCAGCTGTGCATTTTTTGGTGTTTTTCTTTTGCTCTTAATTCACTAGACTTATAGACTCTGTCTTATAAAATCTTGGCATAAAGGTCTGAGGAAAGTATCTAAGTTGGTTATTTCTTTCTCCATTATTCAATTTAATTATTATTTATTTTGAACAATGGATAGGTTTATTGTAGTTCTGAAGAGCCAATAGTTTCTATTCTCTTTTTCTAGCCATCTTTGGTTTCCACTTTGATTTCACTGAGAAATATTGTGTAATAAAAATACTGCCAATGGTATCAGATATAAACATGTTTGAATTCCTATTCTATATGATCATAGTGATGTGCGGAAGGTAGTTCACACCAGGTCACAAAAGCCAATTTTGTACATGTTTTCCCCACTCCATGTTCAGTAACATCCCTTTAGTAGGTTGAAATCTTGTATATATTAGATCATGGTGGGAATATTTACACCATGGAGACTGGCAAACAATTGGCTACAAATCACGGTCATTTTGTCTGTAGAGAAAATTCTTAAACATTCACCAGCACATCACTGAATAATCTCTATAAATCTAATTTTAGTCATTCAGAAAATAGTAATTTTACCACATTTGCAGAATTTAGAGTACTAAAGAAGTTGAGTCAATAAGAACATTAGTAATAAGAGACATCCTACAATGAGTATCTAATATATGACAAGCACTGGACTAGGTCCTATATGCATATACTATTTCTAGTTCTAAGACATAATAAAGCATATAAAAATCTGGTAAAATGTTTAGTCCTACAACATATCTCATGATTAGCATCTGTTATTATTAATGCATTAGACATAATTCAATATGCAACTTCTGACATTGACTCTCTGACTAGCTGTTTTTCCTTTAGCTTCTGAAATCCCAAAGCATCACTAATCATCACAGAGAGACCACTGATCCCTGTGAACTTAATTCTTCTAATTGCATTTTTTTGGAGTTAGCTTTAGCAGAGCACACAACAGATACATAATATTCATAATAGAATTCATAATTTATGAGAAATTCTTTCCCTAATAACTATAAGATTGGAAGAAAAAGTATTTCAACTTAGTTTCAAGTTAGACTTTCATTTCAGTTTCGGTACTGAGCCAAATGTAATAATCAGAGGTTTACTGAAAATCAAAAGAAAACCAGTTGTCCCTGAAATGCTTAATACTATGTTGGAACATAGTAGGCATTAATGAAATATTTGATGAATTGCTCTTTATTATCATCTTAAAATAGTATAAGATTCATCATTCATTAAAATTTACCTAATCTACCTGTGGTCAGATCATAGTACAACTTCTTTGTGAATTAAACCTTATCTATACAAATAAGAACAGATCTGTAGGCTTACCATCAAAATAAATTATACCAGTTTAAAATAAGTATAACTCCATAGAATATATACTATAGAAAGATAATAATGGAAGTGGAAATGGAAAATTGGAAAAAGTAAAGATTACCAAATTTCCACTATTCTTTTTTCCACATTTATGTCCATTTCCATGAAAACAGAATCTACTGGTAAATACAAGACAGAAAACTGATGATAGTTTTTGATGATCTAAAGATATGTTGAATCTATTACCACTGATCCCTTTAAATGTAGATTATTTTGTACTATAAATGGAATAACAAAGAAATTGAAGATAGATCATAGTGGACAAGACATACCTTGAATTGAAAGAAAGTAATATTTCTGGGCTTTTCCCTCCATATTTGAAGCAATACATGTATAGTTTCCACTATCTGAACGCTGAGACCGGGCAATCTGGAGTTTGCTACCTCCGGACAAAATATGAACTTCTAGTGAGTCAGAATTTTCTAGAGGTAGAAACAAAGCACAATAAAACATAAAAAATCCTTTAAACTTTAACATCTCTAAAATTCATGATAAAATGTCTTGCTTTATGTGATAAATGTATTTCTTAAAGGTTCTCCATTTTCTTTCTAAAAAAAAGAAAAAATTCTTTTTAAAATGACTAATCATTTTACAATGAGTCTATTTTGTAAATTTGTATTTCAGTGCGTTAGCATTCTTGAACTAAACACCCCTATGAGTATGGTACTTAAAATGTGCTAGTTTAAAAGTCTAGTGAATTAAGAGCAAAAGAAAACACACACACACACACACAAATGCACGGTTGCCTTACCTATGCGCTTGTGATTCTTTAACCATGCTATCGTGGGAGGTGGGATCCCAGTGGCATCACATGTTAATGTCACAGGATTGCTGATCGTCTCCACAATCACTTCTCTTTCAGATCCTTCAATACTGGGTGGCACTATAAAAAACAAACAAACAAACAAAAACAGAAGAAAATCATTTGTCCTCATTAAGCTAATTTGGAACACTTTTTTTCATTTGCATATCTGGGGGAAAAAGAGTTGTATTACAGGCAAATGCTCACCATATACATTGAGGTGGAAATTTTTATCATCCCGTCCTGCTACATTTATAGCTCTACATACATACTGGCCTGTGTCAGATACCTAAAAGAAAAAGATACTATTGTATGTGCTCCATTAAGTTATAGATGACCAATCATACTGTTCGAGTTTAGATTAACTCATCAGTCATCTGTATGCTCAATACCCCAGTTCTAATTGCCTTCTGCAATCTTGCTATTTTTTATAAAAATAGTCAATGGCATTGGCTATGTATTTTTTTAATGAAAATCATTTTTCACTGTAGTAAAAGGGAATATGCAACTTCCAAGCATCTTTTCCACCGCCCCACCAAGGTGTCATGACACTCAAACAAGAATAAAAGATGCACCTCAGCTTTCTTAATGTGTAGCATTTGTCCATCAGCTAAAATCTCCACATGAGTAGACTCTGTTATCATCCGCCCATTCTTATACCAAGTGATGACTGGAGGTGGGACAGCATTCGACTCACACTCCAAAGACACAGAAGTTCCCTCTCTTACATTAACTACAGAAAGAGATTCACCGTCATGGTCTTTAATGCTTGGGGGCACTGAGGGAAGAAAATAACAGAAGGATTTTTTTTTTCATTAAGGTGCTCAGAAAATATTGAATACCAGTTTTAAAATAAAAGAATTTTATGAAGAGAGTAAAAACAAACCATAAACAGTCAGGGAATACTTTTTCTTGCTTTCGCCAGCTTGATTGATAGCTATACAAGTGTATTCACCACCATCTGATACCTTGGCCCGAATAATCTGTAGAGTTCGACCACCTGTAGGTAAATAGAATGCAAATTGTAGAGTGGTATACAGGTTGTTCTAACAACTATTTTACCAATCAAATAAATAGCAACATATATCCTTCCCCTTAGAGTAAAATTTATAGAGAAGCCTTCCTATTTAAAATAAAATAATTGGATCAGTTTTCTTTGATCTTTCCTTTATTATTCACCTAGTTCCTTATAAAGGAAGAGATTCATAGAATTTTTCTCTCCAGCATCCAAACATGGACAGTAAAACTGTTTGATACAGGCTCTGGTGAGCAAATAGTAATGTACTATGGTCAAAATATGTTAAGTGTTTTCTGGGTTTAAATTTCCCACAATGCCGAGGTGTCCTATCTATCTATCATCTATCTATCTATCTATCTATCTATCTATCTATCTATCTATCTATC